>NC_063340.1:84670567-84687724 GCF_021869965.1 Rhincodon typus
CTGCTCCTTCAGACTGCTTTCCAATCATGGGGACTAATGCGGATGTGGACAATAATTGACACCAGCTTAAGATATGCCTCATTAATTGTATATTTAGATTTAGATTTGACTTTAGATTTTCATCATGGTGGGATTTGACCTCACTGACATGACCTGTAAATAATTCTGTTGTCAAATAAAGATTATTGTTTCACTGAACCCATTGTGTAATTGGTCAAATTATTTCTAAGACAAAGAACTAACACCTAATTTTAACACAATTAGTGCCTGTGCCCACATTTTTCTGGGCTCCTAGCTGTGGAATTCCTTCAATAAACCTCTCCACCTCATCCTCCTTTAAGACTTCCTCAAAATCTCTTTGTTCAAGATTCTGGTCATCTGCTGTAATGTCTCCTTAAGTGGCTCAATGTCATATTTTGTTTGTAAGTGCCTCTGTGAGCTGCCTTGGGGCAGTGTATTATTATGTAAGAGGTGCTATAAAAATACAAATTGTTGTTGGCTAGGCCCCAAGCTGAGGATAAGGCTTTTCTAAATCTCTCAATCTCTCTCTCCTTTAAGAGGCCATCTGCCACCTGCTGTTGACTAAGTGGCAAGGTCACCTGTCCTACTGTGGGCCAGTGTTCTCTGATAAACGCTCCTGTGCAAAGTATCCTGGTGACATTACTCCGTTAAAAGTGCTACTTAAATGTGAGTTGTTGTCCATGCTTCTTTCTTGAACCCCTTTCTGTGTTGTTGCAGGAAGCAGCTTTGTCCAGCTCTGATTGTTATCCTGGGCAACCCGATCCATGATAAGACCATCTCATCAGGTCACGTCGCCTCGCTGACAGAGACTGAGGCTTCTTTGACCGGGGTCTCCGATCACGGCCGCGGATCAGGCTGTTCGTCCACGGCGCCAGCACTCATTGGACCGGTGGCACGCACAATCTACTACATAGCGGCGGAGTTAGTGCGGCTGGTTGGCTGCCTGGAGTCACTGAGGCCAGTCCTGCAGTCCCTTTACCATCGCCTCCTGCTGTATCCCCCACCACAACATAGAGTGGAGGCTATCAAGATCATGAAGGAGGTGGGTTGGTGTCTTTTATTCCACAGGTGAGGCGATGGCCTAGTTGGTATCAGCTGCTGGACTTTTAATCCAGAGACATCCTGGGGACCCAGTTTCGAATCCTACCGTTGGCAGATGGTGGCATTTGAATTCAGTAAGCATCTGGAACTAAGAGTCTAATGATGACCATGGAACCATTCCCCATTGTTGGGGAAAAGTCCATCTGGTTCACTAATGTCCATTAGGGAAGGAAATTGCCCTCCTTACCTGGTCTGGCCTATATGTAACTCCAGACCAACAGCAATATGACTTTAACTGACCTCTGGGCAATTAGGGATGGGCAATAATTGCTGGCCTTACCAGTGACACCCACATCCTATGAATAAACAAAAACAAAGGAAGGAATCCCACTGCCCTTTCCCATTCTGGGCGTGTAGACGTGACTCCTGCCCCTCCCACTCACCAACATGGTTCACTCTGAACTACACCCCCACCCCAAGTGACCTCGTGAAGAGCTGAGTTGGGTTGAGGGATGATTGTTGACCAAGGGAGAACACCTCTTATCTTGGTTGAAAGAGCAGACCTGGGATTTTTACGTCTGCCTGAGAGGAACACACAGGCCCTGAAATATGGCATCTCTGGCAGGGCAGTACTGTCTCAGTGTGGGCACTGAGAGCCTTTGCTCCAATTTTGTGCTCAAAGTTCCCATATGAGGACTTGAAACCATGACCAAGAGACTCCAAGGCAAGGTGGCATCCAATGGTGAGTAGTTAGGACCGTGCTTTTTGTTTTAACTGTGTTAACTCAAATCCATGTCTATCGGGACAGGTCCTAGGTAACCCCCAGCGCCTGTACGATCTTGCTGGCCCAACCGTATATGAAGGGGAAACCAAGAGAAGGTCCAGCCAGAAGAGAAAATCTCACCTGGATCTTCACAAGATGTAAGTCACGCGCTGAATGGATCTGTCCTGTATTTTGCTACTGGTTTATTTCATCAACAGTTTCCTCTTCTGTGTGTTAGGGGAGCTGTTGGTACAATGGGAATGTTGCTGGCCAAGTAATCTACAAGCTGGAGACCCTCGCTAATGCTCCATGAACATGGGTTCAAATCCCAACACTACCCTTGCTGTATTATGAATCCAGTTATAATCCTGGAATGCAAAAGTGATCCTAGTGATTGTTGTAAAAACCCATCTCGTTATTCAGTGCCCTTTAGCAAAGGAAATCTGCCATCTTTAACTTGGCCTGCATATGGACAAGGAAGAAGAATAGACCTATTGGCCCTTCGCTCCTGTCCCGCCATCCAATAAGGTCATGGCTGCTCTGATTTTAACCTTAACTCTACATTCCCACAAACCCCCGATAATCTTTCATCCCCTTGGTCATCAAGAATCTATCCATCTGTGCCTTAAAAACAATGAAAGTTTCTACATCTGCTGCTTTTTGAGGAAGGGAATTCCAAAGACTCGCAACCTTCTGAGAGAAAATAAAGCATTTCCTCTTCTCTGTTTTAAATGGGCAATGCCTTGTTTTTAAGCTATGACCCCTTGTTCTAAATTGGCCCATGACAGGATGCATCCTTTCTACATCCACCTGGTCAGGGTCTTATATGTTTCAATTTAGTCATCTCTGACTCTTCTAAACTCCAGGGGATACAGGCCCAGCCTGTCTTTCCACATTAGGCAATCCACTCATTCCAGAGATTAGTCTAACAAACCTCTTCATATGGCTGCATACCCACAAACTGCCCTTGCAAGCCCCTCAGTTTGAGGTTATTAGGGATGAACAATAAATGCTGGCCTTGCCGGCGGCTTCCACATCCCGTGAAACAATAATTATAATGTTAAGGTTATTTCCCCATGTCCTGCATTTCCCCACCAGAAGTAATAGTTTATCTAACACTCAGCAAGGCTCCTTTGATGGCATCTTCCAAACCCACAACCACTTACGTCTAGGGGGACAAGGGCAGCAGATACATGGGAACACCACCCCCTGCCAATTCCCCTCCAAGTCACACACTATCCTGACTTAGAAATATATCACTACTCTTTCAATGTCACTGGGTCAAAATCCCAGATTTCCCTCCCTAACTGCATTGTCAGTCTACCTATGGCTGACGGACCGAATGAAAATCTGGGATACATCACCTGGGAGGGTAGTTGAGGTGGGAAACATCACAACTTGTAAAAAGTACTTGGATGAGCTCTTGAAATGTCATAACATTCAAGGCTATGGGCCTAGTGCGGGAAAGCGGGGCTCGTGCAGGTTTAGTGTAGCTTTTGCGGTACAAGCTGGATGGGTCGAAGAGCCTGTTGTGTACTGTATGATTCTCTGAAAAGAAGAGCGAGGGTTCTTGAGGATTGACTTTTTACGCTGTTACACTTTTCTTTCTCACCAGCATCATGGACGGAATGACGGAGGCCTGTGTCAAAGGAGGGATTGAGGCCTGCTACGCCTCAGTGTCTTGCGTCTGCTCCTTGCTGGCGGCCCTTGATGAGTTGAGCCAGGGGAAGGGGCTGAGTGAGGAGCAGGCGCGGCACCTGCTGAAGCACTCGGAGGAACTGAAGGGTGGCACCGAGTCCACCCGGGAGTCCATGGAGATCAGCGAGGCCGACTTCAGGTGGCAGAGGCACATCCTGTCGGCTGAGCATGCTCACTGGGAGTCCAGCAACGAGAAGAGCCCCGACATCAGCATCAGCGTCACCACGGAAACCGGACGCACCACCCTAGAGGAGGGCATGGGGCAGACCACCCCGGAGGAGAACCCCCCGCTGCTGAGAAACCACTTGGATTACTCTGCGGGCCTTGATGCTAACGAGGCACTGAGTAAAATGCCGGCACTGGGATTGGAGCAGGCGGAAACGCTGGAAGGAATCCATCGAAACAGCATGCACGCCTATCCCGATTTAGCCAACTTCCTGTCAGTCGACCCCAGGGTGAACAAACCGCCTGGTTCCCGATACAGCGAGAGTAACTTCAGCATTGACGAGCAAGACATTTCCAGGACTGAGTTCGACTCCTGCGATCAGTATTCGATGGCAGCCGAGAAAGACTCGGGCAGGTCAGACGTCTCGGAGATCGGTTCCGATAACTGTTCCCTGGCGGACGAAGAGCAGACGCCTAGGGACTGCCTGGGTCACAGGTCGCTGCATGGAGCCACCCTCACACTGAAGGTCCTAAAGAACCAGGAGGCTGACCAACACAGTGCCCGGATATTCGTCCAGTCTGTTGTCACGCTCCTCCCTCGCCTCCTGTCTCTCCAGAACACGGAGGAGGTTGACTCATCCCTGCAGAGTTTTGCCTCTACGTTTTGCTCGGGTCTGCAGTCAGGTATCCCACACCACTGCCTCCACCCCACACAACCCTCAACCCTTTTGACTGGCCGAGCGGTGAAATCTGTAAGCCATTTGTGGCCAACTCAATTTTTAAGCTGTCAGTGTAAAACCAGATGGGGCCAAAGACAGGAATGAGAGTAGATGGCTCCCACCTCTTACATTGGTCTGTGTGAGGACAGAATGTCTTGGTTCATGTTGCACTCCTGAGACTGGACATTTAATCTAGGCTGTCACTTACTCCAGTGCAATGCTGAAGATGTGCTGCACTGTCCGAGCTACCGTCTTTCAGACGAGAGGTTAAACCAAGGCTCTAGCACTCCTTTTAGGTTGACATAGTATCCCTACTGTATGGAAGCAGGCCATTTGGCCCATCAAGCCCACACTGACCTTCCAAAGAGCATCACAACCAGACCCAACTCCACTGCCCTGTCTCCACATTTCCCATGACCAATCCACCTAACCTGCACATCTTTGGACTGCGGGAGGAAACCAGAGCACCCGGAGGAAACCACGCAGACACGGGGAGAATGTGCAAACTTCACACAGACAGGGTTGAATCGAACCCGGTTCCCTGGCACTGTGAGGCAGCAGTGCTAAGCACTGAGCCACCGTACCACCCCCATAAAAGATCCCCTTGAAACCTGGAAAGATCCCCTTGAATCTCATCATTTTGGTGACTACTGGGGGTTGGGAATTGGTGGGGAGGCCCCAGTGTCTTGGTTCATATTTATCTGTTATCACTTAGACAGATTAGTTTGGTAATTTCTCTCATTATTGTTCTGTGCTTGCTGTGCATAAATTGATGGCCGTGCTTTTTACCGTCGTGATTATACTGCACAAGAACTTCATATGTTGAATTAGACAGCAAAAGCCTTCCATAGATTTACAAAGATTTTGTTGTGAATCGATAGTATAGCACAGACTCCATTTTCTATAGTTTAGCACAGTCCCGAGCTTCCACCTTTCCCTTCTATTTCCCTGCTTTGTCCTGAAGGCATCCCACATTGGGGAAGGATTCAGCTGTACTTTGTCCTTTATTAAAACGTGAAACCGCTTTCTAGAGGCATTGTAACATTGACTAGAAGGGAAAACAAGGGGAACTAAATCAGAATGCCATTGGATGAGAAAATAATTCACCCCAGTCCCTATGATGCCCACCTAACCCAAAAATATTCTGGAATGCCAAGCTCTTTGAGGGCACTGGGGCTCAGATGTACCCACAAAAGTGAGGTGGGAAGTTCAGGAACCTGGACCCCTTCTGTAGTTCTGAGGAAGGGTCAACGGACCCGAAACGTTGACTTTGATTTTTTCTTCGCAGATACTGCCAGATCTGCTGAGCTTTTCCAGCAACTTCTGTTTTTGTCTCTTCTATAGCCCACTGCCTTGGCCTATTGATGGCTACTTTAGCCACAGCGAGGTTCTCCAACCTGCCCACCCTCAATCTCACCGAGTACCTAAAGATCTGGAGAGTGGGGCTGAAATGCAAGCAGAGGGACAACAACAAATTCTTTAAATAATTAAAAAGGGGCTGCAGTTTCCCAGAACCAAATACATGTGTCCCACGGATTCCGCAGCACCTCAAAAGAGGAGGGCCGTGAGTCCGTGAACCATCTTATTCTACATTTGCAGGGCACTGCTGTGTGCAACAGCCTTCACCTCAGGTCCCTGATGGAAAGTGAGGAGACAGGGATGTGATCACTCTGGAGAGGGTGAAAAGGGGCTTTTTACCAGGATGTTGCCTGGGCTGGAGAGTTTCGGTTATGAGGAGAGATTGAATAGACTATGATTGCTTTCCTTCGAGCAGAGGAGACATGAGAGGGGACGTGAGTGAGGTGTATATGAGGGGCACAGATAGGGTAAACAGGAAGAAACTTTACCCCTTGATGGAGGGAGCAGTGACCAGGGGCACAGTCCTAAGGTAAAGGGCAGGAGGTTCAGAGGAGATGTGAGGAAAAGAGCCTTTTTACACAGGGGGTGGTGGGAGTCTGGAACTCACTGAGTGTAAGCGTGATAGAGACAGAAACCCTCATCACATTGAAGAAGTATTTAGAGGTGCACTTGCAATGCCAAAGCATACAAGGCTATGGCCCAAATGCTGGGAAATGGGATTAGAATAGTCAGGTGGCTGTTTTTGGCCAGCGTGGACACGGTGGGCTGAAGGGCCTTTTTCTGCACCGTTGATCCCTATGAATCTGTGTCTCTTCCATTGGGTGTCCTCACTGCCTGTAGGCAGAAAGGAAATGCCAATGTGTGTCTGGGTGGCAGGTAAAGGATAAGAAGTGGATGGTGTTGGTGGCCTGTACAGGAAACTCCTCCATGCCACGCAGACAGAACTTATCTGTTACCTTTATATTAAGCCACCAGCAATCACCCGTGTTATGAAAGGTACAGCAGTGCAACCATAACAGAAGGGAAGTGGTGGGAAAGAGAGAGGGGTTTGAATTAAAATGAAGTTGGAGGAAGGGAGATAAAGCACTCCAAACCCCATGATGCCAACCCTATAGAACTCTCCTCTTCAATTACAAAGCCCATGAGGCATCTCAATTAACTCTGGAGCTGATCTATTTGAGCCTTAGAGGGACACACATTTCCAACTCTATGCTTAACTGGCTGCAAAGTGCTTTGGAACTTCATGAGGTCATAACAGGTGCTATATAAAGGCAAGTATTTTCTTTATTGGTCCACACTTATGCTTAATTATAGATTGGGGGTTGGTTAGTTCAGTTGGCTGGATGGCTGTTTTGCCATGCAGAGTGATGCCAACAGCATGGGTTCAGTTCCCACTCTGGCTGAGGTTACCATAAAGGGCTTTTCTGCTTAACCTTGCCCTTCACCTCTGGTGTAGTGGCCCTTAGGTTAAACCATCACCGGTCATCTCTCTTTAAAGAAAGAACAGAACTGTGGTGATTTTTATTATAGATAATTTAATAGAATCATGTTAGAGTCAGTTACAGAGTAAATGGCTGCTTCATTATTTAACCCTTAAAGTGCTTATCCTTGTAATAAAAGAAGACGAGAGATATTGAGGCTCTGACCAGAAAAAGGGAGACATGGCTCAGGTACAGGCAGCTGGGATCAAGTGAATCCCTGGAGGTATATGGGGGATACAGGAGTTTGCTGAAGAAGGAAATCAGGAGGGTGAAAAGGGGGCACGAGATAGCTTTAGCTGAGATGATTAGGGTGAATCCAAAGAAATTCTTTAAGTATATTAAAGGATAAAGAATAACTAGAGAGAGAATAGGACCCCTCAAGGACTAAAGAGGACATGTATGTGTGGAACCGCAGGAGATGGGCAAGGTCCTCAATGAACATTTCTCCTCTGTGTTTACCGTGGAGAAAGAAATGAAGACTTGGGAACTTGGGGAAGTTCATAGCGATATCTTGGGGACAGTCCATATCACGGTAGAGGTGTTGTTGGACGTATTAGAATATATGAAGATGGATAAATCTTCTGTTCCTGATCAGATAAATCCAAGAACCCTGCAAGAGGCTAGAGAAGAAATTGCAGGGACCCTGGCTGATATATTTGCATCATCGTTAGCCTTGGGTGAGGCCCCAGAAGACTGGAGGGTAGCGAATGTTGTGCCCTTATTCAAGAAGGGCTGCAAAGAAAAACCTGGGAATTATAGACCAGTAAGCTTAACATCTGTAGTAGGTAAGTTACTTGAGAAGATTCTGGGGGATAAGATACACATGCATTTGGAAAAACAGGGTTTGATTAGGAGTAGACAGCATGGCTTCATGCATGGGAGATCATGCCTCACAAATTTGTTCGAGTTCTTTGATGAAGTGACCAAGAAGGTCGATGAGGGCAGGGTGGTAAATGTAGTCTATATGGATTTCAGTAAGGCCTTTGATGAGGTTCCACATGGTAGGGCTGCTCTGGAAGATTAGATTGTGTGGAATCCAGGGAGAGCTGGAAAATTGGATACACAATTGGCTTCATGGTAGGAAGCAGAGGGTAATAGTGGAAGGATGTTTGTTGGACTGGAGGCCTGTGGCTAGTGGTGTGCCTCAGGGGTTGGTGCGAGGCCCATTGCTGTTTGTTATCTATATCGATGATTTGGATGAGAATGTACAAGCATTATTGGTAAGTTTGCAGATGACATTAATATAGGCGGTATCATGGACAGTGAGGAAGGTTTTCAGAAATTACAGCAGGATCTTGATCAGCTGGGGAAGTGGATCGAGAAATGGCAAATGGAGTTTAATATAGATAATGTGAGGTGTTGCATTTTGGAAAATCAAATCAAGGTCGGAGTTTCATGGGAATAGCAGGGCCTTAAGGAGTGTAGTGGAACAGAGGGACCTTGGAGTTAGGGTGCATGGTTCTCTGAAAGTGGAGTCACAGGTAGACAGGGCAGTGAAGAAAGCTTTTAGCACACTGGCCTTCATCAGTTAGGGCATTGAGTACAGAAGTAAGGAAGTTATAATACAGTTGTACAGGACATTGGTGAGGCCGCACTTGGGGTATTGTGTTCAGTTTCGGTCACCTTGCTGTAGGAAGGATGTTATTAAACTGGAAAGAGTGCAGGAGAAACTTACAAGCATGTTGCCAGGACTCAAAAGACTGAATTATAGGGAGAGGTTGAACAAGCTAGGACGTTTTTCTTTAGAGTGTAGGAGACTGAAGGGGGATCTTATAGAAGTGTATAAGATCATGAGAGGCATGGATAGGGTGAATACATTCAATCTTTTTCCATGGGTTGGGGAATTGGGGACTAGAGGGCATCAGTTTAAGGTAAGAAGGGAAAGAATACATGGGAACCTGAGGAACAACTTTTTGCACAGAGGGTGGTATGCATATGGAATGAGCTGCCAGCGGAAGTGGTTGGGGTGAGTACATTAGGGCATTTGGATGAATACATGGATAGGAAAGGTTTAGAAGGACATGGGCCAAGTGCAGGGAAATGGGGTTAGCGTGGATGGACATTTTGGTCAGCATGGACCAGTTTGGGCTGAAGGGCCCGTCTTCGTTCTGTGGAACTCTATGACTCTATGATAGTTTAAGTCATTGTGTAATCAGTCAAAGCTGTACGTAGACCAGCGATAGATTGTTCCAAGCTGTTGGTAGCACTTTGACAGTTGGTAACTGTCTATAGTGGTGTATGCTTACTCAGTTCTGAGTGAAAGGTCATCAGTTCGAAGACTGGAGTACGTATTCCGGTTCCCATTCTTTGTGTGGATGCTGAGGGAGTGCTGCACAGTCAGAAGTGGATGAGACATTAAATCGAGGAATATCTTCTCTTTCAGGTGGACGTGAAAACTCCATGACATTATTTTAAAGACAAGTGAGAGAGTTCTCCCTCGTGCCCTGGTCAAAATTCACCCCTCAGTCAACATCGCTGCAGCAGATAATCTGGTTATCGTCACGGTGCTGTTGTGGGATCTTGCTGTGTGCATATTGGTTGTCACGTTTGCTGCATGACAGCAGTGACCTCACCACAAAAGTGGCTGCAAAGCACTTTGGGAAATCATAGGTAGTTATATAAATGCAGGTTCTGGCTTTCTGATGGAAATGTCTGAGGTACAGCAGTACACTCACTGAACCCAGCGAGTTCAACAGAACATCCTCCAATCCACTCCCCCCACCCCGAGCCACTCCAAAGAGGGAATGGTTTCCCCATTTTATTTCATGATGGTAACATCGATTGTGAGTGTCCTGCCATTGCTCAGCAGCTGATGTGGTGACAGACTCGTGTGTGTCTATGTCTGTTCTAGAGCTGTTACATTCTCCGGGCATCGACGGCAGTGAGGGTCCCTGCTGCCAGACACTGATGAATGCAGATGGATTGTACCTGGTGGCTTTCCACGCGCTGTCACTCAACCTCAAGCTGATCGCCTGTGATTACTACCGAAAAAAACCGGCACCCGTCCCTGCATCATTGGTAAGCACTTGGTCTTTGGGTTTTGGCCTTTGGATTAAACAGCACCTCATGCAGGAGGGTTTCCCCCTTGGCTTCAGAGTCTAATGGGGTGGTGGTGTTGGGGGTTATTTTATGTGCTGATGAGACGTGAGCATTGCTGGCTAGTCCAGCATTTATTGCCCATCCCTAGGTGCACTTGAGAAGGTAGTGGTGAGCTGCCTTCTTGAACCGCTGCAGTCTACCTGTTGTAGGTAGACCTACAATGCCATTTGGGAGGGAATTCCAAGATTTTGATCGAGTGACGGTGAAGGAACAGTAATATATTTCCAAGTCAGGATGCTGAACGACAGGGAGGGGAACTTGTAGGGGGTAGTGTCCTCATGTATCTGCTGCCCTTGTCCTTCTAGATGGAAATAGTTGTAGAAAATGCTGTCAAAGGATCTTTGGTGAATTACTTCAGTGGAACTTTAGTTTGGAATTATATTCAGCATGGACCTGTTGGACCAGAGGGTCTGTTTCCATGCTGTATGACCCTATGACTCTATGACACTGAAGTTAACTGACAGGGAGTCTCCTTGAACTGGTGTTTGGGTAAATTCCAGTTGGTCTCTAATAATGGGCCATGTACTGTTATCCCCCAACCCCATGATGCCCCTTCTTTGTGCCCACATTATCTGTGTCTCCCAGTAGTCCCAGTAACAATGTCTAACAAACGATTGAAACATGGACATAATTACTATTATGCAATAAACTACATCTTGTTTAAGACAGGGTCCTCTTCTTCTTAAGACTCCTAGTGGTTGTTGGTTGTTCCACTGCAAACCAGTGTTCCAGTCCAAGAGAGAGGACTTGTGGCAGCTTCCTTCTAACTACAAAGAGCACAAACTCCAACTAAAAGTCTCCACGAAGACCAGAACAGTTATTCCTGTTGAGAGTATGTGCTGACCCTCTGTGTATAGACTCACCCTGCTGCCATTTATTTTAAGGTACCAAGCACCAGGGGGCTAGACCTAATAACTGTTGTTGATAAATATGATTGTACAGTGGTTTTGAGGTGCTCGGTTGTGTTTCTGCAGAAGGAGTTTGTGAGGCAGGTTCAGAGCAGTCGAGTTCTGATGGTGCTGTCACAGGCCTGGATCGAAGAACTTTACCACCAGGTGCTTGACCGGAACCTGCTGGGTGAAGCTGGGTACTGGGGAACGGCAGAGGAACACGGTCTGCCTTTCATCACTATGTTAACCGGTGAGTTGTCCATCCATCATTCTTAACCTCATGGAATGGGATAAAGAATGAATCTTCACCGAAATGAATTATGGAAGAGTATGTGGGAAAGTTCTGCCTCCCTGCTGTCTATTGCTTACCACTTTGGTGAATGTGCTTTCAGCCACCCATGTTTTATATCCTAAAATTCCTTCTCTAAATCTTTCCATCTCTCTACCTTCTCCTCTCTTAATGGTGCTCCCTAAAACCCGCCTCTTTTCACCAGCTTTTTGGTTACCTTTTCCGGTATCTCCTTATGTTGCTCCGTGTCAAGTTCTGGGTTCTCATCTCTCCTGTGAAGGAAGCATTTTGGAATGTTTTGCGATGTTAAAAGAATGAGGGAATGCAAAGTATTGTTGCTGTAGATGGGGACAGGATACAGTTCCATCTAATGGCTACGCCCTGCACCTATGCTGGTTCTGTTTACATTGGACATTCCTATTATACTTTCACTGTACCTCGTACCACAACACTAGAACAGGGCATTGGTGCCACACACATCATTGTTATGCACCGGATATAGGAACTTGGCAACCACTTTATCCATAGGCACATGTGTAATTCACCACCATGCACTAATGTCTGGTCTCCACCTATTTACTTACCTGATCTCAGAACCCCACCTTTTCCGCTTCATTCTCCATTCCTTACCCTGCACCTCTCACACTTCACTTGCCATACCCTCGCCTCTTTGCTTGCCGTCCTGCTTGCTGTTATACACACGATCTGAACAATTCAGTAGAGATTTCACATTCATACCTGGAGCCTGCACTGCTGTAAGTGCCTGGAATTCATTTTATACTCATAATATGTGCAAGATAACTATCTTCACTTAATCCTTGCTTTAGAAATCAGGAGATACTAAGGAGTGCAGATGTTTAAGTCAGAGTAGATACTGCTTTAGAAATCAGCCTGCTTTTATCAGGACACATTGCTGTAATTTCAAACATGAGTTATTGTAGCATTAGTTCAGAGACTCTGCAGCCTCTTTGGCTGAGAAAGCCTCTTTGGTGTTGTGTGTGATATAAATAGAATCTACAGACTTCAATCTAGACTGTTTAAATAGATTCTGCGGATTATAGTTATGCACTGTTTAATTAGATCCTAAAGACTATTGTCGGATTCTGGATAATCCAAGATGGAGGACGGGAAAAAGTTGTGGCTGTAAGAGCTGCTCCTTTTTTGAGGTATTTTCAGTGTTGGAGCTGATTTCCTTGAATTCTAGGAGCCATAATTACTGTTTTATAAGCTATTACATTGTTTTGGAAGTTTGGGAAAGAAAAGATCAAAACAACGGCATTTTAAAAAGTAGGAAGACAGACAAAGGTAGTGACCACATAGGCAGTGAATCAAACAGAGAAAGTAACCTACACTGGTGTCTGACCCAGCAGTGAATCTGCACAGCTAACTGTTCTGCTGTTTGATTTCAAGTATCCCTGGACATCGGAGTTCATCTAAGAAAAAAATTAACAAACTGCAAAATTCAGCACTGACCTTGGAGAAACCTGTGTGAGAGAGTTCACAGCAGGGGAGCAGCTGAGTGGCTTTTAAAGTGTAACCTTACTGTTTTTTTTCCTAAATGCACAATAGTGAGTAGTGTGAGTTCTTTTTTGATTAAATGTTTTATTGAGATCTATCTCTTGATTAAACTTTAAAAATATAAAATGTAGGTACTAAGTTAGCCTGGAGCAGTGTTTTTTAGAGCAATAAGACTGTGCTATTTTCTGGGTCTGTAGATTGTTAAGGTGCAAAGATGGCCTTTTGTAGAGTGATGTGCTCTTCCTGTCAGATGTGGGAGATTAGGGAGAGTTTCCATGTTACCGATGACTATGTCTGCAGGAAGTGTGCTTGTCTGCAAAAGCTCACGGATCGCAGGATCGGTTGGAGAGGTAGTCAGGGGCAATGAGGAATCTACAGGAGCTGGGGGATGTGATGGATGGTAGTTGCAGGAAAGGAGATAAACCGAAGATACAGTCAGGTGGATGGGTTACCTCCAGGAAAGATAGGAGAGGGAGAAGGGTGGTGCAGGAGTCTCCTATGTCTATCTCCATCTCAAACAAGTATGTTGTTTTGGAAAATGTAGGCAGTGATGGACTCTCAGGGGAATGACAGCCAGGTTTCTGATACCGGGACTGGCTCTAATGTAATGAGGGGTACATCAGGTTCCAAGCTATTGATTGCGATAGGGGACTCTCTAGTCAGAGGCACAGACAGTCGTTTCTGTGGTTGAGAGCAAGAAATCAGAATGGTGTGTTGGCTCCCCGGTGCCGGGATCAAGGATATCTCGGAGAGGGTGTAGAATATTCTCAAAGGGGAAAGGGTCCAGCAGGAGGCCGTTGTACGCATTGGAACTGATGACATAGGAAGAGAAAAGGATGAGATTCGGAGGAGACAGTATAGGATGTTAGGCAGGAAATTAAAAAGGAGATCCTTGAGAGTAGTAATAGCTAGAATACTCCTGGTGCCACGAGCAAGTGAGGGTAGGAATAGGAGGATGATTGCGTGGCTGAGGAGCTGGTGCAGGGAAGAAGGATTCACATTTTTGGATCTTTGGAATTTCTTCTGGGATAGAAGCGACCTGTATAAGAAGGATGGATTGCAACTGAATTGGAAGGGAACAATATATTGGTGAGAGACTTGCTAGAGCTGTTTGGGATGATTTAAACTAGTAAGGCGGGGTGGGTTGGGGTGCAGGAAGATAGTGAGGAAAGAGATCATTCTGAGACTGGTACAGTTGGGAAAAGGAGCAAATCAAACAGTCAGGGCAGGCAGGAACAAAGCAGAGAACAAGGTAGGACTAATAAATTAAACTGCATTAATTTCAATGCAAGAGGCTTAATAGGTAAGGCAGATGAACTCAGGTCATGGTTGGGAACATGGGACTGGGATATCATAGCACTTACAGAGACAAGGCTCAGGGATGGACTAGACTAGAAACTTAATGTTCTATGGTATAGATACGATAGAAAGGGGAGCAAGAGAGGAAGGGGACTGGCGTTTTTGATTAGGGATAAAATTACAGCTGTACTTACGGAGGATATTCCTGTGAATACGTCCAGGGAAGTTATTTGGGTGGAAATAAGAGGATGATCACCTTATTGGGATTGTACTATCGACCCCCGCAATAGTCAGCGAGAAATCGAGAAACAAATTTGAAGGAGATCTCAGTTATCTGTAAGAATAATAGGGTGGTTATGGGAAGGGATTTTAACTTTCTAAACATAGACTGGGACTGCCATAGTGTAAAGGGCTTGGATGGAGATGAATTTGTTAAGTGCATACAAGAAAATGTTCTGATTTAGTATGTGGATGTATCTACTAGTGAAGGTGCAAAACTTGACCTACTCTTGGGAAATAAGGCCAGACAGGTGACTGAGGTGTCAGTGGGGGAGCACTTTGGGGCCAGAGACCATAATTCTGTTAGTTTTAAAATAGTGATGGAAAAGGATTGACTGAATCTAAAACTCAGTTCTAAATTGGAGGAAAGCCAAGTTTCACGGTATTAGGCAAGAACTTTCAAATGTTGGTTGGGGGTGGATGTTCACAGGTAAAGGGATGGCTAGAAAGTGGGAAGCATTCAATAATGTGATAACGAGAGTCCAGAGACAGTATGTTCCTGTCAGTGTGCAGGGCAAGACTGGTAGGTGTAGGGAATGCTGGATGGCTAAAGAAATTAAGGTTTTGGTCAAGAAAAAGAAGGAATCATATGTAAGGTATAGGCAGCAGGAATCGAATGAATCCCTTGGAAGAGTATAAAGGCAGTAGGGAGTATACTTAAGAGGGAAATCAGAAGGGCAAAAATGGGACATGAGATAGCTTTGGCAAATAGGGTGAAGAAGAGGTTAAGGGATTCTACAAATACATTAAGGATGAAAGGGTAACTAGGGAGAGAATGGGGTCCCATAGGGCCGCTTATGTGTGGAACCTCAGCAGGTGGGGGAGATACTAAACAAGTATTTGCATCATTGTTTATTGTGGAGAAAGATATGGAAGATATCAAACATGGGGAAAAAATAGCAACATCTTGAAAAATGTACCTATTACAGAAGAGGAGATGCTGGAAAGCTTAAAACGCATAAAGGTGGATAAATCCCCGGGACCTGATCAGGTGTACCCTAGAACTCTATGGGAAGCTAGGGAAGAGATTGCTGGGCCCCTTGCTGAGATATTTGTGTCATCGATAGCCACAGGTGAGGTGCCAGAAGACCAGAGTTTGGCTAACATGGTGCCACTACTTAAGAAAGGTGGTAAGGAAAAGCCAGGGAACTATAGGCTGGTGATGCTAACATGGGTGGTGGGCAAGTTGTTGGAGAGAATCCTGAGGGACAAGATTTACATGTATTTGGAAAGGCAAAGACTGATTAGGGATTGTGAATATGGCTTTGTGCATGAGAAATTGTGTCTCACTAACTTGATTGAGTTTTTTGAAGAAGTAACGAAGAGGATTGATGAGGGCAAAGCGGTGGATGTGAGCTATATGGACTTTTTGTTATTTATATAAATGATTTGGATGTGAACATAGGAGGTACGGTTAGTTTTAGTAAGTTCACAGATGATACCAAAATTGGAGGTATAGTGGACAGCGAAGAAAGTTTCCACAGAGTACACTGGGGTCTTGATCAGATGGGCCATTAGGCTGAGGAGTGGCAGATGAAGTTTAATTAGGTAAATGTGACGTGTTGCATTTTGGAAAGGCAAATCAGGGCAGGACTTATACACTTAATGGTAAGGTTCTGGGGTGTGTTGCTGAACAAAAAGACCTTGGAGAGCAGGTTCATAGTTCCTTGAAAGTGGAGTCCCAGGTAGATAGGATAGTGAAGAAGTCATTTGGTATGCTTGCTTTTATTGGTCAGGATATTGAGTACAAGAGGTTATGTTGTGGCCATACAGGACATTGATTAGGCCACTGTTGGAATATTGCGTGCAATTCTGGTCTTCCTGCTATAGGAAGGATGTTGTTAAACTTGAAAGGGTTCAGAAAAGATTTACAAGGATATTGCTGGGGTTGGAGGGTTTGAGCTATGGGGAGAGGCTGAATAAACTGGAGCTACTTTCCCTGGAGCATGGGAGGCTGAGGGGTGACCTTACAGAAGTTTATGAAATCATGAGGGGGGTGGATACGGTAAATAAACAAGGTCTTTTCCCTGGGATGGGGGAGTCCAACACTAGAGGGCACAGATTTAAGGTGAAAGTGGCAAGATTTAAAAGGGACCTAAGGGGCAACTTATTCACACAGAGGGTGGTGCATGTATGGAATGAGCTGCCAGAGGAAGTGGTGGAGGCTGGTACAATTACAACACTTAAAAGACATCTGGAAGGCTACATGAATAAGGAGGGTTTAGAGCGATATCGGCGAAATGCTGGCAAATGGGACTGGATTTATTTAGAGTATCTGCTTGGCATGGATGAGTTGGACCAATGGGTCTGTGTCCATGCTGTACATCTCTGTGGCTCTATGACTCTAGTGGTCTATTTAAGTAGATTCCATAGACTGTTGGCTGTATAACGTTTAAAATGATTTTGTAGACTGTTTGCTACACTGAACTACTTTAAATAAATTCTATAGACTGCTTGTTGTACTGTAATGTTGAAATAGATTCTGTGGACTGTTTGCTATGGTGTGCTGTTTAAATGGACTCTGTAGGCTGTTTGC
>NC_063340.1:84687734-84739039 GCF_021869965.1 Rhincodon typus
GTTTAAATGGACTCTGTAGGCTGTTTGCTACAGTGTGCTGTTTAAATAGACTCAGTAGGCTGTTTGCTACAGCGTGCTGTTTAAATAGACTGCTTGATGATTATATAGGTTTATTTGCTGCAAAATAGACTGTTTTTCATGAGTGCTTCCACCCAGTCTCCAACTGATTGGCATTAAACATGCTAAATCAATGCTGTTCTGTGTTTTATTTGCAGATATGGATGGCCTGGGAAGCAGTGCAGTAGGAGGGCAAATGGTCAGCACAGCAGCAGAACAATCTCCTCTTGCCCAGGAAAAGAACACCCCCGATTCTGTGACTGCAGGTAAAAATTAGGAGCGGGAGTAGGCCACTGAACCTTGGGACCTGCTCCACCATTCAATAAGCTGGTGGCTGATCTGATTGTGGCCTTAACTCCGCTTTTCTGTCTGTGTCATCATAACCCTTGCATCCCTCTAACCCAAGCTTGAATAGATTCAATGACCCAGTCTTCACTGGTCTCTGGGGAGAGACTTCCACACTCTATAGAATCTCTGAGAGAAAGCTAATTCTCTTCACATTAGTCTCAAATGGGAGACTCCTGATTTTTCAATTCTATCCCTGAGTTCTAGTCTCTCCTACATCCTCTCACCAGCCAAGACTTTTGGATCTCACATGTTTCAGTAAGATCACCTCTGTATCTCTATCTTGCCACTTTACACTGAAGAACCGGTTTACTTTCTAGCTCCTTGTGGGAGCCATTCAGACAAAGCAGCTACTAGATTTGAGCTACCAGTGAGTGTTTGTGTTTGTTAAAACCTCACTCAAAAGACCACAATGGAGAAGCTGTGTTTGTTCCCTTTACAGCAGAGAGGGTTCAGAGAAGATTTAATAAAGGTGCTCAATAGTGTGGTAGAGTAATTTACAAAATACTTAAAGGGGTAGACATGGCAGATGTAGGTGAGTCTCTGAACCTCTCTGAAATGGATATTTTTATTTCCTGTATTTTTCTTTATCAGGAATGTGTTTTGCCCGGTTCATTCTGATTGGCTGCTGGAAGAACCTGATTGACACTCTCTCTACTCCCCTGACTGGTCGGGTGGCTGGCAGTTCCAAGGGACTGGCATTCATACTGGGCACAGAGGGCATTAAGGAGCAGAACCAGAAGGAGAGGGATGCCATCTGCATGAGCCTGGATGGTCTCCGCAAAGCAGCTAGGCTCAGCTGTGCACTAGGTATGTGGGTATTGCCTGGCTGTTTTCAGATTTGCTTGTTTTCAGTGCTGGTCCGTCACACTGACATCCCATCCCCATTGCCTCACAGTACTACCTAAAGTATCATATGTACTCAAGTAATAGCCAATCAGTTGTGACGATGCTTGACTTCAAGAGGTGTACTTTGTCCTGGTTTCTTTTAAGATACAGATTGAACAAGAAATGCCAAGCAGTCTGTAGTAACGTAAACAGCTTGTGAAGCCTTGGGGGGATTTTCTCTAAAGTTGGAACAGTAGAAGCAGCCTGGATGGGTGTGGCCAGCCCTCTCAGACCAGGATTTATAGTTTTTTTTTTAGCTTGAAGATTCAGCAGACGCTGCTGGAGACTTGAAGAAGCAGAAGCTATTTTTCCCTCTCTCTCAGTTACAGCTAGATACTGGGGTTTCGAAAACCTACTGCGGGCTTTGCTCATGAGAAAATCTGTTTTCTGAATTTGCCTTTTTGCCCGAGGGGTGTGTTTGTGGGCCTTTACTATATTGCAACAGTTAATTAGCAATACTTACTGTATGTATTATTCTGTTAAGTTTTCCAATAGAGTTAAGTTATTCTAAGTTCTTTCTTTTGTTGTATTTTAACTGTAGTGTTTTGCTTAACGTCGAGTATTTTGACCAATCAAATTGTATCTGGAACACAGCACTTCACATTTACCTTTAAAATAAGAAAAAGTTAGGGTCTAGGCTACCTTCTCAAAATATTCTGAGGGGGCCTGGTCTGGTCCGTAACAAAGTTGACCCCCGATGTTTGGCACAAGCATCCTTTGTTTTACAAGTACCTTGTCTTTGAAGCAGAGTTTGGTCGGAACAGTCAAATGAGTCTTTTTGCTAATTGCTGTTTCCTCTTTTAAATTGTCAGCCAACTAGCAGATAACCTGGGCCAGTCATTTCGTGCTGAGTTCAGGACCATAGCCAGCAACCAGTGCCAGTGTCATTCTTGGCAGTTCCAAAGGTTTGACATGGATTTCAATCCCTCCATAAGACCTTTAGATAGAGTCATTGAGTCATACAGCACGGAAACAGACCCTTTGGTCTAACCAGTCTATGACAAACACAATCCCAAACTAAGTTAGTCCCACCTGCCTGCTCCTGGCCCGTATCCCTCCAAGCCCTTCCTATTTATGTATCTCTCCAAATATCTTTTATGTTGGAGCACAAGTAGGCCATTCAGTTCATCAGATTTTCTCCACCAATCAATGAGATCATGGTTAATGTGATAATCCTCAACTCGAGTTTCCTGCCTTTATTCCATAAGCCGTGATTCCCTTGATGGTGAAAATTTTTTCTTATTTCAGCCTTGAATGTACTTAATGATCCAGCATTGACAACGTCTATGGCAAAGAATTCCACAGATCCACTTCCCTCTGGGAGAAGGAATTCATCCTCATCTCTATCTCATATAGGTGCCTCCTTACTCTGACTCTCCCACAAGGGGAAATAACCTTTCTGCATCTACTCTGGCAAACCCCCTAAGAATCTTGTACATTCCAATAATGTCATCTCTCATTTTCTAAAGGCCAATGAGTATCTGGCCAACATCTCATAAGAAAATCACTTCATACCCAGGATCAGCCTAGTGAACCTTCTCTGGACTGCCTCAAATGTCTATATATCTTTCCTTGGGAAATTGTTCACAGTACTCCATTACTAATTGGGATTTCTTTGTTCTCTAGCAGCACTGGTTGGTCACTGCTGCATCCAATCCACACACTTCATAGTGCTACTAAAATACCATTACTAATGTCTTGTATGATTTTAGCAAGAGCTCCACATTTTTACCCTTTGAAATAAAGGTCAACAGTACATTTGGCTTCCTTAATACCTGCTGAACTTGTATTTTTTTTTTTGTGATTCATGCTCAAGCACCCCCAAAACCACCCAGCACTGTAGCTTTTTGCAGTCTTTCTCCATTCAAATAATATTCAGCTGTTCTATTCTTCCTGCCAAAGTGCACAACCTCACATTTTCCCATACTATATTCCATCTGTTAAGGTTTTGCTCATTCGCTTAACTTGTCTATAAAGGGAAAGTCACATAGTTCCAGAGGGCTGCTGTCTTATTAGAGAGAGATGTCTGGTGGTGGTTTTACCTGAGGGTCACCACACCTCAGGCGAAGGGTGACCTCAGCTAATACGGTCGGTTCTGCTATAACGCATGTTCCTTCATCGTGAATTGGCCTTGATGTGATTCAAGAATTTAGACCGCTATTTGTAGAATGCAAACTTTCCTTACCTACATTGGCTATAACGTGATTCCGGCCCCATTAGCTTCTTATAACGCAAGATCGCACGAGAACGAAACTGTTGCCTTATATCAGAACCGACAGTACAGCAATTGAACCTGCACTGTAAGCATCACTTTCACATCACATTACAAACCTGCTATAGGCAGGGACGTTTTTCACTTGAGAGGCGACCTTAGAGAGGTTTATAAAATAAATGAGGGATATAGATAGGGTTAATAGTAGATGTCTTTTCCCTAGGATGGGGAATTTCAAGACTAAGGGGCACATTCTTATGGTGAGAGGAGAGAGATTTAAAAATGACAGGAGGTGCAATTTTTTTACACAGAGAGTGGTTTGTGTGTGGAATGAATTTCCTGGATGTGGGTACAATTACAACGTTTAAAAGACACTTGGATAAGTACCTGGATAGGAAAGGTTTGGAGAGATATCGGCCAGGAGCAGTGATTTCAGTCACTGATGGAGAGATGATTTGAATTACTCTCTGCTTGGCAAACCAGGACTTTGTGCTCCTTTCACTTAATGTTTCCCTTTGTCTAAAGCTTAAACATTAACCATAGAGAACTAATCCTTTACAAAAGGAGCAGTGAGTGAGAAAGTGAGGAAGGGAGCAGCTGTAACAGACCAAGAGATGTTAAGAATGCAAACATAGAAAGCAAAATGCTGTGGAGACGGAGGAATATCATATAACAAGCAAATACCCCGTGACATTGTTCGTATCATCACTCTAAGGTACACAATGATTGGAGAGGCAGTTTTAGTGTCCTAGTAATATCACCGGTAATCCAGAACCTCAGTCTGATATTTTGGGTTTGAATGGCAAATGGTGAAATTTGACTTAATGAAAAAATCTGGAGTCAGAGCCAACCCAATGGCAACCAGCTAACATTGTTGCTCTCTCATTTTTTCCCCACCGCACGGATGTCCAAAAGTGATGTGCGGAAACAGCTTCTAAAAGCTAATGAGCTGTCACGTTGACATGACCACAATTGTCATTTCAGAAAGGAAATCTGCCACCCTTATCTGGTCTGGCCTACATATTGCTTCAGAGCCACAGCAATGGTGTTGACTGTTTCAATCTGGTCTACTCCACTGGGTAATTAGGAATGAGCAACCAATCCTGGTCTAGCCCAACGCCGCACACATACCACGAATGAATAGGAAGAAGTGAGGCCACACTGCCATCTGGTGGTCACGCCCTACTGAGGGGGCACTCAGGCTTCATCACTTGGCATTTCCAACATTGAACAGTGACATAAAGTAACAAGACCAAAAAATCGGCGCAACAGGGTGTGAAACTCCTGGACAGGAGAAATGTGCATTTGCAAAAGTTTTAGGACTGTATTTGGATAACCATTGTAATTAAAGAAAGATTTACAAGCACCAGATGCCTCAAAGAGTTTTTCGAGCCCTATAGAAATAAAGTTGTTGTTGTATGGTAGGAAAATTGCAGATAATTTGCACACAGTGAGCTCCCATATACTACAGTGAAATAAGAGACTGAATTGTCTCCCCTAGTTTTCTTAAAAATAATGCCGTGGGATCTGCTACATCAAGATGTGCCTTGGTTTAATTTCATCCAAAGACTGAACCACCTACAGCCCAGCACTCACCCAGTACTGCTGTAAAATTTAAGTTTGGCAGTCACAGATTAAACATCAAGGGGATCAAGCTCATAAGTGATTTCAAAGTTGTTTATTAAGAAGAAACAGTTTAAATATTGTGCATAAATTAAATGAATGGAAAAGACACACAAACCCACAACAGATGCAATTCCCTGGCCTCAGAGGATGGATAGATATGTCTTAGTGTTCAATGTCCATTGGCAGGTGCTCCTTCTGTTTCTTGACACAGTGTTCAGTTGTTCTCTGGTTCCCTTCTGTTCGATGAAAGTGCACACTGCCCTCTCGAGCACCCGTTTACAATTCTTATTCCTAGGCACCTGCCCCATGTCAATCACTTCATGGAGCCCAACTGAAAAATTAATGAGGTACCCAGATTGGAAGCTCCCCTCAGGTCTGTCAACCTGCCTCGAGGTCAGCTTATAGCTTATCTGAAGTAAAGTCCCACCTGTTAATTCCTGCCAGACTTATATCTCGACTAGAAGGCACAGGATTCATTCCATTGATTCAGGAAGATCAACCTGTACCAAAACCTTGTCAGGTGACTCAGAAAAAATTATTTTCTTTGGCTGTTATCTTTCTTTACCTCTCTCCCTGGCAGCTCAGAACTATTTTTCTTTCCAAAAGTTGGGAGAAGGGAAGAGAAGCAACATGTGGAAATGTGAATGAGAAACAGGAGTAGGCCATTCGGCCCCTCCATTCTGCTCTGCCATTCAATGAGATCATGACTGTGGCCTCAAACCCACATTCCTGCCCACCCCCATTAACCTTTAACTCCTCTTTTGTATGTTGGTGCATACGTTCGAATCTATTTCCCTTGGTAGTCAAGAATCTATATACCTTAGCCTTAAAAATATCCAATGACCCTGCCTTCACCAGTGCCTGGGCCTAGAGAATTCCATAGACTTAGAACCCCTGAGAGAGAAAAAAATCCTCCTCATCCCCTTTTCAAAAAGTTTTTTAAAGTGTGCCCTCTAGTTTCAGTCTCTCCCAAAGTGGAAACATCCCTTCAGCACCCACCCTGTCAAATCCCCTCAGGATCTTATGTATTTCAACCTTCTGTATACGGTCCACAATTCTAAATTCCTAAATCTACTACTATTTTTCCTGTCAGACTGGTTCACCGTGAATGTGTTGCCACTGGGCTATAGTTGACTCCTGTAGGTGACCTATTTTGAAACTTATCATGCCAACATTGGCCAGTGTGATTCATGTGGTCCTATTATCTTCGAGGTTTGTTGTTGTGTCAGTAAAAAAGCTCTCGTAAATGGATTGGCAATTTCACCAATGCTTGACTTGAGCCACTCAATTACAGGTTGAATTCCCAGGAGACAGTGGGTTCACTCATCTCGGACAGAGTAGTGCTTGGGCTGCTGCTTGGCAACCCCAGGTCAGGGGGATTCCTGCTCTGAATTGCTTTCCAGGAGATTCCTACTGGAATTGTGATTGCCCTGGTTTTACAGCAACTCACATCAAACCTTGGCTGCAATTTGTCAGGATGCAATGCAACAAATGCACAAGAACCCTATGAACATGAAAGATGTGAAGCTGATAGAGCAGTTTCTAGAGTGCAGAGGATTGTGGGTAATGTGGCAGCCATTGTTCATAGTATCATAGAATCATGTAGTACACAAAAGATGCTTTGGCCAATCAAGTCTGTATCACCAAAAACATACTATTACCTACACTAGTCCCACTTTTCCACACTAGGCCCATGGTTTTGAATGTTATGCCACCTCAAGGACTCAACAAAATACTTTTTTAAAGTTTGGAAGGCTTCTTGCCTCAACTATCCACCAACGCAGTGCATCCAGATTCCCACCATCCTAAGGGTGAAAAGGTTTTTCCTAAAATCTCCTCTAAACTTCCTGCTTTTCACTTTAAAATTATGCCCCCTTGTTATTGACCCTTCGACTAAGGGGAACAGCTGTCATCTAGTCGTCTGTCCATGCCCCTCATAATCGTATACACATCTATCTGGTCCCCCTCAGTTCCAGAGAAAGCAACCTAAACTTATCCAGCTTGTCTTCACCAGCTAAAATGCTCCATCCCAGGCAACATCCTGATGAATCTCCTTTGCACCCCCTCCAGTATGTTCACATCCTTCCTATAATGTGGTGACCAGAACTGTATGCAGTATTCCAGCTGGGGTCTAACCAAACTTCTGTACAGCTCCACATGAGCTCCCTTCTCTTATGAACTATGCCTCAACAGATAAAGGCAAGCATCCCATACGCCTCTGAACTACATAAATAATCTGTCCTTTCAACTTCAGGGATCTGTGGACAAGCACCCCAAGATCCCTCTGTTCCTCTGAGGTGCCTTGTGTCTTGCCATTCATTGAGTACTCCCTTGTCTTGCTCCTTCTTCCAAAGTGTATTGTCCAACATTTATCAGGGTTAAATCCCATCTGGCACTGATCTGACCACCTAACCAACCTCTTTATATCCTGCTATAAGCGAACACCTTCCACCACTGACACCCATCTGGCAATTGACTGACTGCAGCGATGATTGTTGTGTTGGGTGATCTTTCTTGGGGCCTTCCAATGTTAGAGGTGGGAGTCACATGACAAAGCTTTACACAACACAGATCCCGGTTGGCAACCCAAACTGGCAACAGTTTGAGGAACGTTAAACCATGGAGATCAGTTTGAGGAATGTTAAATGATGGGGGACTGAGTTTGAGAAATGTTAAATGATAGAGAGATCAGTTTGAGGAATGTTAAATAATGGGGGATCAGTTTGAGGAATGTTAAATGATGGAGAGATCAGTTTGAGGAACGTTAAATGATGGGGAGATCAGTTTGAGGAATGTTAAATGATGGGAGGATCAGTTTGAGGAATATTAAATGATGGGAGGATCAGTTTGAGGAATGTTAAATGATGGGCAGATCAGTTTGAGGAATGTTAAATGATGGGGGAGGTCAGCTTAAAGAATGTTAAATGATGCAGAGCTCAGTTTGAGGAATATTGAAGATGGGGGTTCAGTTTCAGGAACGTTAAATGATGGGAGTCACATTGAAGAATGTTAAATGATAGAGGGCTCAATTTGAGGAATGTTAGACAATGGGCGGGGTCAATTTCAGGAATGTTAAATGACAGGGGGCTCAATTTGAGGAATGTTAAACAATAGGGGTCAGTTTGAGGAATGTTAAACAATGGGGTAAGCTCAGATGCTCAACTTGGACAGGTCATGAAGAGATGCCCTGTTAAAAATCATATGTGAAGCCACTGTGATGTCTGGCTAGAGTGTGATCACACTCTGGTAAAGAAACATTCTGCTTAGGAGGGTAGAGATTTTTCAGAATCTATACGCGCGCGCACACACACACACACACACACACACACACACACAGGTACGCACATTCCTCAGTTACTTGCATGTGCACACACACATTCACACACAGATGCACACAGTTGCATACACCTGTGCTCACTCATACACGCTATTCGCTAGACTAAAACAATAACTTTTGGACAATTTCATGGTGAGTTAATGTTACTGAAATATAAACTTTCTTTTGTAGGTGTTGCAGCCAATTGTGCCTCAGCCCTTGCACAGATGTCAGCAGCATCATGTGTCCAGGATGAGAAGGAGGAGAAGGAAACCCCTGAGACCACTGACCCCATTGCACAAGGTACTAAAGATCCACACATGGCAGGAACATAGTTCCTTAGTGAGACCATGTGCAGTTTTGAAGGAAGGATGTTCTGGCTGTGGAGGGAGTGCAACAAAGGTTTTCCAGACTGATTCCTGGGATGGCAGAGTTGACATATGAAGTTAGACTGGATCAGTTAAACCAAAGTCTACTGGTGTTTAGGAGAATGGTGGTGGGGGGGGGTCCTATCTTATAGAAGCCTTGAAAACTCTACTAGGACTAGACAGGGTAAACACAGGAAGGATGTTCCTGATGACTGGGGAGTCCAGAAGTCACAGTCTAAGGTTATGGTTTAGGCCACTTAGGGCTGAGATGAGGAGAAATGTCTTCACTCGGAGAGTGGTGAGCCTGTGGAATTCTCTGCCACAGGAAACAGTTGAACCTGAAACATTGAATGCTTTCAAGAAGGAGTTGGATATAATTTTTTGGGCTAAAGGGATCAAAGGGTATGGGGAGAAAGAGGGAACAGGAGACTGAGTTGGATGATTGGTTCTGATCATATTGAATGCGGAGCAAGCTTGAAGGGCCGAATGGCCAACCACTGCTTTTTTCTGTGTTTCTACATTCATATGTTTATCTGCCTGGGCTTCCTATGGTGCTGCCATGAGCTCAGAGTGGGAGAGGGTCACTTACTGATGCCATGATATAGATGCAGGCTGATTTTCTGTTGTATCTCCACAGTGAAGCAGAAAGTGGAGCAGAAGCTGGAGCAGATTGGGCGGCCACAGGGTGTTCAGCTCCACACGGCCCATGTTCTCTGCATGGACGCCATCCTCAGTGTGGGGCTGGAGATGGGCAGTCACAATGCGGACTGCTGGCAACACGTCTTCAGGTATCGTCCACGATGTGATCCCAGATGGTGCTCAGTCACATTTCCCCCTGAGTGAAGCAGGAATCTTCAGGAGGCATTAGGAAGGCTTGCTGAAGGGTCATTGCCCAGAGCACAGGAGTGAAGGAAACAATAGCAGGAAAGAGAAGCTGGATCAGAAAGTAGCAGCTAGATGGGACTAGACTTTGAGGAGCAGCCTGCCATAGCAGAAACATTATAGTTTTGTAAAGTACTATGGCTTACCAACCCAACTGTGAATTCTATTCCCCAATCCTTTTCTGTTCACTAAATGCAAATGACAGAGGAACTGGGGTAGGACCAGTTTCGTGGTCACACTAGGTACCCCTTACTTCCATACCAGTTACCTCAAGTCTCTGGGCTCAACACACGGAGAACGGTAGGGCCTTGGGAATCTCTGGCAACAGCCCCTAGCTTTCCCAGTGGATTGGGAGAGTCTTGTTGCAATCCCCTCGCTCTCCAATTAGACCCCAGAACATAATGTGCTGAAGTCCCTCAAGGTTGAGCAGAAATCTTCAGTTGGTCTCTTGCCCCAGATGTCAGGGTACCTCTAGGATCCCTGAGGGGCCCTGTAACTCCAGCCCGATCACTGGCTTCCCCGGCAGATCTAGCTGCATCCTTGCTGTGTTCAAATCATTGCAGAGACTCTAAAAATTAATTTATTTACACTGTATGTACATGTGGTGCCATGGAATCAATTTAATTCAATTGGCTGGTCAGTGGTGCCAACAATTGGATTCAATTCCTGAAGTGGCTAAAGTTACCATCTTCTTCTCAACCTCTCCACTCCCCTGAGGTGTGGTGACCCTCAGGGTAAACCACCACTAGTTCTCTCTATCTCTCTCTCTCTATATGATGAGAGAGCAGCTCTGTGGTCTGGTAAGACTATAGTGACTTTTCACTCATAATGCCAAGTGAAACCACTTTGCAGGAAAACCCAGGCCTTTTAAGGGGATGACCATGACCTAGTGGTAACATCACTCCCGTAGTAACCTTGAAGCCCAGGTTTATTTGGAATCAAATCCCAGGAATATTGAATAAATTTTGAACTGAAAATCAAGTTCAGTAATGTTGGCATGGACCTATCATTGATTGTTGTAAAAACCCATCTTGGTTCACCAATGGCCTTTAGAGATTATAAATTCTGTCAGTATTAGTAACTGCAGACCCACAGCAATGTGTTTGATTCTCAATCACCCTCTGAAATGGCCTAGCCACTCAAGGGGTTCAAGGACAATTAGGGACGGGCAATAATATTTTTAAAAAATTCATTCAGGTTGTGGGAATCAGTGGCTGGGCCAGCATTTACTGCCTATTCTTAATTGGTCAGAGAGTGGTTAAGAGTGAACTCCGTTGCTGTGGTCTGGAGTCACATGTAGGCCAGACCAGATAAGGATGGCAGATATCCTTCCCTAAAGAACATTAGGGAACCAGATAAGTTTTTACGACAATTGACAGTGGTTACATGGTCACCATTAGGCCAGCTCTTTATTCCAGATTTTACTGAAGTCAAATTTCGTCATCATTATGGTGGGATTTGAATTTATTGTCCCCAGAACATTGGCCTGGGGTCCTAATCAGGTGACATCACCACTATACTACCATGCCCACAAAAATTAGAGAATTTCTCTAAAGAAATGAATTATCAGTATCCAGTTTCCCCACTGCTTGTGAAATAGCAAGTGGTTGCATGTTATGAGACTTGAAAGGGTTCAGAAATGATTTACAAGGATGTTCTCAGGGTTGGAGGGTTTGAGTCATTGGGAGAGGCTGAATAGGCTGGGGCTATTTTCCTTGGAGTGTCGGAGGCTGAAGGGTGACCTTATAGAGGTTTATAAAATCATGAGGGGCATGGATAAATGAATAGTCAAGGCCTTTTCCCTGGGGTAGGGGAATCTAAAACTAGAAGGCATAGGTTTAAGGTGAGAGTGGAAAGATCTAAAAGGGTCCTAAGGGGCAACTTTTTCATGCAGAGGTGGTGTGTGTATGGAACGAGCTGCCAGAGGAAGTGGTGGAAGCTGGTACAATCACAGCATTTAAAAGGCATCTGGATGGGTATATGAATAGGAAGGGTTTAGAGGGATATGGGCCAAATACTGGCAAATGGGTCTAGATTAATTTAAGATACCTGGTCAGCATGGACAAGTTGGACTGGAGGGTCATACATACATCTGTATGACTCTATAGTTTACAGTGTGGTTCAGTGCCAGGGGAATCAGCTGTAAATGTGTTTCCATTTCTCTGTACAGAGTGTGCGAGTACATCAGTACGTTGGAGCACAGTCAGTTCAGTGACGGAGGCTCGCAGCCTCCCATCACCATCACACAGGCACAGCAGGCATCCAGCTCCCTGCAGCCTGCAGACATAGCACTGAACTCCATCAAGAACCCCAGCACCGAGCTGGACACCAATATCGGCAACCCCGTCATTCAGGCGGTCACCATTCAGGAGCTGATCAAGGACAACTGCAAGGGGAAGGCATTTGACTTCCGGGGAGGAGGCGTGTTGAACGGGAACAATGCGGCCAGGGCTGTCTGCACACTCTCCACACTGGCTGACAAGTAAGCACATGGGAGTCTTGGCCAAGGTATACTGCACCCTTCGTGAAATTCCTATGGGAAAGCCTAAGGAAATGTCCAGTATGTCAATGTATGTGAGTGAATCCAGGGCCTATAGATCTCAGAATCATTCAGTCATGTGTGACTCTGCCCACAAGGAGCTCCCTCGTTCATTGTCTCTGATGCTTCATCCTAAGCCGTTCTCTTTGCTGTTTTAGTCAATAGTGGTTTGCCATTCCCTTCCAATCTTGTGAGCAGAATGAGGAGGCAGGTCCTTACTCCTGTGGTGCTGCTGAACAATTATAGAATCATACAGCACAGAAGAGGCCCTTCAGCCCATCAAGAATGTACTGCCAAAGCTACACTAAACCTACACTCATCCCACTTTCCAGCACTAGGCCCATAGCCTTGAATATGACATTTCAAGTGCTCATCCGAGTCCTTTTTAAATGTTACGAGGCTTCGCACCTCAATGACCCTCCCAGGCCCTGTTAAGTCTGCTGGGGTAAGGAGAAGATTCACATTTATTTCAGAAACATTTGACAGTTATTTCACTTTGCCATATGCAGTCTCCAAGTCAATGCAGGATCATGTCACATGGTATCACTTCCTGTAATTGTATATGCTGTCTCATTAGCAGGTAACACAGTGAGACACAGCATAATTCACCCAATATAAAATAGTCATTAATAAATCCAATAGGGAGTTCAGGAGAAACATCATTATGCAAAGAGTGGTGAGATTATGGAACTTGCTACCAGTTCTGTCAAATACCCATTGTCTGCACTGTGGTTAAAAGTTTAGATTATGTTATTATTGGCTGGAAATTTGGGTTATAAATGCATTTTTTTTTGGTTTGCAGTTCTGAGAAGGTAATTTGTTTATTTGTTAAAGGGTCAGAATCTCATTTTATTTAGCAATGGGTCAAAATAGCATTTACAAGAAATCAAGTGACTAAATCTAAATGACTAGGTAAGCTACCTAGTGAGGTAATTTTTGAAACGTTTACAAAGTTGAACTTTTACAACTCAGAAACAAAAGTCGGAGGCAGGTTTAGTTCAGAAGAAATGATATATACCAGCAGATCTGCTGTTTAGCAGTCTCAAAATAGTCAAAGTAGCTGGGAAAAAAAAAACCTGAGTTTTTCCCCTTAGAGTTCAGCGAGAGAAGTCAATGAATTAGCCTGTGTCTCTGATTCTCCAAAAGAGACTGAAAGGATCATTCCTGTTGAATGTGTAAAAGTTCACCAAAAGGAAGGAAACACTTGCAACCTTGTCAGTTTAGTTAGAAATTGAAGAGTGAAGATCAGATTGATAATTCAGAGGTTGAGTATCTGTAAAGGATATTGTTGGGAATATAGTTGTTTATGATAAAATATTTAAAAGTTGCCTTTTTTTTCTTATTCTTTGTGTAATATGTTATTTTGTTAAAAGTACATTGGCAGCCTCTTGTAAATATGATCAGTGACTGGCCACTATGGTAATAAAATGACAGAAGTAAAAGTTATGATCTATCAAGTCAGGTTGTACTTTGAGATCTGATGTGTCCAGTATTGCCATCACCTGGGATCATAACAACTGCAAATACTTTGTAATTCAAAATATTCATACTTTTCATAGTGTCAATACGGCTCTGAAGGGTGCTGTTCAGACCATTGAGTCCATGCTAGTTCTTTGTAGAGTCCCATTTCCTCTGGTCCTGCAAATTGATTTCCCTCGAGTGGTCATCCAGTTTCCTTTGGAAATCATCGATCATCTCTGCTTTCACAGTAGGCAGTGGGTTGCAGCTCATTACCAATTGCTGTGTAAAGTCCACACACCCTGCCTCTCCTCTTCATAGCATTAAGAAAATTATTAAGAAGTAACTAAATGGTTTGCCTTCTATTCAGTTTTCCTCAGATACATCAAGCAGCATTGGGTGAAAAGTTAATTAATGTTGGAACTGTAACTCTGATTTAGATTTAGGTTTTAGATTTTATTGTCATGTGTACTCAAGTACAGAAGTACAGGAGTACAGTGAAAAGTGTTTAATGTCGCCACACATGGTGCCATCTTAGGTACTGAATACCTAGGTACAAAAAAAACATAGGTACAAGGTAGAAAGAGAAATGAGAGTTAAAAAGTGGTGGATGATTTATTGTGCAAATACTCAATTTTTTGACCCAAAATTCTTTTTTTTAATATTCATTCACAGGATATGGGCATCACTGGCTAGGCCAGCATTTATTGCCCAGAGGGCGGTTAAGAATCAACTGCCTTGCTGTTGTACAACAGCTTATGTTTCTATGGTGTATGAAATGCAGAAAAAACACTCATAGGTACTTCACAAGAGAGTAATCAAACAAAAATGGATGCTAAGCCAAAGATGATGACATTAAGGAAGGTGCTTGAGAGCTCGGTTGAGAACAGAAGCTACATCTGGTCATGACTATTCTAACACACTCCTGCCTGGCCTCCCACATACCACCCTCTATAAACTTGAGGTCATCCACAACTCTGCTACCCTTGTCTTTTCTCCTACCAAGTCCCACTCCCCTGTGCTCGCTGACCTACATTGGTTCTCAGTTAAACAATGTCTTGATTTTAAAATTCACATCCTCGTTTTCAAATCCTGATTTCTGGAATCTCTTTCAGCTGTCTAACCCTGTGAAGTACCTGTGCTGCTCTAATTCTGGCCTCTGGAGATGCCTCAGCTTTATTCACTCCACCGTGATTGGCCATGCCTACACCGTAAATTCTGGAATTCGCTCTCTAAACTCTCTGCCTTTCTACCTCTTTGTTCTTTGGCCACAGTGGTATCTACCTTCCCTACTAGCTGCTTATGTGGCTTAGTGCCATGTTTTGTTTTATAATGCTCCTGTGAAGCACCTTGGGATGTTTCATTAAGTGAAAAGTGCTAGGTAAATATAAGTTGTTGTTAAGGACCATTGGAAGAATGGCGGAATAGGTAGAGAGGTTTAGCGATTGGAATTTCAGGGAATATGGGACTGAAACGTGGGCAAACTGATGCACGAAAGAAAGCAAGACAATGTTTACCACAAGGCCCACATGGAGAGAACTATTGGTAAAATCCTTTGAAAGAGTGAGACACAAAGTCTGAGCAAGAGAGCATAGAGTCATAGCAATGTACAGCAGGGAAATAGACCCTTTGGTCCTACTCGTCCATGCTGACTAGATATCCTAAATTAATCTGGTCCCATTTGCCAGCATTTGGCCCATGTCCCTCAAAACTCTTCCTATTCATATACCCACACAGATGCCTTTTAAATGTTGTAATTGTACCAGCCTCCTCCACTTCCTTCGGCAGCCCATTCCATACACACACCACGCTCATGGTGGAAAAGTTGCCTATTTAGATCCCTTTTAAATCATTCCCCTCTCACCTTAAACCTATGCCCTCTAGTTATGGACGCCTCTATCCTGGGGAAAAGACCTTGGCTATTCACCCTATCCATGCCCTTCATGATTTTATAAACCTCTATAAGGTCACCTCTCAGCCTCCGATGCTCCAGGAAAAATAGCGCCAGCCTATTCAGCCCCTCCCTTTAGCTGAAACCCTGAAGATAAGACAATAAAATTCTGGTGTGGGAAAAACCGACAGGACAGACCTTATCACCTCACTAATCACAATTGGCAGTTCATTTTGTTAGGAATAACACAGACGATTAAACAAGGAGTACAATTCTAAAGGATGTTCAGAAACAGAGGAATCGGGTGGGGGGAGGTTAAATTCTTTTCAAAAGCCAATAAAATCAAATGAATCAATTAATTTAAGAGGCAACCCTTTGTGTTGAAGCAAACTAAAAGCTGAATTCCAAAGGAATTTAAAATCAAATTTAAATTAAAATATTACTCGGAGGGGAGATATTGCACTCCAGCCTCAGTGATGTCCACAGGTTACAGAACACCTTGAGTGTACCAGTGGGCACCATGTGCTGCCTGTCCTAAGGGGCACATGGGCATGGACGTAGCCATGGAACAGAGGCAGTCGGATCTAATGACATCCTCGATGGCCCACTGACTGACCCTGTTAATGGATGCTGTGGAGCAGACCCAGGAGCCGACGCACAACGGGATCCTCCAGACTACCAGAACCCCCTCCGTACTAGGTGGCCAAAGGTCAGACTTGTGGGACTGAAATGCTACTGAATATATGAAGGAGGAACCTTTAACTAAAGAAACCAGGGGTTGGGGGGGTGGTGGTGCAGTTGTTTTAACCTGACACAAGCTGCCTGAACATGGGGCTTCAAAGCCGTAGGAGTATGGGCAGTTTAGGACCCCTTCAACTATCTCAACCTTCTACCACCCAGCACTGTGGTGTTCACCTCTGTGCATTATATGTGAGCATAAATCTTTCATAGGGTAGTGCAGGATGCCAATAAAATATATAACATCATGGACTTATTATGAAGGCCATAGAATGCAAAAGCAAGGAAATTATGTAAAGCATGTATAGAATTTTGGACTTCTGCATCCAGATTTGGCCCTACTCTTTTGAAAGATGTGATGGCTTTACAGGGAGTGCAGAATAAATTGATGAGGAAGGTTGCAGGGATGAGAAGTCTCAGTTACAGAGGTAGAGTGGAGAAGTTGGGACTGTTCTGCTGTTGAGAGGTTCAAAATCATGAAGGGATAGGGACAAACTGTTACCACTGGTCTAAGAATCAAATAGAACAGGAACAGATTGAAGATAATTGGCAAAAGAAACAATTGAAACAGGAGGAGGAACTCGTTCACACAGGGAGTGTTTGCCTGAGAATGCAGTAGAGACAGATTCAATCAAAACGTTCAGGAGGGAACTAGATTGTTGTCTGGAAAGGAAGAATGTGGTGGGCTACAGGGAGAGAGTAGGAGAATGATATGAAGTGAGCTGTTCATTCGGAGAGGTGGTGCAGACATAGTGGACCGAATGGCCTCCTTCCATACTGTAGCAATTCTGTATGATACTGTGATTCTGCAATTTCACAAAATCACAGAAGTGTTGTGGCACAGAAGGACACCATTCAGCCCATTGTGCCTGTTCCAGTTTTTCAAATGAACATTTTAACCAAGAGCCAATCTCCTGCCTATTCCTCATACCCTTGTGCACTATTTCTATCCCAGTAATCATCCAAAGCTCCTCTTAAATTCCTCCATTGAACCTGTCTCCACCATATTTCTAGGCAGCATACTCCTTACCCTAACCACTCACTGTATGAAAAGGATTTTCTTTACTCCACATTTGCTTCATTTGCAATTCACTTTAAATCTGTGCCCTCCTGTTCTTGATCATTTTACAAACAGAAACAGTTTCTGCATACCTACTCTATCCAGCTTGCTCGTGGCTTTGAAACCCTCTTAACATATAATCTCTTAGCCTTCTTCTTTCCAAGGAGAAGAGTCCCACCCTCTTCAATCCATCCTCATAACTGATGTTTCTCACCATTTACTCTTTCATTTTTCTCTTCTTCAATCTATCTCACTCTTCCTTTTCTCTCTCCCCTCTTCCTTCTGCCCCCCCTCTCTCGCAGGTTATTTGAAGATGCTGCTGTGAAGCTGAATCTCAACGCTCTGGTGGGATTTCTCAATCAGCTGAGGAAAGTGTCACAGGCTCAACTCTTTGACTCTGTTACAGAAACTGTGGACTACTCACTAGCAATGCCAGGTAACACTCAGCAGTTCTTCTAACCTTCTATCACTCCCTACAGTGAGGTAGCTGGGTTACTGGTTTAGACTTCAGTGACCAAAGCAGTTTTAAGCACAAATGTGGAGCAGACAGAAATGTCCGCCCTGTAAGCTGTGTAAGCCCAGGGTAATTGACCGGTTCCTGGGATGGCAGGACTGATGCATGATGAGAGACTTGAATCAGTTAGGACTGTATTCACGCAAGTTTAGAAGAATGAAGGGGAATCTGGTATAAGCCTATAAAATTCTAACAGGACTAGACAGGGTATGCATAGGAAGGATGTTCCCGTTGACTGAGGAGTCAAGTGGATGACTATTTTGGCTTCAATCACCTTTTCTACTTACGTTGCCACTTTCAGGGAACTGAATGCCTAGATCCCTCTGTATGTTAATGCTTCTCAGGATTCTGCCATTTACTGTATACTTCTCTCCTGCATTAGAAATTCCAAAATGCATCACCTCACATTTGTCCGGATTAAATTCCATCTGCCATTTCTCCGCCCAAGTCTCCAGCCTGTCTTTATCCTGCTGTATCCGCTGGCAATCCTCCTCACTATCCGCAGCTCCCCCAACCTTTGTGTCGTCTGCAAACTTTGGTGAGCCCATGGAATTCTCTGTCACATAAAGCAGTACAGGGCAAAACATTGAATGTTTCCAAGAAGGATGGTAGAATGAAGAGGTTGGGTCTGATCTCCTTGTAGAGAAGAAGGCCTGGGGGGGATTTGATAGGGGTTTTCAAAATCACGAGGGGGATGGATAAAGTAGATAAGGAGAAACGTTTTCACACAGTGAATAGTTAGGTTATGGAATGCACTGCCTGGAAATGTGGTGGAGGCAGGTTCCACTGGGGTGCACAGAAGAGAGCATTTGATGATTATTAAACAGAAATGGTATGCAGACATATGGGGAAAAGGCAGGAGATTGGCACTAGGTAATAGATAGGCCAAATACCCTCCTCCTGTGTGTTAACACTTCTGTTATTCTGTGATTCAATGAAGGAGTTAGGTATAGTTCTTAGTGTAAAATGGATGAAAGGATATGGAGAGAAAGTGGGTACTGAATTGGATGATAAGCCATAATCATATGAAATGGTGGAGGCTTGAAGGGCCAAATGGCCTACTCCTGCTCCTATTTCCTATGTTTCTATGAATTACTAAATGTGACAAGACTTATGATCCATTGCGTTCACACCTACCCAGGCAATCTCGTGGTACATAATCGTGGAGTTGCTGACTAGTGACAGTGATTAGCCTTTATCACAGAGTGTGTCTATGATAGAGTCAACCCTGGGGATGGGGAGGTGTGGGGACTCACCCATCAGTTGGAGACAGCCTTGCGTTGCCTGTATCTGACATGGCCCCTTGGATGAAGTGCACTTAACTAGGCATTGGTGGGCCCTCTGTGGACCAAAGACTCTGAGAGAATAAGTTCCTTTTTCTTGGAGAGCTGTTTGCCAGTTTGAGGCTTAGCAGTGCCACCAGGAAGACAGTGGCTGTTGTCGGTACTACAGCCACCCAAGGGCCAAGATCCCTGATGGACCCAAACATGGGAGAGTAATGGCGGCTGGACTGCAGTGAATTATAGTTCACAGGGAGCAGAGTCAAGAGGTGGCTCTCAGTGGAACAATGCCAGATCCCTCCATTGGACACCAAATGCCTTTGAATGAGGAGCTCCATACCCACCAGCAGCCTGTCAAGGTTTACTTTCTGGGCTTCCTGTGTGGCAAGTCACAACTCATGGGCGAGGCTGCACCCCACGGAGGCCAGGCCGAGCATCCACAAAGAAAGCTTCAGCTGTTGAGGGCAACAAGAACTGTTTTCCTGTTGGCTGGCTACTGGACCATGATCTCTAAGTGTTCAGGCCATAGTGAAGTGTATGGACTAGACAGAATGGGAAGAGCTGTGGTCTGTGTGACCTCCACTAGTGATCAGTGTGTTTTTCTCCTTAGGGTACAGGCAGGGAAGATATACACAAGTTTGTTAAATGTGTCAGGGCACGTTGAGAAAGGAATCCGGAATGCTGGGCCTTATAAGTATGGACACAGAATCTTGCATGTCTGGTTGAGAAGGATAAGGAAGGAAAGTTAACCCTTAGTCCCAGCTGTTATTTATGACATTGATGAGAACGGATGTGGTTGGTTTTTAATTCCTTCTGCTCTGGTCGACAGGAGACGCTAGATCTACCCACGAACAGAGGAGTGGTCTACATCTCTTCCGACTTGGTGACGTGATGCTCCGAATTGTGCGGAGCCGGTCCCGTCCTCTCTTGCACCTCATGAAGACCTGGAGTGTGGTGGGCCCTCACTTAGCAGAGGTAAGTACCAATTCCATTCCTGTATTCCCACTGTCAGGGGACTGACCTCGTTGGCCTTTGGTATCCACCCCAAGTGTAGTGCTGAGGGAGTGCCGCACTGTCTGGGGAGTTTGCTTTCAGATAAGAAATTAACCCGAGACTCTCTCTGCCCCCTCGGATGCACATATCTGAAAGGAGAGCAGGGGAGCTCTGCGCGGTATCCCGATCAATGGTTTGTCCCTTGTCTAATATCAGTGATCTGATCATTAACAACATTGTGGCTAATTGGGCACATTACAAATGGTGGCTACACTCACAATTTGAGGAAGATATCTGCTCAGGGTTGTGAGTTGCGGTGGGTTTGGGGCTGTTTTGGATGCCCCATGGGGTAGTGGAATCCAGAGTTCAGGATTTACCTCTTTCGCTTTCCTTGTCAATTTCCCCTGTGCCTCATTGTTAACGCATTTGGACGCAAAATTCAAATGGACAAGTTGTCGTCACTTTGAACAGATTGGTCATAAACTCCTGCCAGATCTGAGGAAAAGATCATTGACCTGAAAGATTAACTTGCTGCCTGCTGTTACTAACCTTCCTGGATCCATTTCCTACAAATATTTTCTTATTTTTATGTTGATACATGATGACTTCTGGAAATCTTCATCAGCTGAGAACTGAAGTAGTTTTTTAATATAATATGTTTTTCTCTCCTTTAGTTTCATTGGAACTAAATAAGGATTTTTTGCTTTGTCCAGGCTGCCTGTCACAAGGAGAGGCACATTTCCCAGAAAGCCGTTTCCTTTATCCATGATATTCTGACTGAAGTTCTAACTGACTGGAATGAGCTGCCATATTTTCACTTCAACGAGGCCCTTTTCCGACCATTTGAACACATCATGCAGTTGGAACTATGTGACGAAGATGTGCAAGATCAGGTAGGATACGATGTCAGCTGGTAAACGTCACCAGCCACAATTCCCCCTGTTAGTTCCCCTGACCAAGCTATGAAGGATCCAGCCCTGAGGTTCTCACAGCTCTCAGGTCTTGGCTGATGTGATTCCTGGGCTCCTGGTTACCATGAAGCCTAGGCCTAGTCATTTACTGACTCCCAGATTTCTGCCTACAGTGGCACTGTGTTGAGTTTTAGGGCCTTTGGTCAGTGGACTTGAAGGCTACCTTCCCACTATCCACCAGTATCTGGCCTGTCTGAGCGTTATAGGGGATGGGAGCAGGGGATGCTGTCAGACAGTCCATCATCCTAGGGCCCATTGAGGTCCTAAAGTGGTTAGCTTTAGTTGGGGCTCATATGGGACAAAAACCCTCCCTCTCTTTGAACTCCCTCCAACTCTCCTCAGTGTTTGATGACCTTTTGTGAATCACCAAGTTAGGAGTTAATAATTACTTTAGAAAGTCACCAGAACAAGCTAGAAGGCTTAAAGTAGGGCAGTTTGCAAAGACAGTGTTTGTATTAAAATTTAAGTGTAGGAAGTTATGAGTTTGATCTGATTGAGGCACTTACAATGATGGAAGGAGTTAGTAGGAAGATGGAAAAGGGGCAGAATAAGAGGGCATACCCTTAAAATTAGAGTTGGGCCATTTATGGATATTGTCGGGAAGCAACTCTTCAAATGATGGGAACCTGTAGCTTGCTCTTCCCAGGAATCTTTAGAGACTGATGGGAGGAGCAGGAAATCAGTTAAACACATCAAAACAGGATTCAATTGAATTTCACTAACCAGGAATATTAAGGTTTGCAGAGCTGAGCAGGGTAATTAGAAGTAAGACCATAAAATCCAGGAGCAGAAGTAGACCATTTGGTCCATTGGGTTTGCTGTGCCATTCAGTGAGATCATAGCTGATCTGGTAACCCTTAACTTCACTTTCCTGCCTTTTCCCCATAACCTTCAAGCCCCTTACTGATTACAAACCTGTCTGTTGCAGCATTGAATATACTTAATGACCCAGCCCCAACAGCTCTCTGCAGTAAAGAATTCCATAGATTTCTCAGATTTCCACAGAAGAAATACCTCCTTATCTCTGTCTTAAATGTGTGCCACCTTATTCTGAGATGATGCCGTCTGGTCCTAGACTCTCCCACAAAGGAAACAACTTATCCATATCAAGTCCTGTATGAATTTTCTCTACATTGGTCTCCTGTACATTGGGGAAACAAAGCACAGACTGGGTGACTGCTTTGCAGAATGCCCACGTTCTGTCTGCTAAAAAGCTCTGGTTGTCTGCCACTTCAACACACCACTGTGTTCCCCAGCCAACATCACTGTCTCAGACTCGCTGCAGTGCTCCAGTGAAGCTCAGTGCAAGCTGAAAGAACAGCACCTCATTTTCCGCTTGGGAACTCTGCAGACTTCAGCACTGAATATCGAGTTCAACAATTTTAGGGCCTGAGTGCCTTCCCCCATGCTTTTCCCTTACCCCACCCATAAGGCCTTGTCACCATATGGGCTGCTACCACACACAACCCATTGTCAGCTACAAATAGTCCTCATTAGCAACTGTTCATTTGCCCAGACTGACCTTTATCCCGCCCTTTGTCTGTTCAACTGTTTTTCACTCTCTTTGGGCTCTATCTCCACCTATCGTTTACTCCTCCCCCTCCCCCCGTTCCATCTTATACATAAAAACCAACCTTGATCTAACTACCGTCAGTTCTGAAGAAGGGTCACTGGACCCTGGAAACGTTGACTCTGATTTCTCTCTCCATAGATGCTGCCTGACCTGCTGAGTTTCTCCAGCAATTTCTGTTTTTGTCTCTGATTTCCAGCATCCACAGTTCCTTCAGTTGTTTTTCCTCTAAAAACCATGTATGTCTCAAGCAGTAAATCATAAATGAGAGATGTAACAGGCATAAGGGGCTGTACTTCTTTTCCAAACTTCCCGTTTGCTTCCTTTCTCTCTTTTGATTCTGTAGAGAGGCACACCTTGAGAACTGCTGCTCAGACAACATGGCACAGTCAAATCTCAGATTGGCCGGTTCTTGTTGGTTGAGGGTAATAGGGTGATGGAAGAAACCTGGGCAGGTGGGGTTAGGATGCAGATCAACCCCCAATCTCGAACTGAACAGCAGAACAGGCTCAAGGGGCTGAGCGGCCACTTCTTGCATTCTTCAATGTAAGAATGGGGAAGGAGGAGCAGGGAGGTTATGGGGTAACCATCACTATAAAAATGGACATTAAATTTATGGGACAAAAACAGAAGATCCTGGAAAAGCTCTGGCAGCATCAGTGAAGAGAAAATCAGAGTTAACGTTTCGGGTCCGGTGACCCTTCCTCAGAACTGGGCTTCAATTTATGGGCTCAGAGATAGTAGGAACTGCCGATGCTGGAGAATCTGAGATAGTAAGGTGTAGAGCTGGATGAACACAGCAGGCCAAGCAGCATCAGAGGAGCAGGAAAGCTGACGTTTCAGATCTGGACCGTTCTTCAGAAAATGAAGCTCCTCCTTCCTCATTCTTACATTGAAGAAAGCAAGAAGTGGCCGCTCAGCCCCTTGAGTCTGTTCTGCCGTTCAGTTCGAGCTTGGGGGTTGATCTGCATCCTAACCCCACCTGCCCTTTTCTGAAGAAGGGTCCAGACCCAAAATTAGGGGAGGCACGGTGGCACAGTGGTTAGCACTGCTGCCTCACAGTGCCAGGGACCAGGGTTCAATTCCGTCCTCAGGCGACTGTCTGTGTGGAGTTTGTACATTCTCCCCGTGTCTGCAAGGGTTTCCTCTGGGTGTTCCGGTTTCCTCCCATAGTCCAAAGATGTGCAAGCTAGGTGGATTGGCCGTGCTAAATTGCCCATGGTGTTCAGGGATTTGTACATTAGGTGGATTATAGGGGGATGGGTTTGGGTGAGTGCTTTGAGGGTTGGCGTGGACTTGTTGGGCTGAAGGGCCTGTTTCCACACTGTAGGGATTCTATTCTATGAAATGTCAGCTTTCCTGCTCCTCTGATGCTGCCTGGCCTGCTGTGTTCATCCAGCTCTACACCTTGTTATCTTCAATTTATGGGCTTCTGCTTTTTAGGTGATCACATCGATTGGAGAGCTGGTGGAGGTTTGCTCCCCACAGATTCAGTCTGGCTGGCGACCACTCTTCAGTGCATTGAAGACCGTGCACAGTAACAAGTCTGATGTGAAGGAATATCTGATTGGTGACTACTCAATGGGTGAGTAAAGTAATGAGTACTCTCCCCAACCAGCACTGACTGTACTGTCTAACAGCTCATCTGAGTCATTGATACAATACCGTTTCATTAAGAGAAGTGATAAGAAATATTAGTTTATATTTGAAATGTTCAACAATTGCTCGTAATTATTTAGCTCAGAGTTACTGTTCTATTTCTCTTACGCCACTAATTCCGTTATTATAAATCCTGCATTTACTACATTGTCATTAACTATCTCTCATTTATAACACTGACTCTGTGGCATACCATTCCTTGCTGCCATAAGCTCCCATGAATAGCTTATTGCTCCTGTCAGAACAACAGCATGTTCTTATTTCTCAGCCAACAGTGCTCAGTCACAAACTCTGCTCCCTAGCCACCAGTTCCATCCTTCCCCCAGTTTTGTTCCGAGACAGAATCAGACTTTCTGCAACCCTAGATCCATGTTTGACCCTAAAATGAACTTAAAACTGCATATCTGCACCTATTCAGACCTCTGTCTCATTGTCCAACACTGCCTCAGCTCAGCTACAGCTGAAACCTTGCTTTTATTACCTCTAATCTTGACTATTCTAAGGCATTTGGTCTCCCACATTCTACCTTCTCCCAGTGTTTGTGGGAGCTCACTGAACTCAAACTGACTGTAGAATTTCCCACTCTGTAACATTGACTACATTTGAAAAGTACTCTGTTGGCTGCAAAGTGCAGTGGGATGTCCAGCAGTTGTGACCTATGCAATATAAATGCAAGTCTTTCATTTGTTTATACCACTCAGTATTTGATGCTTTTCCTCCCATTATATGACATTACAGCTAGAAGGTTATACTAACACTATGATACACTCCCTTCACGATGAAGATTACAATGATAGCACAATCATTCACTCTCTTTATAATGCTGCCAGTTATAATACTGTGTAGTACCTTTGCATTTAGTCTAACATTCGCCCAGCTGAAGCAATGCCTTTGTGAGAAGTCTCATCAAAAGCCTCTCAGTTTTGGATGTGTATTGTTATTAAAAGGCTAAAACGGACCTGACCTGTAAATGTTCTGTGCTGTATTATCAACAGTGTTATTGCCATAACGGGGCTGTAGGAGCAGTGGTTATATGAAGCACCTTGGGATGTTTAATTACAGGAAGGCACTGAAAGTTGTTACTGAGCTAGCAATTTGGAAACCTGGGCTAATAATCCTGTGACCTGAGTTCAACCCCTGCCTCAGATGCTGGAAAATTTATTTCAAATTCACAAAATAAATTAGAATAAAAGTAATGATATAAAGGAAACCACTACATTTTTTGTAATCTGGTTCATTAATGCCCCTTTAAGAAAGGAAATCTGCCATCCTCACCCAGCCTGGTCTACATGTGACTCCAAGCCCACGACAACGTGGTTGGCACTTATCTGTCCTTTGAACTGGCCTAGCAACCCATTCAGTTGTCTCAAGGGGCAAATAGGGATGGTGGAACTCTGATCCAGAAAGAGATTGTAACTCCTATGGGGACTGGTTCCCAGATAAAGAAGAAAGAAAATTACAGAACAGGAACAGGCCCTTCGGCCCTCCAAGCCCGCACTGACATGCAGCCCATCACAACTAAAACCCCCTACCCTTCCGGGGACCGTATCCCTCTATTCCCATCCTATTCATATATTTGTCAAGACGCCCTTTAAAAGTCACTATAGCATCTGCTTCCACTACCTCCCCTGGCAGTGAGTTCCAGGCACTTATCACCCCCTGTGTAAAAAACTTGCCTCGTATATCAAAATATCTGGCTACGATGGAGTTTGGTTACAGGCTGACGGACTGTGTTTGCTGTCATGTGATGAGTGGCTTTGTTTGTCGACAGGGAAGTCCCAGGCTCCGGTTTTTGATGTCTTTGAAGCATTCCTCAACACGGATAACATTCAAGTGTTTGCTAACGCAGCCACTGACTACATAATGTGCCTTATGAAGTTTGTCAAGGGTTTGGGTAAGCTTGCTGTTATGGAAAATTAAGACTTTGTTCACACAATGATTAAAAAATTTACAGCACTGATATTACAAATTTGATCCATGAATTAGATTGCTTCAGAGCCTCATTTAGACCAAGTCTCCAGTGATGAATGCAATCAAGAAGTTGCCACTGAAAGTGTGCACATTTGAAATAAAAGCAGAGATATGATCAGGCTTCATTGTGATGGCCTAAATTGGCATATTGTGAGGAATTGGGCAATACTCCAAGAGGGTGATCCACATCTTTGGTTCCTGTGTGGTCTGGAGTCACGTGTGTAACATAAAAACATACAAAATAGGAGCAAACTAGGCCATTCAGCCCTACAAGCTTGCTCTACCATTCAGTAGGATCATGGCTGATCATCCAATTTAGTCCTGTGCTCCCTCTTTCTCATCATACTTTTTGATGTTTTTAACCCTAAGGGCAATATCTATCTCCTTCTTGAAAACATTCAATGTTTTGGCCTCAAACGCTTTCTGTGGCAGAGAATTCCGCAGACTTACCACTCTCTAGGTGAAGAATTTTTTCTGTCAGTCCTAAATGGCCTACCTCATATCCTCAGACTGTAACCCTAAGTTCTGGATTCCCAGGTCATTGGGAACATCCTTCCTGTCTAATCCTGTTAGAACTTTATAGGTTTCTCTGAAATCCCACTCTCACTCTTCTGAACTCCAGTGAATATAGTCCTGACCGATCCAATCTCTCTTCATGCCTCAGTCCTGCCATCACAGGAATCAGTTTGGTAAATCTTTGTTGCACTCCCTCCGTAGCCAAGAATATCCTTCCTCAGATAAAGAGACCAAAACTGCACCCAATACTCCGCTTTTTGGTCTCACCAAGGCCCTGTACTAGTGCAATAAATCATACCTGCTCCTGTACTCGAATGTTGGGGTGGATTAGCTCAGTTGGCCGGACAGTTGGTTTGTGATACAGTGATGCCTCCTGTGTGGATTCAATACCATGAAGGACTCTCCTTCTCAACCTCTCCCCTCACCTGACATCATAGAATCATAGAATCCCTACAGTGTGGAAACAGGCCCTTTGGCCCAACAAGTCCACACCGACCCTCAAAGCGTCCCACCCAGACCCATTCCCCAATAACTCACCTGATCTACACATCCCTGAACACTGTGGGCAATTTAGCATGGCCAATCCACCTAGCCTGCACGTCTTTGGACTGTGGGAGGAAATGTGGTCACCCTCAGCTTAAACTACCACCAGTTATCCCTTCCTAATGAGAGAGCAGCCCTATAGTTTGGTAAGACTATGTTGACTTAACCTTTGCTCGAATGTAGGGCAAGAGTTAACGCTTTCAGGAAAACTGTAGGAAAGAAACCAAAATAACCAATAGTGTGTGTTTCAAATGATTGCGAACCACTGAAGTTAATACTGTTTTTTTTAAAATACGTTTGAAGGTGATGAAGATTGTAAAGAAATAGGGGATTGCTATCCTGGTTTGGGATCCAGTTCCACAGATTTGTGCCTTCCCGCCCTCGATTACCTCAGGAAGTGTTCACAGGTAAAGACTATTCCCAGACATTGCTTAAAGAAAGACAGTCGATTTGGATTGGGTTCCTTGCTTAAATCAATAACATTTTGGCCCAGGAGATTGATGATTTTGGCAGGAATACCCTATGATCAAATGAAAAGGGAGAATGCCAGAGAAGCTCAGCAGGTCTGGCTGTATATATGGAGGAAGAAACCGAGTTAATATTTATGAACAAAAACAGAAATTGCTGGAAAAGCTCAGCAGGTCTGGCAGCATCTGTGGAGAGAAATCAGAGTTAACATCTCAGGGCAAGTGATCCTTCCTCAGAACTGGTTTTTATTTAATGTTTTTGAACATGCTCAATGTTAGCAGGGGAGAGTGTAGTGACTAAAAACAAAAGAAAGAACTGCGGATGGTGTAAATCAGGAACCAAAACAGAAGTTCTTTGAAAAGCCCAGCAGATCTGGCAGCATCTATGAATCAAAAAACAGTGTTTACGTTTCGGGTCCGGTGACCCTTCCTCAGAACTGAGAGTGCAGTGACTGTCTGTCCACTTTCTGGCCCTGAGTTGAATGGCGCTATGCGCTGACCAGAATTGGCAGTTCCAGGATAACCAGTGATCTCCGGTGCTAGGGTAAGCAGTATGTTTTGGGGGGGGATTCTGATTTAGAGGTGTTCAGTCATAATCCCTAGCTGTCTAGGTGCACTGTGTTACAGCTGACTCTGGAAACCTGCGTTGCTGTGGCAATATAAACTTTTACATACGGGCTGTAATCTGGAGCTATGGGCGGTGACGGTTGAGGCGCCAATTTCTTTTCATATGTGTTTGACCAGGAATCTCTCCTGTCCTTACCATTTGCTTTTGGTGTGTGTCAGAAGGATTTGCAGGTTGATCCTCAACTTATTTGACCCCGTTCTGAGCATACCTTCCTTGGCCATCAAGTGGGACTCGACCTGGAGCCTCTGGCTTAGAGGTAGGGACACTACCCACTGCAACCTCCTTGCTCAAAAAAAACACAACCTACAACCACTCCACACAAAGAGAACTAAGAACAAAGAAAATTACAGCACAGGAACAGGCCCTTTGGCCCTCCAAGCCTGCGCCGATCCAGATCCTCTATCTAAACCTGTCGCCTATTTTCCAAGGATCTGTATCCCTCTCCTCCCTGTCCATTCATGTATCTTTCTAGATGCATCTTAAATGATGCTATCGTGCCCGCCTCTATCACCTCCGCTGGCAACGCGTTCCAGGCACCCACCACCCTCTGTGTAAAGAACTTTCCACGCATATCTCCCTTAAACTTTTCCCCTGTCACCTTGAAATCGTGACCCCTAGTAATTGAGTCCCCCACTCTGGGAAAAAGCTTCTTGCTATCCACCCTGTCTATACCTCCCATGATTTTGTAGACCTCAATCAGGTCCCCCCTCAACCTCCGTCTTTCTAATGTAAATAATCTACTCAACCTCTCTTCATAGCTAGCACCCTCCATACCAGGCAACATCCTGGTGAACTCCTCTGCACCCTCTCCAACACATCCACATCCTTTTGGTAATGTGGTGACCAGAACTGTACGCAGTATTCCAAATGTAGTCGAACCAAAGTCCTATACAACTGTAATATGACCTGCCAACTCTTGTACTCAATACCCTGTCCGATGAATGAAAGCATGCCATATGCCTTCTTGACCACTCTATCGACCTGCGTTGCCACCTTCAGGGTACAATGGACCTGAACACCCAGATCTCTCTGTGTATCAATTTTCCCCAGGGCTTTTCCATTTACCGTATAGTTCGCTCTTGAATTGGATCTTCCAAAATGCATCACCTCGCATTTGCCTGGATTGAACTCCATCTGCCATTTTTCCGCCCAACTCTCCAATCTATCTATATTCTGCTGCATTCTCCGACAGTCCCCTTCACTATCTGCTACTCCACCAATCTCAGTGTCATCTGCAAACTTGCTAATCAGACTATCTATACCTTCCTCCAGATCATTTATGTATATCACAAACAACAGTGGTCCCAACATGGATCCCTGTGGAACATCACTGGTCACGTTTCTCCATTTTGAGAAACTCCCTTCCACTACAACTCTCTGTCTCCTGTTGCCCAGCCAGTTCTCTATCCATCTAGTTAGTACACCCTGGACCCCATGCGACTTCACTTTTCCCATCAGCCTACCATGGGGAACCTTATCAAACGCCTTACTGAAGTCCATGTATATGATGTCTACAGCCCTTCCCTCATCTATCAACTTTGTCACTTCCTCAAAGAATTCTATCAAGTTGGTAAGACATGACCTTCTCTGCACAAAACCATGCTGCCCATCATTAATAAGCCCATTTTCTTCCAAATGTAAATAGATCCTATCCCTCAGTATCTTCTCCAGCAGTTTCCCCACCACTGACGTCAGGCTCACTGGTCTATAATTACCTGGATTATCCTTGCTACCCTTCTTAAACAAGGGGACAACATTAGCAATTCTCCAGTCCTCTGGGACCTCACCCGTGCTCAAGGATGCTGCAAAGATATCTGTTAAGGCCCCAGCTATTTCCTCTCTTGCTTCCCTCAATAACCTGGGATAGATCCCATCCGAACCTGGGGACTTGTCCACCCTAACGCCTTTTAGAATACCCAACACTTCTCCCTCCTTATGCCAACTTCACCTAGAGTAATCAAACATCTATCCCTAACCTCAACATTCGTCATGTCCCTCTCTCGGTGAATACCAACGCAAAGTACTCATTAAGAATCTCACTCATTTTCTCTGACTCCTCGCATAACTTCCCTCCTTTGTCCTTGGGTGGGCCAACCCTTTCTCTAGTTATCCTCTTGCTTCTTATATACAAATAAAAGGCTTTGGGATTTTCCTTAACCCTGTTTGCTAAAGATATTTCATGACCCCTTTTAGCCCTCTTAGTTCCTCGTTTCAGATTGGTCCTGCTTTCCTGATATTCTTCCAAAGCTTGGTCTGTTTTCAGTTGCCTAGACCTTATGTATGCTTCCTTTTTCCTCTTTGCTAGTCCCACAATTTCACCTGTCATCCATGGTTCCCTAATCTTGCCCTTTCTATCCCTCATTTTCACAGGGACATGTCTGTCCTGCACTCTAATCAACCTCTCTTTAAAAGCCTCCCACATACCAAATGTGGATTTACCCTCAAACAGCCGCTCCCAATCCACATTCCCCAGCTCCTGCCAAATTTTGCTTTAGTTGGCCTTCTCCCAATTCAGCACTCTTCCTTTAGGACCACTCTCGTCTTTGTCCATGAGTATTGTACAACTTACGGAATTGTGATCACTATTCCCAAAGTAATCCCCTGCTGAAACTTCAACCACCTGGCCAGGCTCATTCCCCAACACCAGGTCCAGTATGGCCCCTTCCTGAGTTGGACTATTTACATACTGCTCTATAAAACCCTCCTGGATGCTCCTTACAAATTCTGCTCCATCTAAATCCCTAACACTAAGTGAATCCCAGTCAATGTTGGGAAAATTAAAATCTCCCTTCACCAACACCCTGTTGCTCCTACATCTTTCCATAATCTGTCTACATATTTGTACCTCTATCTCACGCTCGCTGTTGGGAGGCCTGTAGTACAGCCCCAACATTGTTAGTGCACCCTTCCTATTTCTGAGCTCTGCCCATATTGCCTCACTGCTCGAGTCCTCCACCGTGCCCTCCTTCAGCACAGCTGTGATATCCTCTTTGACCAGTAATGCAACTCCTCCACCCCTTTTACCTCCCTCTCTATCCCACCTGAAGCATTTATATCCTGGGATATTTAGTTGCCAATCTTGCCCTTCCCTCAACCAAGTCTCAGTAATAGCAATAACATCATACTCCCAGGTACTAATCCAAGCCCTAAGTTCATCTGCCTTACCTGCTACACTTCTCACATTAAAACAAATGCGCCTCAGACCACCTGTCCCTTTGTGTTCATCATCTGCTCTCTGCCTACTCTTCTCCTTTGTCACACTGACTTCATTATCTAGTTCCTTACAGGCTTTAGTTACTATCTTCTCACTGTCCACTAACCTCCTCATTTGGTTCCCAACCCATTGCCACATTAGTTTAAACCCTCCCCAACAGCGTTAGCAAAAGCACCCCCTAGGACATTGATTCCAGTCCTGCCCAGGTGTAGACCATCTGATTTGTAATAGTCCCACCTCCCCCAGAACTGGCGCCAATGTCCCAAAATTCTGAACCCCTCCCTCCTGCACCATCTCTCAAGCCACTCATTTATTCTGCCTATTCTTTCATTTCTACTCTGACTAGCACATGGCACTGGTCCATTTTTGCAGCAGCAGCAGGAGCAGTGAGACCGAGGACCAGGGGGCTGCCAGGAGGTAAGTTTCCCATTTAAATACTTACCTCGTGGAATCAGCGGCCTCCATTTTTGCAGCAGCAGCGGGAGTGGTGAGACCGAGGACCAGGGGGCTGCCGGGAAAGTAAGTCCTTCATTTCGGCAACGGAGCTGAGCGGGAGCGGTCGAATTGCGCTCTGGGAAGGTGAGTGAACTGATATATTTGGGCAGTGGCTAAGGGGGAGGGTGAACAACCAGCTGTCATGATGCATATAGGCACCAATGATATAGGTAATAAATGGGATGAGGTCCTACAAGCAGAATGTAGGGAGTTAGGAGCCAAGTTTAAAAGTAGGACCTCAGAGGTAGTAATCTCAGGATTACTAGCACCTATCACACAAGGCAAATGATGTCCTGGGAAAAGGACTCTCCAAGTAGGAATTCCCACTTTTGGGCCTCAGTCGAGGCTGCCAGACCTACTGAGTTTCTGCAGCAGTCCCTCTGTTTGTTTTAGGTTTCCAGCAGCAACAATATTTTACCTTGATTATATTGGCGTGTTTTTTTTTCATTTGAACATCCAATTCAACACCAAATCTTGTACGATGTTCCTGCTTGTTCTGTTTACCCAGACTCTGACACCTGGGGCTTGTGTTAAGTTCACACTATTTCCCATGCTTGTCTGTAACTCTGCATTCAGTGTCTTGTCCTTACTCAGTCCTGGGGTTCTACCTATCCTTGACCATATTGAATCACCTTCGGCTCAGTGGGTAGCTGTGCCCTCGCTGAAGGAGAAGGTTGTGGATTCGAGCCCTAAACACTTGAACACACATTTCAGCGCTGACAATGCAATGTAATATTTGCTGTGGGGAAGATGGGACAGTAGAATGGAACACTATCTTTCAGATTTTTATTATTCACTCGTGGGACATGGGTGTCGTTGGCTGGGCCAGTATTTATTGCCCGTCCCTAGTTGCCCCCTTGAGAAGGTGGTGGTGAGCTGCCTTCTTGAACCACTGCAGTCCTCCTGCTGTGGGTTGACTCACAATGCCTTTAGGGAGAGAATTCCAGGATTTTGACCCAGCGACACTGGTGGAACGGTGATATATTTCCAAGTCAGGATGGTGAGTGGCATGGAGAGAAACCTGCAGGTGGTGGTGTTCCCATGTATCTAGTGCCCTTGTCCTTCTAGATGGAAGTGGTCGTGGGTTTGGAAGGTGCTGTCTGAGGACCTTTGGTGAATTTCTGCAGCGCATCTTGTGGATAATGCACACCGCTGCTACTGAGCATCGGTGGTGGAGTGAGTGGAAGCTTATGGATGTAATGCCAATCAAGTGGGCTGCTTTGTCCTGGATGGTGTCAAGCTTCTTGTGTGTTGTTAATGCAGCACCCATCCAGGACAATTGGGAAGTATTCCATCACCCTCCTGACTTGTCCTTTGTAGATGGTGGACAGGCTTTGGGGAGTCAGGAGGTGAGTTACTCACCACAGTATTCCTAGCCTCTGACCTGCTGTTGTAGTCACTGTGTTTATGTGGTGAGTCCAGTTGAGTTGCTGATCAATGGTAACCCCCATTGAGAGATTCAGTGGTGATAATGTCATTGACTATCAAGTAGCAGTGGTTAGACTGACTCTTATTGGAGGTGGTCCTTGCCTGGCATTTGTGTGGCGCATATGTTACTTGTCCCTATTCAGCCCAAGTCTGGATATTGTCCAGATCATGTTGCATTTGAACATGGACAGCTTCAGGATCAAATCCCTCGCTGTGTCGATGTAACCACTAATTTCAGAGAAGAATCATCTGGTGCCCAGGCCAGCACTTATCCCCAGTACACACACGACACAGAACAAAGTGACTGCTCACCTGTTTCTTTGGTGATTGTGGGATCTTGCTGTGTATAATTTGGCTGCTGAGTTTCCTAAATGACACTTCAAAAATAATTATTTGATTGAGATGCGGGATTGATGGCTTTGAAGAGCACTATCCAAATGTAAGTGGTTTCTCTCCCAGGCTCTGGGATTGTGTTTTTAAGCAAATTTTTAATTGTTTCATGCAGAAACCTGAGAGATTAGTCATAGGCTCGTTCATGTCTGTCCCAAACTAAACCCTCTCATCTCTCGTGTCAGAGTATCCAAAGACCCAGGCCAGTGCTCTGGGGTTGTGGGTTCAAATCTCATCACGGCAGCTGATGGCTTTTGAGAGCACTTGTTGCACAATGGCAGTGTCCCCGTCTCTGAACTAGGAGGCCTGGGTTTAAGTCCCACCTGCACCAGAGATGTGTGGTAACATCTCTAAATAAGGTAATCAGAAACTGAGCTGGATGACCTTTCCCTGGAGATTAAATTACCAATATAAAACTGAAACCAGTGAGACCATTAAACTGTAAACATAGGCCATTCAGCCCATCGAGTCTGCTGTGCCATTCAGTGAGAATCAGTGAGATCTTAGCTGATCTGATAATCCTCCACTCCAGTTCCTGCTCTTCGCCTCTTAACCCATGGTAATGGGAGCATAGCATGATGGGGAAAGTCATTTAGCCTCTCAAGCCCGTTCTGTCATTCAATGAAATCATGGCTGGTCAACTCTATTACCCGTCCTGTTCCATAATATCCTTGCCAAATCTTTACTTTTAAATAATGGCTTAGTTTTAAACCCTTTTCAATTTATTCCCAGCCTCAATAGCTTGATGAAGGGAATGCGAGTTCCAGATTTTCTCCACCCTTTGTGTAAGGAGGTTTCTTCATGACATTCAGATCTGTTTTTGGTCATTTGTGTGTTGGATTGTACCTCCTTAGTTACTTGCCAAAATATACAAGATGCCTTCAAAGCCGATTTTCCATGGGCTGCAACTTGCCAGCTTGCCGTTCAGAGGCCCCGAGAGATCACTGAGCAGCGAAGATGGGATTGAGTCAGTCCTGAATGAGTTCGACGATGACACAGGTAAAGGGATTACTCTCTTTATAAAATCGTGGTCCTTAATAATTGAAAAGAACACGTATTGGACACTTGGGTTCACTTCCATGTTTTATGTTCAAGATCACAGAATCACACGTCCCAGAAGGAGACCATTCTGCCCATCTTGCCTATACTGAGTCTTGGGTGGAGCCATGTTTCTCGACCGACTCCACAAATCTTTCCCCACAGCCCTGCAGCTTTCTCCTTTTAAAGTTATCGTCTAATGCTCTTTTGAAAGTTGCTACTGCATCTGCTTTCAGTCTCCAAACCCGGCATCTACTTATTAAAGTTCCCTGACATATGAAAATATTGTGTTACCTTTTACAGAGTACAGTGTTTCCCTGGATAAAGATGTCTCACCTCATGTCACCTCTACTAAAGCTGTTCCCTCTCATTCTCCCTCCGCCTGCCCCCTCCTTCTTTGCACTCTCTTTCCAGTTACCATTCACTCCTCCCCCAGCTGCCTCTTTGCACTTACCCCTCACTCCTACCCCAGCTGCCTCTTTCCACTTACCCCTCACTCCCCCCCGAGCTGCCTGTATCCACTTAGCACTTGCTCTTGCCCCAGCTGCCTCTCTCCACTTACCCCTTGCTCCCCCCAGCTGCCTCTCTCACTTACCCCTCGCTCCCCCCAGCTGCCTCTCTCCACTTACCCCTCGTTCCTCCCCAGCTGCCTCGCTCTAAATCATTTTACAGTCAACATCATTAACAAACGGAATACCTGGATCTCATCACATTGCAGTTTGTAGGAACCTACTGTGTGGAAATTGGCTGCAGTGTTTGCTTCACTTTATGGACAATTTAGTATTTTTTTTAAAGTGCTTTACAATATCTGGTGTCTATGAACATAAGAACACAAGAACTAAGAACAACAGGAGGCCATTCAGCCCCTCAAGCCTTCTCTGCCATTTAAAACAATCATGGCTGATCTCATCTCAGGCTCAAATACACTTTCCTGTCCACTCTCCATAACCCTTCAACCCGCCACTAATTAAAAATCTGCCTATCTCCTCCTTAAATTTACTCGATGTTGCAGCTACACTCTGGGGGAGTAAAATCCACAGATTCACGACCCTTTGAGAGAAGTAACTTCTTCTCATCTCTGTTTTAAATCTGCCACCCATTATCCTATACAACTATGACCTCGCATTTTATATTATCCCACATGAGGAAGCGTCCTCTCTCTGCCTAGTTTGTCAATCCCCTTTAGCATCTTATATACCTCAATTAGATTTCTCATCCTTCTAGACTATAGACAGAATAGGCCTAAACTGCTCAACCTCTGTTCATAAAACAAAAACCTCACTCCTGGAATCAATCTAGTGAATCTCCTCTGAACCACCTCCAGTGTAATTACATCCCTCCTCAAGTATGTGGACCAAATCTGTATGCAATAATCCAAGCGTGGCTCACTAATGAAAGACGTTATATAAATATGTGTGTTTCTCTTTAGTGACCACCATAAAGAAACACAAAATAACTCATTATGAGGCACTGTCACTTTGTAAATGTTAGGTGGAGAAGTCAGAAACTTTTCCAATAACTACCTGGTGTCTAATTCTTTGTATAATTGTGGAAGGACATAGTGTTTTAAAAGTGTTAAACATTGTCCAACACACATGAAGACCAATAAAGCCAATGTGATGAAAATCCCTTTCCTGTTTCCTTTGTGTTGTAAAGTTTCCTGGCCATTGCAGTTTGACTGCTGTGCGGTGCCTCCTGGTAACTGAATGACTGGGTGGTGATTCTCTCGCAGGTTTGATTCAAGTCTGGATTCTGTTGCTGGAGCAGCTCACCACAGCCATCTCCAACTGTCCACGCCAGCACCAGCCTCCCACGTTGGATCTCCTGTTTGAGCTGCTGCGAGAAGTCACTAAAGTACCAGGTAGTGAGAATGAGATGGGCACAGGGCTACAGGATTGGCACTCCTGCACTGCCATCAATGGGGCAACTCGTTTGCTCAGACAGTGGGTTGACTATGTTTGCACCCTTAAACAGTCTAACAGAAATATCGTCATCTCACCTTCACAATCTACTCTTTCATCCTCCTGCATGTGCAGCCCTGACTTATAACTTGGTGTTTGCTGCATGGGCAGCATGGTGGCTCAGTGGTTAGCAGTGTTGCCTCACAGCGCCAGGAGCCTGGGTTCAATTCCTTGGGATACTGTCTGCATAGAGTTCTCTGTGTGTCTGCGTGGGTTTCCTCCAGGTCCTCCGGATTTCTCCCACAGTCCAAGGATGTTCAGGTTAGGTGGATTGGCCATGGTGTCCAGGGATGTGCAGGTTAGGTGGATTAGCCATGGGAAACACAGGGTTATGGGATTGGGTGAGGAGTTGGATCTAGGTGGGAGCTCTTCAGAGGGTGAGTGCAGACCTGTTGGGCCAAATGTACCCTTTCCACACTGTAGGGATTCTGTGTAGGGTTGTGTAAATGGTGCATTGAATTCAGTAGGTTTGCTGCAGGAAATAATACGCAAAATTAGATTTAGAACAAGGTGCTTTATAAATGATGATTTCTACAGAGCCCTGAAATTCTGTATTCTCATTTATGATCTTGACAACTGCTCATCTCTGTGATTAGAGTCATATCTGTTACGGTTTCAGGCCCAGGTATGCCACAGAAATATTTACTAACCTTGCCTTGATTTTAAGACAATGTCTCGTTGACTTCTGTAGGTCCTGGATTTGGGATTTTTGCTGTCACTCATCTCCTCCTTCCAGTGATGTCCCTCTGGCTTCAGCGTAACCATGGAGATCAATCCTACTGGGAAATGGCTGCTGCCAATTTTAAACATGCCATTGGTCTGTCCTCGGAGCTGGTGATGGAGCATATTCACTGCTTTATCCAATCGGGTAGGACTTTGTGTACTGGTGGAATAGACCTCACTTTGGTGGATAAGTTAGAAAAGAGAAAGCAGCCAATAATGCTTGCAAATTGTCATGGTTAGCCTCGCAGTGATGTAAATGACCTTCCTGAATGGTGTGTGTATAGTCTCTGTTTACTATGGAAAGGTTTGGATTTAATTATCTGAGCTAACTTCAAAGTAGGGGAAGCAGTGCTGTGACTGGTTATAACACCAGAAGGTATAGGAGCAGAATAAGGCCATTCAGCCCATTGAATCTGCTCTACCATTCAATCATGTTTCTCAATTCCATTTTCCTGCCTTCTCCCTGTAACCCTTGATCCCCTTACTAATCAAGAACCTATCTATCTCTGTCTTAAACACACTCGATGACTTGGCCTCCACAGCCTTCTCTAGCAATGACCTCCACAGATTCACCACCCTCTGGCTGAGGAAATTCCTCCTCATCTCAGTTCTAAAGGATCAACCCTTCACTCTGAGGCTGTGCCTTCAGACCCTAGTCTATCCTAATAGTGCAAACATCTTCTCCATACCCACTATATCCAGACCTCTCAGTATTCTGAAAGTTACAATAAGGTAGGCCCTCATCCTTCTAAACTCCATCGAGGACCCAGGCTCCTCAAACGCTCCTCATATGATAAGCTCTTCATCCCTGGCGTCATTCTCGTAAGCCTCCTCTGGACCCAGTCCAACATCCTTCCTTAGATACGGAGCCTGAAACTGCTCACAATATTCCAAATGCTTTCTGACAAGAGCCTTATACAGCCTCAGCAGTACATTCCTTTTGAATTCTAACCCTCTTGAAATGAATGTTAATATTACAATTGCCTTTGTGCCGCCAACTAAACCTGAATGTTACCCTAAGAGAATTCTGAACTCGGACTCCCAAGTCCCTTCGTGCTTCAGATTTCTGAAGTCTTTCCCCATTTAGAAAACAGTCTATGCCTCTATTCTTCCTATCAAAGTGCATACCCTTACACTTTCCCTCACTGTATTCCATCTGCCACTTCATTGCCCACTTTGCTAGACTCAAGTGCATCTGCATCCTCCCCGCTTCCTCAACACAACTTGCTCCTCCGATCTTTGTGTCATCTACAATGTTAGCAGCAATGTCCTCAGTTCCTTCATTCAGATTGTTGATGTATAATGTGAATAGTTGTAGTCCCAACACAGACCCCTGCAGAACACCACTAGTCATTGGCTGCCATCCTGAAAAAGACTCTTTTATCCCTGCTCTCTGCCTTCTGCCAGTCAGCGAATCCTCTATCCATGCCAGTACCTTGCCCCAATGCCATGGGCTCTTTTCTTAGTTACTCAATTGTAATACCGTTATATCTGATTCCAGCTTCTCTTTCTCAAACTGCCGGGTGAATTCTATCATATTGTGGTCACTGCCCCCTAGGGGTTCCTTCACCATAAATAAATCAAGTCTGCCTCACTACATATAACCAAAGCCAGAATTGCCTGCTCTCTAGTGGCCTCTATCAAAAGCTGCTCCAAAAAAACACCGATCTCATAGACATTCCACAAATTCCTTTTCTTGAGATCTGCTACCAAACTGATTTTTCCACTCCACCTACATGATTATTGTAGTAGTGCCTTTTGTACAAGCCTTTTCTATCTCCTGATTAATTTTATGCCCTGACTATTGCTCGGAGTCTGTACACAACTCCTATCAGGGTCTTTTTTACCTTTGTATTTCCTCAACTTTACCCACACAGATTCTAAGCCTTCCAGCTCTGTATCACTTTTTGCTATCGATTTAATTTCATTTCTTACTGACAAGGCAACCCTGCTCGCCCTCTGCCGATCTGTCTGTCCTTTCAATAGGACCCGTGACCATAGATATTTACTTCCCTGTCCTGAGCCCCTTGCAGCCACATCTCTGTGATACCCATAACATTGTACCTGCCAATTTCAGTCTTCGCTACAGGCTCATTTACCTCTTTTCACAAACTGTGTGCATTCAAATACAGCAGCCTCAGACCTGCATTCACTGCCCCACTTCTCATAGTTGTCCCCTTATCTGCTGTGCCTGAAGTTAGATTCCTGACCCTTTCCATACTCTCTGTCCTGTTCCTTGTTCTGGAAATTTTAATAACCTCTACTGAGTCCTCCCTACTTTAACTATTTCTATACCTTGCCGTGCAATAGAACCCTACCCTTCCCCACTTTTTAGTTTCAAGCCCACTCTTAAGCACAAAAAGAGCTCACCAGGGTGGATGCAGGAGGAGCATGTTCCCTGGCTGAGAGATCAAGAATCAGCTGACGCTGTGTGAGATTAAGGACCAGGCCATTTAGGACTGCTATCAGGAGGAACCGTTCCACTCGCATGATGGTGGGTCTTCGGAATGCTGTTTTCAAACATTACCCTTCTGCCAGTTGAACTAAATGACAAATTATCTCTTTGTGGGAGTTTGCTGTGTGCAAATTGGCTGATGCATGTCATACAGTATAACCACATCAACTGAGGGTCAGTCAATATGTCTATATAAGTTATCAATATGGGTTCAAATCCCAATTCAGCTTGTTGACCAGGGAAAAAGTGAGCATAACGTGGTGTAATCGGTTGATAACCAGCCCTTCTGACACTTCCCCATTATCCTCTAAAGGCAACACATGTTGTTTGAAGATACAAAGCAAAGAGTTAGGGCTTGTCAGAAATAATTCATTGGCTGTAAAGTATTTTGGAATATACTGAGGTCATATATAAATCCAAATCTTCCTTCTTTCTCAAATTAGAAAAACATCCCTCTGAGTAACATATCAACAGCTTAAACAGCTCCTTAGTGCCTCACCTTGGGTGAGGTGAGAAAAGACCAAATCGCCATCACAGAATTTCTTTTTCCTTTTCAATTTGTTGTAGATATTGGCTACGAGAACAGCATCAACTCCATGCTGAAAGACCTCCTGAAGCTCCTCGTGTCCTGTATCGCCGAGCCCACAGAAACAATCTCCCGAGTTGGCTGTTCATGTATCAGGTAAGAATGGGCGAGGCTTCACACACAACTTAGCACCTCAACTGAGTTCATTTGTAGTAGACACCACCAGCTCCTATCTCTTTGTGCCATTTCTGTAGACAACTTGAAGGTTGAGTTTATTTGCGATACAACACTAGGGGGAACTCTTACTGCACATTTGTAATGTCAGCCACCATGTTGAAGGGAAGAGGTGAATATTGAAGAGATATAATAAAAAATTTCAGTCATTGACATTACCAACTTCCAAGTAATTTTCAAGGCCGTGGAAAATTGATTATAAATTTTCTTTTTTTGGTAAAAATCAATAAAAAAAATTATGAATTGAGAAGAGCCTGTGACAGGCATAATATATCATGGAGGATTCAGAGCAGTATCCTTGGGATTATGCATCTGTGTTAGTGTTACAAAGACTTGATAGACTGGGCCTAGGTGTAGCATTTACATAGGAACTAGGAGCAGAAGTAGGCAATTCAATCCATCAAGCACTTTTGAATCCAATGATCCTCATCTTGGCTTTCATTTCAATCCAGTGATCTCAGTATGATCATGGTTGATCTCATGTGGGCCTCAACTCTTGATCTCATCTGGGCCTCAACTCTTGATCTCATCTGGGCCTCAACTCTTGCTGCCTGCTCTTCCATAATCTATCTCTGCCTCCAATTTATTCAATACCCCAGTGTCCACTGCCGTCTGCAGTAATCAATTCCACACATTCATAAACCTTTGGGAGAAGTAATCCCTTCTAATCTCTGTTCTAAAACTGCCACCCCTTATCCTAAAACTATGTCCTCTCATTCTAGATTTCCCCACGTGAGGAAATATTCACTCTGCGTTAACTTTGTCAATTCCCTTTAGCATCTGACGTATCTCAATTGGATCACCTGTCAACCTTCTAAACTCTAGGGGGTACAGGCCTAAGCTGCTCAATCTCTCTTCATGACACAACCCTGTGTAAGACATATTTATTCTGCTTATTTTCGTGATCTTATTTAATAATGCAGCACATATTAAGTTAACTGGTGTTTTATGCAGGGGTGGGTATTGATCCTGTTATAGTTGAGTAAAATTTCTATGTATCTTATTCACCTGGTTTATCCCAGAGTAGTACAAAGATAACTGTAGTTCTAAATCCACACAGTTTAGTCACAGAAATTTAAATTCTTATAACTTATATGTATGTCTTTGCAGGACCCTCAGGTCTAGAATCCTGTCTGAAGCAGCCATATAACTCACTAGTTCCAGCTGCCACTTTAAGCAATCAAGCAAGACAGAAAGATTGGTGATCAGACTACCATAATCAAACACAGATGCAAACAAGCCATGAAACACTGGAATTCCTTCTGTAGTAATTCAGGTGTAGGAAAATTCCTTCTCACCAGCAGCATCAGGAACAGTCGCACATGGGCAGGTAGTGATGCGGACTGTGACAAGTGCTTATGCACAACTGTTGAATTGAATTAGCTTTATTATCACACGTACTCAATTGACTACAGTGAAACGTTTACAGGTCGGCAATTATGGCGCCATCTTAGGTACAAGGTAGCTAGGTAGAGATTCTTCAGTACAAGTTCTGAAGAAAAAAGGATAGAAAAACAGAGAAATAAAAAGTCCAGCATTGCAGATTGTAGGAATAAATTAGAAAATAGAGAAATAAAAAGTTCAGAATGACAGTCCTTCCAAACCAGTCCAACACTGGCACCTAGCCTCCAGTCCGTGCTGGGCATGACTCCAGACTGCATCGGGTTTCACCTCGAGGCTGTCGAGACTGGGTGACTGCTCTGGAAGCACCTCGAGGCGGGATTCCACACTGAGGCCACACCAGACTGAGAAACTGCCATGGGCCGCTGAAAACCACCATGCTGGACCAAAAGACCATCATGCAAGGTGGGCAGACCGCCATGCTAGGGTGGGAGACAACCTTGCTGCGTCCGCGCTGAGGCCAAGAGTCCCAGGCCAGAGTTCAGGACATCCTCTCCGAGAAGAAAGAAGAGAGAGGGAAAAAAAGCACAAAAGAGAGATAAAAGAGAAAAAAAAATGGGTGGAGCAGATGGGCTCTGGCTGAAGGGTCCTACTCCCTGCCATCTTGGATCCTTTGCAACCTTGCTTTCTTTGTTCCTGCAACCCTCCCTATCAGTGGCAGATGTTACAGAAGTACCAGGCTTTTCTCCCTCATTCTACACCAGCTTCAGGGGATACTCTGTAGATAACTCACTGAGTGGGAGTAGGGTCCACAATGGTTTTATGTACCCCAACAACATTGCCTTCAATACCACGTACCATTAACCTGTAACAGCAGCATTGTACCGTCTCCCATCAATTTCTTGATGGGTACATTAGGTTAAATGTCCGCTCACTCATTCAATTCTCCAGGTAATAAAGCCTTACAAAACAAAAAGTGCTATGTTTTATTTCTGAAGAGATAGAACTGAATTTCTAGTAAACATGTACCAGAGGCATGTGGGAAGGCAGTGGCCTGGTGGTATTATCACTGGACTGCAAATCCCACCAAGGCAGATGGTGGAATTTGCATTCAATAAAAAAAACTGAATTAAGAGCTGGCCAATTGTCGGAAAAACCCATCTGGTTCACTAATGTCCTTTAGAAAAGGAAACTGCCATCTTTACGTGGTCTGGCCTACATGTGAATCCAGACGCACAGCAATGTGATTGATTCTTAACTGCCCTCTGGGCGATTAGGGATGGGTGATAAATGCTGCCTGGCCAGTGATGCCTTCATCCTGTGAATGAATAAAGAAATCCTGATTAGTCCACACTTGCACACAATTCTGCTTGCTGTTTTAGAAAGGTGATACTGGAGAGGAAAAAAAGTAGAAACATTTACAAGGATCATACAAGAAATGGGAGATTATAACTATCTGGAGAAGATGAACGAATTGGGCTTCCTGTCTTGAAAAAAGAAAGCTAAAGGCTGAACTAAAAGAGGCCTTTAAGAGTTTACACTAACACTATACATAGAGAATGGCTTCTGTTCTGGGGATGAGCAAAACCAGAGGCCATCAGCATAGGATAATCAACAAGAAATCCAATCCAGAAGAATTTGCTTACACAGGAACTGGTGAGATTGTGGAACTTGCTATGACAGGAATGTTAATGTTAACTATTACCTTGTTTCTTTATTTTTCTATTTATTCTATGAATGTAATCCCTAACTTTTTAACTTTGTTTCTTTTACTACCTTGGACATAAGTTTTTTGTACCTAAGTACCTTTGTACCTAAGATGGCACTGTGTGTGGCAACATTATACACTTTTAACTGTAATTCTGCACTTGTGTACACGTGACAATAAAAGTCTAAATCTAAAAAATGTGAATAGAGTAGATGCAGTTCAAAGGAAACAGGGTGTGCATTAAAATAAAGAGTGAAAAGAGGAAAGAAGGCAGGAGACTTGAGTGCAGCATAAGGACCTACATGGACTAGTTGGGCTGAATGGCCTGGTAATGCGCTGAATGTCCTCTGTACTCCTATCCAAAGCATTTTTATTTATTTTTATTCATTTCCTTTTCCTTATTTTTATTTAATTTATTCTATCATGAGATGTGAGCGTTGCTGACTGGGCCAGCATTTATTGCCCATCCCTAGTTGCCCTTGGGAAGGTGGTGATGAGCTGCCTTCCTGAACTGCTGCAGTCTGTGTGCTGTAGGTTGCCCCACAATGCGGTTAGGGAGGGAATTTCATGATTTTGATCCAGCAACAGTGAAGGAACAGCGATATATTTCCAAATCAGGATGGTGAGTGGATTGGAAGGGAACTTGACTTGCAACAGAATGAGGGGGCTGAATAGGAAATAACCATGTGTGTGCTGCAGCTCATGGGAAGGGGGAGTGTGTAGGTACACCCACAGTGCTCCATAAACGTTACCATTCGCACCATTAAAATGAAACTAAACTCAAAGCTGTAAACTTTTACAGTGAGGAGTTTACAAGTTCTTTTAAAATTCTTACACAGGATGTGTGCGCTGTTTGTAAGTCCGGCATTTGATGCCCATCCCTAATTGCTCCTGAACTGAGTTGCTTACTTGGCCATTTCAGAAGGCAGTTAAGAGACATCCACATTGTTCTGGGACTGGAGTTATGTAGGCCAGACCAGGTAAGGATGCCAGATTTCCCTCCCTAAAAGGGATTAGTGAACCAGATGATCACTTCCCGGAGCCATTAATGATAGATCCATGATCAACTAGGACTCCCATTCAATCCCAAATTGATGAGCTGATTTGAAATTCCAGCACATGTCTTGGACCCATGCTCCCAGAGCATTCACCTGTACCTGGCTTACTACACTGGTGACATTGTCACTGCACCACCAGGATGATCCTCATTGAATTTCTCTTATATGATGCTCATTTGATGATTTTCACAGATTAGCATTTGGAGTCCGGGTTACGTGTTAGATTCTGTGCGAAGCTTTTGAGTTGCCTTGACTGTGCATCTCCGCTATTCTGCTGTCTACCTTTCACTGTCATCTCTGTTTCAGGTACGTTCTGGTCACAGCCGGACCTGTGTTTACTGATGAAATGTGGAGGTTGGCCTGTTGTGCCCTACAAGATGCTTTCACAGTCACACTGGAACCAGTAAAGGTAGGTCCAATAATTTTGTTTGCTTTGGCACTCTGGTTATTGAATGGCTGAGACCACACAGTACTACCAGTGACAACTGTGTAGCACAGTCTCTGCTCATATTCCCTGGAATTTAGAAGGTCAGGGTGTGTTTTAATCAAAAGTTTCAAGACATTAAGATGAAGAAATATGGTGGTGTCACAACTCACTGGAGTAACAGGATGCAAACCAAGCTCCCCCCTCATTTGTAGATTTGCCACAAAGGTTAAACATGTTAAAGTATGTATAAAATGTTCTCCAATTTACCTGATTTTCAGACTTGGTTGACAGAAAACTCAGTTTCCAAATTTAACAAGAATTACTATTCATTACAAATAAGTAGATTTCAACTACAGACAGGGAAAAGACATAACTCATGGACAGAGGAGGAAAAACAGATCAAAAGTCTTTGTTCACAAATTCTGTTGAGCTGGTTCTTGTTGGTTTGAAAGTTATTTTCTCAGCTTTCCTTTCCCAAATGCTTCTACTAGTTTGCAAGAGGCATCAGGTGGCTGGGTTCACTTGTAAAATGTCTCTGATTTATCCGATTAAAAGTCACAGTAACTGCTAAAGGAAAGGATGGACCAGATGTCTTCAGGTTTAAAGTGAGCTTTGACTGCAGAGAGCAAAGAAACAGCGCCTGAGCTGGTGGAGATCAAAACTCTTCTCTGAAACTTGTTCCCGGTTCCAAACTGTTCAGTTACCTGAGACCCAATTCACATAATGTCCGAGTGTCTCAGTTTTATGCAATTTGTAGGCAGGAAAAGGACCCTTGTCATCAACTGGTCACTAGCCCATAGACCAATCAATTTGTTGTCACCCAGGCTTATCTGAATACTGAACCCCCTCGACTCTAGGTCAACCCTAACCACTGTAATTATTGCTTGTTCAAACAGCTTTGTAAAACAAGCTTGCCTAGTTTCAGATTACTTCAAACCATGCAGCCATCTTTTAAAACACTAGTTTTAAAACTGTTTTTTCACAATTTCAAAAACACAAAGGTAAAAAAGCATGATCTTTGCAGTAGTAGATAGCGAGAAATTCTTTCTGCACTCAGATTAGGATGGGGTTCAAAAATTAGACCAAGCCTTTCCGCAAGTGGTTTTGGAAACACTTCTGCACACAAAGGATGGTATAGTCATCACAGTATGGAAGCAGGCCATTCAGCCCATCAAGAATACACCAGCCCTTTGAAGAGCAGGCCATTTGGTCCATACCAACCCTCCGAAGCGCATTGCACCCAGACCTACCCTATCCCTGTAGCTCTGCATTTCCCATGGCTAACCCACCTAATCTACACATCCCTGGACACTATGGGCAATTTAGCATGGCCAATCCACCCAACCTGCACATCTTTGTATTGTGGGAGGAAACTGGAACACCTGGGGAAATCCCAGAAGTTTGGATCTTTCTTCCCCAGTGGCAAGACAAACAGATCAATTATTAATTTTAAATGTGAGATTGTTTTGTGGAGTTAAGTCACAGATCAATCTGATCTCATTGAAAGGTGGAATACCTCCAAGGGGTGAAATGACATACTCTAGATCCTATTCTCTTAAGCCCCTACATGTAACAGTAACAGAAAATGTTTACATTTATCACTTCAATGTCATTTTTAAAAAGTCTAATTTGTGTCACAGAGGCGAAAATAACCAAACGCTGAGCGAAATGCTGCAGATGCTGGAAATCTGGAATAAAAACAGAAAACCCTGGAGAAACTCAACAGGTCTGGCAGCATCTGTGGAAAGAAAACAGAGTTAACATTTCAAGTCTGATATACTCTTCTTCAGAACTGAAAGGAGCTGGAAATTGTTGCTGTTGACAGAGGGGGAGAAGGACTGAGTGGAACAGAATGTGAGGATGCCAAGAGTTATACTAGGCTTGAAACTTTAGCTCAGTTTCTCCCTCTACAAAGGCTGCCAGCACTTACTGTTTTTAAGTCTGGATGTTTCACCTCTTCTGGTTTCAGTCACTCTGACTACCTTGCAGGGAGTCCCTGTGGCCTTAAATTGAGTTAATGAACCGTGAAAAGTTACATACTAATCTCTTATCTTTTCAATCTTTTCATAAGCAAAGGGTACTGGACAGGGCATGTTTATGGCTCAGTGATGAGAGATTGCTAACTTTTATCTTCCACAGTCAGGGAACATTTCCAACGTAGAAGTGTTCTAGATTGATTTTGATGTCCCATTGTTCTCTTAGGATGCTGCATTGAGTGCTCCTGTGGTGCAGTGTTAGTGTCCCTGTCTCTGAACCAGGAGACCTAGCTTCAAGTCCCACCTGCTCTGGAGGTCTATGTTAACATCCCTAAGCAGGTCGATTAGAAAATGTCTTCAACACACTTCAAACTGGGGCTTTGTTTTGAGAACGCCATTAAGGTATATATGGGATATTTTCCCCATTTAATAGGAACCGAACAGAAATAGTGAGAACAAAGGCACACTTTGGGCCCTTTGCTTTTCCAACATTGAAGAAAGATGTAACAAAAATTGGAGATTTATGCTATTATAATGAATGGTCACCAAAAAATTGAACTAATTTTCTTACTAATAAATAAATAAGGTTGAATGGAAACACCTAGACTCTTATTCCAGAGACCCAGGTAATGTGCTTGGGACTTGGGTTTGAATCCTGGCAGATGGTGGGATTTGAATTCAGTACGGATCTGGAATTAAGAGTTTAATGTTGACTATTATCAATTGTTTAAAAAAAGCCGTCTGGTTCACTCATGACCTTCAGGGAAGGAATCTGCCCTACATGTGACAATGGGATTGACTCTTAACTGCCTCTTAGGGAAGGACAATACTACATTGAACCCCACATCCTGTGGATAAGCAAAAGAAAAAGTATCTCTAGCAGAGAAAAACATCCTAAAGTGCTTCACAGGAGCTTTACCCAAACAACATTTGACTCCAAACCACCCAACGTTGGCTCATGGGTGGTTTAAGACGGGTGACCAAAAGAGTGGTCAATGCAGTTGGTTTTAAGGATTGTCTTAGAGGAGGAAAGCAATTTGAGAGAGGGAGTAAGAGTTTAGGGCTTGGAAACTGAAGGTAGGATCCCTAAGGGGGAAACAATTAAAGCTGAAGTGGTCACAATATCAGTTAAAGATGTTGAAGATATTAAGAATGACGATGGAAAGGATTAAATAAGATTTGGTCTTTCCTCAGCCGCAGGTAACAGGGAGGAGAATTCAGTTTACTACTAATTATTACTGACTGACATCTGTATCCATGGCAACTCACCATTACCTGAAGAGCTTTGAGATGCTGTGCTGGGTGAACGCCAGCGTCATCCTCTTCAATGCTCCACGTGGCTGTTTGGGATTGTACAGTGCTCCTCACCTTGTTTTATTTCTTGCCTTTCAGAACCTGCTGGCCTGTTTCCAGAGCGGCTCAGACAGCTTCAGTGGAGATGCTTGTGAGGTGAAGGTGGCAGCCCCTTCGCATTCCGCCAGCGCCGAGGCTGAGTACTGGAGAATCCGGGCTATGGCACAGCAGGTATTGTGCCCACACAAGCCTTTGTCATCCAGGCCAGGCCAGAGTGTGGCACAGGTGCTAAATATTCTCTGGATTGGGCCAAAGAATTCGTAACTCCACCTCGTTATTGGGATTGAAAATGAAGCAGTAAAGGCCATTCAGTCCCTCTAACTTGTTACCCCATTCAATGAGATCATGGCAGATCCCTGTCTTAACTGTATTGGAGTTTAGAAGAATGAGAGACGACTTCATTGAAACATACAGGATTCTTTGGGGGGCTGGACAGGGTAAGCACGGAAAGATTGTTTCCCATTGTGGGAGAGTCTAGGTCCAGAGGGTGCAATCTCAGAATAAGGTGTCATCTATTTAAGACAGAGATGAGGAGCAATTTCTTCTCTCAGACAGTAGTGAATCTGTGGCGTTCTTTCACACAGAGGGCTGAGGAGGCTGGGTCATTAAGTAAGCTCAAGGCTGGGATAGACAGGTGTTTAGTCAGCACGGGAATCAAGGGGAATGGGGGAAAGGTAGGAAAGTGGAGTTGACGATTATCAGATCAGCTATGATCGCAATGAATGGCAGAGTAGACTTGATGGGCTGAATGGCCTACATCTGTTCCCACATCTTAGGGTCTTAAGGCCTTAACTCCATCTACCCATCGAGCACCTTTTCTACTCTTGTGTAGGAAATATCTATTGATTGCAGATTTAAAATGATGAATTGAATGACCATTCTCTGTTTTTTGTGGGTGAGGTTTCTACCACACTTCTATCTTCCTTTCAGCAAAGAGGTCTTTGCTAACTCACGTCCTGAAGGGCTGACTCTCATTTTAAGGACATGTTCCCTTGTACTTATACTTCCCGTGCAAAGAAAGCGTTCCTGACTGTCTACCTGATTGAAATCCCTAAAGCCCTAGTCAAATCCTCCTCCAGTCTCTCCTATCTCAGTGAATTCAAGGCTGGTGCTCTTTCAGAAATAAAATATTTTGATTGGAGGGATTTCCTAAGGCTTTGCAGGAATGTTTCTGAGCCGGGCTGGATTGACTGGGATTATTTTCCCCAGAGCGATAGAGGTTGAGGGGTGACCTTATAGAGGTTTATAAAATCATGAGGGGCATGGATAAAGTGAATAGCCAAGGTCTTTTCCTCAGGGTAGCATCGTCCAAAACTAGAGGGCATTGGTTTAAGGTGAGAGGGGAAAGACTTAAAAGGGACCTGAGGGACAATTTTTTCACACAGATATTGGTGCGTGTATGGAATGAGCTGCCAGAGGAGGTGGTAGAGTCTGGTACAATTACAACATTTAAAAGGCATCTGGACAGGTACATGAATAGGAAGGGTTTAGAGGGATATTGGCCAAACACAGGCAAATGGGATTAGTTCAGTTTTGGAAACCTGATCGGTATGGAAGAGTTGGGCTGAAGGGCCTGCTTCCAAGCTGTATGGCTTCATGACTCTATGCTGCTTGACTGTGACAGCATGCAATGACCCTTCTTCAGAACATTCTAAAGAAGGGTCACTGGTCTCGAAATGTTAACTCTGCTTTCTGTCTTCACAGGTGCTGCCTGGCCTGCTGAGTTTCTCCAGCAGTTTCTGTTCTTGTTTCAGATTTCCAGCATCCAGCAGCTCATTGTTTTACTATAATCAGACTGAAATCTTCTTCTCCAGGTCTTTCTGCTAGACACCCAGTGTTCACCCAAAACCCCCAGCAACAGGGAAGGTTTTGAGCATGCTCAGTCCTGCGTGTTGATCATCGAGCTCCCACCGGATGAGAAACACAATGGCCACACTCAGAAGAGGTAAAGAACCCCTGGACACCCGTTGGTGAAGGTGCCGGTGAGATGGTTAGACAGGCTGCTGGCTGATACTTTCACGCAATGCATCTTCCTCCCTACAGTCCTGTCTATAGTTTACAGTTTTTCACCTCAAGTCATTCCCCCTGCTCCAATGACCAAAGCGACAAGTGGTAAATATTCCAGTAGAAATTCGGAACGTTCAAAGATCTGGAATATTTATAAACTCGAAAGAGGCACAAACTTCCGTGACAGTAAGAGTAATTTCAGAATCTTCTTTTTGGATTACACACAGCAGAAGGTGTTATTTTCTGACAGCCAGGGGCATGCGCAGTAGCTTTGAAATCTCAGAATTAAATTGAAACAGGAAGTGTTAACAAATGGGAAAATTGTTTTAAAAAAACATAGTGAAAATGTAATCAGAGATAAGAATCCCCCTCGTCCTCACGTACCACCCCACCAACCTCCGGATCCAACGCATCATCCTCCGACACTTCCGCCATCTGCAATCCGACCCCACCACCAAAGACATCTTTCCCTCCCCACC
>NC_063340.1:84739439-84842057 GCF_021869965.1 Rhincodon typus
ATAGTTCCCTTGATAGTCCCAGTGCTTTTATTCACCTTGTATGCACATTCACACTGACTTTCACCAATTCGGAAGGTGTCCCAGGACCATATCTGAAGGATATCTTCCAAATGGGTTCCCTTCTTCTTAAAAAAAATACTCTGTCAAGTTTATAGCTTCTCCTGATACTTCTAAAGCTCATTAGTCAAGCTTTGAACTTGCCACTACTAAAAATTGGATCTGACTAAAGACGCCTTAAAGATGCACCTTAACATTTAGATAGCCTCTGAACCACAGATGTGCTTATTACAACAGTAACCCACTCCTGCTCATCGTGCTGTGAAAATGGTGAGGCTTGTGGTTGGGGCTGGCATGTCCAGTTTCAGGCCATTCTGACTGCACTCTCCCTGTCTTAATGCAAATTCAGGCCCAAGTGTTTCTGTTTATCCGACATTTCATGCTTTAACCTCCAATCTAAACATTATACTCCTTCAAATAAATCTCTAAGTTAAAGTAATAATGTGAGCCATGAACTAGATGATTTTGAGAATCGTCATAATAATAATTTAAACTCTTCTAATTTCCCATGTCTTTCTGAATGGGCCTCGCAAATTTTAAATTTAATGTTGATCTCATTCTCTGTGCACCTTCTCTGCAGTTGTAACATTGTATACTTCGCAATGTTCTGTTACCCTAATGTGCTTTATAAGGTATGACCTGCTTGTATGGTATGGTGGTACAGTGGTTAGCACTGCTGTCTCACAGTGCTGGGGTCCTGGGTTTGATTCCAGTCTTGGGCAACTGTCTGTGCAGGTTTCCTCCCACAAAGATGCCTAGGTTGGGTGGATTGGCCGTGCTAAATTATCCATAGTGTCCAGGGATGGGTTAGCCATGGCGGGGTGCAGGGATAGGGTGGGTCTGGTTGCAATGCTGTTTGGAGGGTTGGTATGGACCGAATGGCCTGCTTCCATGCTGTAGGGATTCTATTCTATAAACAAAACCTTTTGTTGTATTTAGGTACATGTGACAACAATAAATATTTCATCCAAATAGGAATTTTTGATTTCTAATTACATTTAAAATTATATCACATTGTATTATTATACTTGTATATAAGGTAATTTTAATGTAGTATCTAATTTTATATAATTATGTAATTGTGTTTTAATTGTTATTATTGCTGTTTTCTCTGTCCTGTCTCAACCATTTATTCTAAGCTACATCCTTCAATTATTTCATTGCTAATCTGTATTTAAACCAGAAGAGATCCAAATTAGAAAGGATGATTACTGTTTTCTTCTGACATACACCACATTTGCAATGGTGCTAAATAATATCAAGTAGTGTTTAGTCATCTTTTGGTGTCAAATACTAGGCTTTTTCCCTGATTCAGTTTGTACTTTTTCTCCAACCTTTAGTACTTGATTTTCCTCCTAGAGTCCAGTATTACGTCCTTCTCCTAGTCCCCAGGGTTTAATCCTCCTGTAGCACCCTGTGTTCAATCTTTCCTCATGTCAATCAGAGTTTAACCTTCTTGTTGGTGTTAAATATTCCTCCAGTTTAGACTGCACTAACTTTCCTCCTCTTGCTTCTTTCTCTCCACGCTTGACTGTCGAACAGGAAAATAGGGTAAGCGTTCCATTTTCATTACGTTGGGTCATGGTCTTCCTGCAGTTTGGAGTAAAAAAAGGATCAGCCTATTGTTTGACAGAGCAGACTCCTGCTTCCTGTTTCTATGTTAGTCAGTCACAGGCTGCTCCATTCTTTCTGTTTGTACTCATCTTGTGTTCAATACAAAACGCACTGAGGTGGATAGGGAAAGGGACACAGATTTCAGACGTACACCAGAGAAAGTAAAAGCCACACATCTTGATAGTATTTTGTTCCTTTGTTGACTTTTGATGCGTTTCGATACACACCCAAGTTGACATTCAATTGGTGGTTTGAGAGGTCTTGCCAAATTAACTTGTACGGTGGGTGCAGATTTTTGAGAAGAAAATAAATCAGTATGAATGGAATGGTTCCTGGAGAGGTGGAGAGCAATGAATTCTTGGTGTGTTGTTGTCGAGTATAGTTCTGGCTTCTGTCACAGAAGGCTCTCAATTCAGATTGCAGCCCCAAGACTCTAGCACTAAAACCGAGGCTGTCTCTCCAGTACCAGAGGAGCGCTGCAGTGTTGGAGGTGCTGCATTTCAGTTCAGATCTCAAACTGAGGCCCACAAGCCTGCTCAAGCGAATGTGCAAGATCCTGAGACACCATGCAAAGAACAGGGGAGGGGTACCTGGGGTCCAGGCCAATATTTACCCCTCAATCAGTATCACAGAGAAAGAGACTATCTAGTCACTAGCGGCTGTCCCTCGATTTGAGGATGATGTCTCCTCAAATTTATGAGTTGCTGCTGTGGGTCTTCATGTGAGCGATCAGTCTGATTCTCGACACACAGATCTTTGGGTACCATGGGAGTATGTCCCATGAGGTAGTGTCTCTCTCTTTCTCTCTGGAGTGCAGGATTTTTTTTTCCCATTTCCTTCCTTCACTGCTGTTCCTCTGTCTCATCTTTCTGGTGTGTGGACTCAAAGGGTGAATCAGCTTGATGGACAAGGTGTCGCCATTTTGAACAAGTGGTCATGAGCTGCTCCCAGTCACTGTTGTCAATACAATCAGGCATCCAGGAGAGTTTCAGAGAGCCATTGCAGGGATGAGGAAACAGGACCTGGGTGGGAGTGGGCATTTCAGGGCCATTCAGACACAGGTTCGAATCCATCATAGTTTGTTTTACAAGAGTTTTGCCAGGACGCTTGTGAAGCTGGCTTCAAGAAGGACATTAGCATTTGTTCAATGGTTCTCCCATTGAATCTGGAGAATGCAGTGTATGCATTGCTGGTGGAGTTTCTCTAACACTGTCTGTGTCACTGGTACACAATCCAGGGCTCATTGCAGTGCAGCACTGTGGTGCTGACTGTTGCTCTGTATATTGCTGTATGTGGCGGTCTTTGTTATGAATAAGTCGCTCCTGTAACCTGTAGAACATTGTTGGCAAAACGCATCCCTTGCCTGATCTCCTTGTCATTTGTGGCCTTTTGAGAGAAGTGACTGCCAAGGTGTGGGAAAGGCTCAACATATTCCAGAGTCTCTACGACACAGGAGGTGACTGACCAGGTCTGGTTTGATATGAGTTTTGTTTGGCAACATCCAAGGACTGAACCAAGTCTTTCAGATGCAAAATTAAAGAGATTGAGAGGGGCTTACAAACTTGGTGCAAGTGGAAATGACACTGCAGCCTCCTGTCTACTGTAGGTCTTCCGCGTTAATGGTGGACAATTTAACTTCGGTATTAAAGTGACTGAAGTTAAAGTGTTTTTCATTTGGACAGGATTAAATAGTCACAGCAGAGGACTTTTGATCTTTGATGAGGTGAATAACCGCTGATAGGTAGACTGTAATTAGTAGGGGAACCTATCATACAGTTTTGCTTGACATCAGTCAGATATCAAAATTGTCTGCTTCAGAATTCCCACTTGCAGTACTACCATCAGGCTGCAGTTACAAGAATGTGATGAAGTTTCTTACAGATTCAAATCCCTCTAGAACAATCCATAATAGCCTGGCAATTTACCCAACCAAATGCTTTGGTCACATTGTTGGACGTAATGAACAGTTCCTAGTGTTGTTCTCCTCATCTTTCTTGGATTGAGAGCAAAGACCATGTCAGAAATTTCCCCTGGAACGTCTCTGGCAGCATTTCCTCTTTCACAGGAACTGACCGAATCAGAAGAATGTAGGTCAGGACTTTCCCTGCTATAATTAAGAGGGAAAAACCTCAATAATTTCCGCTGCACATGTTATCCCCTGCCTTGAAGAGAGTTGCATTTCTGAAGTGGACTGGGGAAAGCTGCAGTTCTTTCTCCTAAACCCACAGGATGAGTGCCTGAATCCAGTTGCCATCAAAAGCACTATATAAATGCAAAGTTTATTTCAGTGCTGGCTGCATGTGTGCCCATAGGATAGGAAGGACTGTGAACCTCTGAAAGAGTTATCCCATCAACCCACTGATATGCCACATACCAACAATTTTCATTTACAAAGCTTTTAATATTATAACATGTTCAAACTGCTTTATCAATGCAATAGAGTGAACAGCACAATCTGTGATTTTCACAGAAGTGTTCCTCTCACATTTAATTATATTTTACATTTAATTATTTAAATATTGAAGCCCATTGCTGTCATTCCTTTCCTGGTCTCCATGCTGACTGCCTCTGTAATTGCTTACTCTCCTCATGTACTATCCATTTCCCTCTGAAAATTGGCATCAGCATCAGCTTCTCAAAAAGTCCACCTTCGGCCACTGTCCTCACAAACTCTCAAGCACACACGAACACGCAGTCTCACAAACACACAACTCACACATGCACACCTGTGTACTGGCAAACATGCAGCTGTCACACACTTGCATACAGAAACCTTTGTACACTGCCAAACACATAGCCTTAAACAGACGCACAACTGCCCCAACACTCAAACACGCAGTCATACACACATACACACACATAGATGGACTTAAACATGCATTTGCACGCACATCCCAAACCTGCACTTCTTTCTTCTAGAAGGACAAGGGCAGCAGATACTACCTGCAGATTCCATTTCAAGTCACTCACTGTCCTGACTTAGAAATATTCCCATTCCTTTAATATCACTGGATCAAAAGCCTTGGAACTTCCTCCCTGACAGTGCTGTTGGCGTATGTACACCCAAAGGAGTGGAGTGGTATATGGAGGCAGCTCATCAACACCTTCTCAATTAGGTATAATTGGGGACAAGAGAGGATTAAAAAAATGCACACTTTCACTTGTATTTGTTACTCTGTGTGCCCTGCCGGCTAAATCATTTGTCTTTTGATTCACAGGATCCCATTCCGGACAATAGTGGTGAGCTTGTTGTCCCACCAGGTGTTACTTCAAAATCTCTACGATGTCCTGCTCGAAGAGTTTGTCAAAGGCCCTACACCAAGCGAGGCTTCAGACCGGACTGTCAGCTTTGGAGAGACCAGGCCAGCCAGCTTCCTTAGGTACATCTCCATGCAGAACTTGGCCGTCATCTTTGATCTGCTGCTGGAGTCTTACCGAACGGCCAGGGAGTTTGATACGAGGCCTGGCCTGAAGTACCTACTGATGAAAGTCTCGGGAGTGGGAGGGGCTGCCAATCTCTACCGCCAGTCGGCAATGAGCTTCAACATTTATTTCCAGGCTTTGGTGTCTGCCATTATGACCAACCAGGAGAACATAACGGCCGAACAGGTCAAGAAGATCCTGTATGAGGAGGAGGAGCTGAGCTCGGATTCTTCCCAGCAGTGTTCCTCGGAAGATGAGGACATCTTTGAGGAGACAGCCCAGGTCAGCCCTCCCAGGGGAAAGGAGAAGAGGCAGTGGCGAGCGAGGGTGCCTTCTCTCAGCATCCAGCCAATCAGCAACGTGGACTGGGTCTGGTTAGTAAAGAGGTTGCACAAGGTGTGCCTGGAGCTCTGTAACAACTACATCCAGCTTCACCTTGACCTGGAGTGCTTGGCAGAGGAACCCCTGGCGCTGAGGGGTGACCCTCTCTTCTTCCTGCCCTCCTGCTATTCTGAGGGATCCACCCCATCCACTGGGGGCATGTCAGGCAAAGATACCCCTTCAGAAGAGGGCTCCAGGAGCCACGTAAAAGAGCTGGAAGATGGGAAGCCCAAAGGGCCCAGCAGTGCCCCCTTGAGCCCCAACGTGGAGAAGAAGGAGCAAGGCCGGAAGAAGGAGTGGTGGGAGAGTGCCGGTAACAAGATCTACACCATCGCCACCGACAAAACCATCAACAAACTCGTCTTCGAGTACAAGAAGCGCAAGCAGCAGCATAACCTGGCCACTTTAGTCAAGGAGGGGAAAGCAGAGAAGGGGGAGGTGGCACTGGGGAGATGCCCAGATTCCCCTCTCCAGAGGCCTCAGCAGCTGCTGGACCAGACCCAGATGCGGCATTCGCTGAGTGCAGGCCCCGAGCTGCTCAGATTGGAGAAACGATCTCGTTCTGGATCCACAGTCAGCTCCCACAGCGTCTCTGTGCGTGACACTGAGGCCCAGATGCAGGTACGTTTCTCTCTGAATGCCGAAAGCCACATTTCACACAATCCGCGAACAGTACGGTACAGGAGGAGGCCATTCAGCCCAGCCGGTCCACTCGGGCTATCTCAAAGCGCTTGTCCCACTCCTTCTGCTCTTTCTCCAGGTCACTTCACTTCTTTCTCCTTTGAGTCCTTATCCAGTTCTCTTTCGAAAGCTCCTATTGTAGTTTTAGTCGCCATATTGAAGAACGGATATATTTGTATTGGAGGCAGTACAATGAAAATTCACTAGATTGGTCCCTGAGATGAGGAGCTGAATAAACTGGGACCATACTCTCTGGAGGTTAAAAGAATGAAAGGTGATCTCATTGAAACATACATGACTAAGGCAGACTTATGCCATTCGGCCCATTGATCCTGCTACACCATTCAGTGAGATCTGATATCCTCAACTCCACTTCCCTGCCTTTTCCCCATAACCTTTGATTTCCTTCCCGATTAAAAAAAACTATCTCAAGCTTAAAAATGCTTGATGATCAGGCCTCTGTGTTAAAGAATTCCAGAGTTTTGCAAACCTCTGTGAGATGAAATCCCTCCACTTCTGAGTCTTTATTATTACAACCCCTCATTCTTAGACCATACCCTCTGGTCTTAGACTTTCCCACAAGGGAAGCAACCTTTCTGCATCTACCCCTGAGAATCGTATATGTTTCAATGACATGATTCTGATGAAGCTCGATAGAGGAGATGCTGAGAGATTGTACCAGCTGGTCAAGGCATCAATAACATAGGGGCACAATCTCAGGATAAAGGGCGGATCAGTTGAGATTGAGATGAGGAGGAATTACTTCAGTCAAAGGGTTGTTGACATTTGGAATTCTGTATCCCAGAGATTGTGAATGCTCTGTTTATATATAAAAATCAATGTAGAATGTGGAAACAGGCCATTTGGCCCATAGAGTTCACACCAAACCCTCTGAAAAGCATCCCTCCCAGACCCAGACCCCTCTCTATGCCCATAATCCCACATTTCCCGTGGCTAACCTACACATCCTTGGACACTATGGGGCAATTTAGCACGGCCGATCCACCCAACCTGCACATCTTTGGACTGTGGGAGGGAAAACAAAGCACCCAGAGGAAACCCACGCAGACACGGGGAGAATGTGCAAACTCCACGCAGACAGTCACCCGAGGGTGGAATCGAACTTGGGTAAGGGCGGGATAGACAGATTCTCCTTTCAGGGAATCAACAGCAATGAGCGAGAGTGGGAGGGTGGGTTGGTGGTGGATGGCAGGGGAGTGGAGTTGAAGACTAAAATCATGAGGTAGAATGACAGAGCAGGCTTAATGGGTCAAAGGGTCTACTCCTGCTCCTATTCCCTGTAATGCTCGCAGAGAGGTGAACAAAGCAACCCCTGATTATTGCATTCGACGCATAGATCCCAGCCTGGCGTCTGGTTGTTGCTGGATTGCCAACACAACAGTGGATCTGATGGATTGTTGTACAAAACCCAACAGGGCCCCTATCTGCCCTTCAGGACTGTCTCCTCCCAGGTTACATTCTTGAATCCTGACACCTCCTGAAGTGACGTAGCAATCCTTTCTTCTTTAAAAGCAATCACTCAGCAACCACCACCTTCTTGGGACTACCAGGGATGGACAATAAGGAAATCCTCCTGGAATTCTGCTGATCTTCCACCAGAGCCCCCTCTGCCCCACAACCCTTAAAAGATTATTTTACGTTGTACCAGTACCATCCAGGACAAAGCAGCACCCACTTGTTTGGCACTATCTCCACAAGTGCCCATTTCCTCCACCACTGACGCTCAGTGTCATGGAATCATACAGTACAGAAGAGGTCTTTTGGCCCATCGATACTGTGCTGCTAAATCTACACTAGTCCCACGTCCCAGAACTTGGTCCACAGCCTTGAATATTATGTCAGCAGCAGCGCTGTGTACCATCTACAAAGTGCACTGCAGAACATCAGGAGGACAAGGGCTTCAGAAACTTGGGAACACCACACCCTGCAAGGTTCCCCTCAAAGCCACTCACCATCCTAACTTGGAAATATATCACCAATCCTTCGCTGTCGCTGGGTCAAAATCCTGGAATTCCCTCCCTAATGGTTTAAAACTGCAGCTCACCACCCTCTCAAGCGCAACTAGGGAAGGGGCAATAAATGCTGACCCAGCCAGCAACGCCCATGTCCCATAAATTAATTTTTTATTTAACTTGGAGGGATACGGGCCAGGACCAGGCTGGGACCAGTTTAGTTTGAGCTTATGTTTGGCATGGACTGGTTACACTGAGCGGTCTATCTCCGTGCTGTATGACTCTATGACTCAAGCTGTTTGCCTCACACTCCTCCAATTCTGGCCTCCTGCACATCCCTGATTTTCATTGTTCCCCCATGGGTGGTTGTGCCTTCAATTGCCTGAGGCTTAAGCTCTGAAACATCCTCTCTCAGCTTCTATCTCTCTCTCTCTCTCACCCCTATTTAAACTCCTTTGATTCACTGGCCCCAAATTGTGGCTCGGTGTCAATATTTTGACGGTATTCCTGTGAAGAGCAGCCATGACCTAATGGAATGGCAGAGCTGGCCCGGAAGGGCTGAGGGCCTATTCCTGTTCCTGTGTCCTGAGGGAGCTCGGTGAGCGGTTAAAGGTGCTATACAAATGCAAGCCGTCGTTGTTGGCTGACTGACTAAAATGGCTTTTCTGCCCTAGGCCTGGACCAACATGATCCTAACAGTCCTCAACCAAATCCAGCAGTTGCCAGATCAGATGTTCACTGCCTTGCAGCCCTCCGTCTACCCGAGTATCAGCCAACTCACGTGCCACGTCACCGATGTCCGTGTTCGGCAAGCTGTTCGAGAATGGCTGGGAAGAGTCGGAAGAGTTTACAATATAATTATGTAAAAAAAAGAGAAAAAAGTATCTCGACAGTAAGAGAAAAAGAATCTATATTTATGAAGCACAAGGGTTAACTTGTGAGTAAATGACTTACTTTTCCAACCCCGACTGAGAAATATTTTTCTTACGTTACCCTCCAAGATCCAAAACCAACCATTGTTACTGGGATACGTCCGAGGCCATTAGCTTGCTCCCTGAACCCCAAGTTGTCACTTCGGGGGATGTGTCCTCTCCTGCTCCCCACCCTAAGGCAGCCCCTCGGGATTGAGGGAGCCTTGCGTTGGAGATGGAGGGATTTGAAGAATCAGAGCAGCGGTATGTACCATCTACAAAGTGCACAGTGGGCTGAATGGCCTGCCTCTGCTCCTGTGTTTTACGGTTTTTTATTGAAAGTGGAGGGCCATTGCAGTTCAGTGTGAGTGAGGTCAATAGTGAGGGAGCTCCAGGACAATTAGAGGTCAGGTTCTGCTGGTGAGAGACACGAATGACCGTAAGCAGATCCATATGTTCATTTATGGTCAGGGACAGACTGAAGCCAGACTCAAGGACTTTGGACACTGTGTTGGGATGTCCCTGTAGTTTTATCTGAGAGTAAGAGGGTGGCGTTCCTACTAAAAGAGGCAACCAGGCACTGACTGGGATGGACAGGTCAACAAGGGCACCCATTTTGATCCACCTTCATTCACCCACCTAAGCAAAAAAACAAACTTGCAGTCACTACTTGGGTGAAAGTTCCAATATTGAGAGGGTGGGTGGGATGGGCAGGTATTGGCTGGGGCCCCGTCTTACACCATTACTTTTCTGTTGAAGTCGACGTGTTTCCGTCCATTTTGAGTTTCGCCTGTATCCAGGCCGTTGCTTCTTTAACAAGGTTCCCTCTGCCATTCGGCTTAGAAAGAATACTCCAAGATTTAGTCACTCGTTCTGTGAAGCTTCTCTGTGAAATCTGTCTGAATGTTACCTCACTTCCGTGGGGGACAGTTTAGCTCAGTTGGATGGAAGGTTGGTTTTGTAGAGCGATGCCAACAAAGGTGGGTTCAATTCCCATCACCAAACCTCTCCCATTGCCTGAGCTATGGTGGCCCTCAGGTTAAATCACCACCAATCATCTCTCTAATAAGAAAGCAGCCTTATGGTCCAATAAGACTATGGTGACACACACGTGCACACTTCGCTCCTGATCTCCAGCTTGTGACCTGCCCTGACTTACCGCGAAATTAAACTTTTAATGTGCGTTTTTGATGCCAGTCTCTTAACAGGTGCTGCTTTTTTGGAAGTGTTTTTAGTAAATAGTGTGGTCTTAAGGTAGATGTTTCCACCGTGAAGATAACATTTGTCACTTGGATGTTATTAAGGCCCCCAGGCTGCAGTTTAATAGTTGCATTGGTAAACAAATTGCATTACATAGCGTCCAGGGACACTTTCTCCATCTTCAAGTGGCTGTATAAATTGAATTATCGCATCAGATTCCAAGCCTACTGTTCTGTTGGCTCCTTGACGTCGGACCTCATGTAGTTTGCTGTTTCTTGTCTCAGAACTTTGAACGTTTAATTTCTGAGACTTGAAATGAGCCTTTTACCCACAGGAACTCTGAATGCAGATTTTGGAAGAAATATTTCACCTACACCCACTCGATTCAAATGGGCAATCTTCCAGCACGTAAGGAGGCCATTCAGCCCAATGTGCCTTTGCTGGTTTGAATGAAGAGTTCTCCAAACTAACCCCATTATTTTTGATGTAATCAGTAATTGAGCTGAAGCCCTAAGTCCTAATGTATTGCCGGGACAGAGTTCTCACACAAGGACAGACAGGCTGAAAGTGCCACAGTGATGCCATGGATACTTATCCTGGTGTCTCCTCCTTGACTCAGTGTCAGAAATCACACAACACCAGGTTATCGTCCACCTGACGAAGGAGCTGCACTCCGAAAGCTTGTGATTTTAAATAAACCTGTTGGACTATAATCTGGTGTCGTGTGACCTCTGACTTTGTCCACCCCAGTCCGACACCGGCACCTGCCCCATCTTGACTCGGTGTGTCAGTCACTATCCTGTCAATCACCCTGGAACATTTCTACATGAACGATGCTATTGCGATGCCAGTTGTTGTTGTAGGGGTCAGCTGATCCACCCATCCTGTGGCTGATGCGACCGCGTCAGAATCCACTTTGACGTTGAACCGACAGTGTCCAGTCCCATGAGCTGTTTGTCCTGATTGGCCTTGGCAGAGATTTTCAACCAGACAGTGCTCAATACAGCTCCCACCCCCAAGCTGGATAACATTGAATAGAGGGACGGAAGAATGGAATCATTATTTGTTCAGAGTAGAATGTATAGAAGAAGGTGCATTACACAAAAACAAAGTGAAAGTGAAATTAGAGAAATGAGAAATGGGGATGGGGAACGAAGGAGACTAGCTGCATGGTCATCCCAGGAGTTCTTTTACCCTCACGTTTCAAATGGATGCCCTACCTCCCTCATGGCATCTCCATCTACCCCAGTTTTTGTCATTTTCATTGGCTATCCATACTGATCAAGAAGACCATGTGATCCCAATTCATCCACCACCAACACTCAGTAGCAGCAGTGTGTACTATCTACAAGATGCACTGCAGAAATTCACCTAAGATCCTCAGCCAGCGCCTTCCAAACCCACGGCCACTTCCACTCAGAAGGACGAGGGCAGCAGATACATGGGAACAACCACCCCCTGCCAAGTTCCCTTCCAAACCACTCACCATCCTGACGTAGAAACATATCGCCATTTCTTTATTATCCTGGAACTCCCTCCCTAACTGTGAGCAGATGCTGTGAATGTTTCTGCATCCCATGGACTACAGCAGTTCAGCTTGCTCCTCACCACTTTCTCCGGGGCAATTAGGGATGTATAGACAGACAAAAAGTGCTAAAAGTACTCAGCAGGTTAGAGCACTGCTGGATCTGAGCATTTCCAGCAAATGTTATTTAATATTCCAGTTTTCCGGAATTTGTAATGTATTGCCCACACTATGTGCCGTCCAAAGCCTCTTTTATTCTCCGAGGGCCCTCTTGCTAATGAGAGAGAATTCTCAAGGATCTCCAACCCTTCAGGGGGCTTGCCATTCCTTTCAAGTCTTTGATGTTTTTCTCGTTTACTTAATTAACGTGGAGCTAAAGTGGCTAAGTCGAAGAAATGATACAACGACCATTGCAACGGGCTAGCAGAACAGGCCTGAGAGGCTAAACATCACCCTCCTGCTCCTGTGCTGTCCCATCCCAAACATATTACCCATCCCACTCTCTACTCCTCTCCCATTGGAGATGGTGGCCAAACAATTTATTACCAGCTAATTTGTCGGTGTATATGCCTCTTCCTTAAGGAAGAGCCCCTTCCTTTGATTTAAGAACCGTAGAAAAGTTATGGCAAAGAAAAAGGCCATTCAGCCCACCACAAGTGCATGGGTATATCAAAGAACTAGTTGCCTGCTCTGAACCCACCTTCCTGGTGCGCAGCCTTGTAGATTATCGTGCTTCAGGAAGCAGATCCTGATTCCTTTTATTTGAGTTGGGGGTTTTCCCCTTTAACACCAAACTGAGCAGCCAGTTACAGATACCCATGTCCTCTGTGGGTGAAAAGTCTTTTCCTCACATGCCCTCTCATCCTTTGGGCATCAGCTTCCATCTGTGTCTGTCCCAGGAATAGACCTCTCCACTCGGGGATACAGATCTTTTCTGTATGTTCTGTACAGGCTCCCCTCCTCCCTCGTAATTTTTCACACCTCGATTTCTATTTTCTGTAACTCCTCATGCCTCTTGTCTCAGTGACTTGGCAGCGAGTGTGATAGAGGGGACCCAGGACAGCAATCAACATGTGGGTAAGCCAGTTGGTGCTCTGTGTCCTGCACTGGTGTTGTGATGCTGAGCGTGTGTTCTCTCACTGGCACCAGAACAGTATAAGGAGGATTGAACTGAAGCACGTTCTCCCCTCATACATTCCGATCTTGCCTCGCGACAGTCATTCCTCAGCTCAGGGGGCTCCCAGCACCACAGGCCTGTAGTGACTAGAATTTCAAACTCCTGGGATTATACAGTGCCTGCACGCTCTCTCCCTCCCTGTACACTCTCTCTGAGACTCATGCTGCCAGTCGCCAAGGCACCCATTCCTAATGGCAAGGTGGTTCACATCAGACTCGAAAGACTTATTTTCCGGTTGGCCGTTCCTGGGGCTGACCTGGAGTCAATCCGGCAGATCTATCTTCAGCAGCACAAGGGGATCAAGACCCCAAACACTCCAGAGCCTGCAGCATCTGACCCATTGCAGTGCTGGGAGGAGTGCTGCAGTAGTCCTAGGCACTGTCTTTCAGTTGAGGTATTAAACCGAGGCCCAGACAGGAGGATGTAAATGATTCCGGGGCTAGCTATTTCGAAGAAGCAAAGTCTTCCCCAGTCACCTGGCCAATATTTATCCCACAAGCAGCTTTTCTAACACACACACACACAAAAATGTTCTTGGCTTGCGGGATCTTGCTATGCCTAAATTGACTGGCACATTTCCTATCTTACAACAGCAGGACTTCATTGGCTGGGGAGCACTTTGTAAAGTCCTTAGGGAAGAAAAGGCAATACGTAAATGCAATCTTTCACCTTTGCCATGTTGTTTACCTGAGCTGACAGTAAGGGTGCTTGTCAAGTCTTATAGGCTGTCCTGCAGACACAACTGGAAGATGACAGATTAGAATCCAACATCGGGGAAGGAGAGGGTGTACAGGGAGGAGAGAGCATACTGGGAGGGAGATAGCGTACAGGGTGGGGAGAGCGCGTACAGGGAGGGAAGAGAGCGTACAGGGTGGGGAGAGAGCGTACAGGGAGGGAAGAGAGCGTACAGGGAGGGGAGAGAGCGTACAGGGAGGGGAGAGAGCATACAGGGTGAGGACAGCGTACAGGGTGGGGAGAGTGTACAGGGAGAGAGCGTACAGGGTGGGGAGGGGTGATTGCAACATTGCTCCTCACCTGAAATCCCAGTGAAGTGTCCGTTTGTGCATCTCACACCCACAGTATTTCATACTGGGTCAGATCTGAATCTTGCGTCGTGTAACTGTATATGACATTGTTAAATGTGCCCATTGCCATGTGCTGTTTGTAGTTGCTGCAAAATAACTCTCTTTTTATTCACCTTTTATTTATATTGTATTTGTGTTTTTAAGAAGTCAGATATTTAAGTTCACGTTTGGCTGGCCATTATCGCTTAATTTACGTCAAGGAAAATCACATTTGTGTACATTTTTGCGCTGTCAATATAAGGCTGCCGTTCGTTCAGAATGACACTTTAATAAGCAGTTGTTGATGATCTGTATTTATAATGCTTGTATTGTAGAATAAATATTGCCAGTGAACATCATAAACTGGATTTTGCTGCTTCTGTTTTGCTGTCAATTTGATCTGTGTATTAGCTGTGGCATAGAATGGATAGCAGTGGCATCTTTGGGATAGAAGATTGTACATTTGATCACCCTGTTGAGACTGTCATCATGTAACCTACACTTGCTTAGTGTTGTACCAGGCTAAGACTACTGTAAAGTACTGCTTGTTAACAACTGGAAGCTGGTTAACACAGATTAGTTGTGCAATCCCAGGAAGGAGTTAAGCAACAGCCTAAACCAAATCATATTTATTGCTGCCTTCCCAGGAGAGTGACTGCAGCAAAGATCGAGTGCTTATATGATGGGCAGACTGGCCTCCTTCAATGCTGCCTGTCTTCACTCTTTCCCATGAGCAGTTCACCCCTATTGTGACTGGGTTAGGTGAGTCGATTGCTTACCTAGTCCCAGTCCTCCATTTGTCGTAATAAGGTCTGAATTCAAAAAGCGAGGTGATGTTATTTATCTGGGTGTCAGACTGTATATAGCTCAGTGTCAGAAACAAAACAGTCAGGTTCCTGAAGTAACAATTGGCTAGAAACCAAAGTTACTCAAGTGAAGGTGTGGAAATTGTGAGGCAGCAGGGCAAACCATTGAGCTACCTTGCCACCCCAATCTGCAGGAGAATCAATTAAAACATACCTTCACCTTGGACTCCTTGGAAGAAACATTTTGCAAAACAAAGTTGTCAGTTTGCAGCGGAGAAAATGTTGCATTTGCAAAGAGCACAAGCTACTCAACTGGAGTCACTGGGTATAAAATACTCCAGAGAGAAGTCACAGTTTGTGTGTTGGATTTGAAAACAGGTTGTGAGAGAGAGAACTTGCTTGCAGCAACAGCCTTTGCCTTTCTTCATCATTCTCTGAAATCTCTCTCATGAAAGTGTGAGAGCTGGAAACCTACTGGAAGACATAATTACTACAACTAAGGGTTCCCAGAGGAGAATTCAGAATGGACACCACCGGAAATTCACTGGATTGGTCCTGAGATGAAGGGGTTGTCTGTCTCCAGAAGTGTGACATCAGTCAGCTATAACAGATCCAGAAAGACACCCCAGCACCAACATTTTGTGTAAAGTGACTTCGGTTACAGACCAACATTTAGAACACTTTATTTTCTGAATATAACTGGCACTTAGCCAAATTGCTTTTAAGATAATGCTCTTTGGAATTTTTATACTTTTTCCCAGACTTGGAGCTTGTGTGCTTGTTCATTTATTTTTTATTATTCATTCACGGGTGTGGGTGTTGGTGGCTAGACCAGCTTTTATTACCCATTCCTAATTGCCTGGGGGGTCGGGGTTAAGAGTGCTGTGGGTCTGGAGTTACAGGTAGGCCAGACCAGGTAAGGACAACAATTTTCTTTCCTAAAAGACGTTAGTGAACCAGGTGGGTTTTTCCTGACCATTGACAATTGTTTCACAGACATCGTTAGCCTCTTACTTCCAGAGTTTTATTGAATTTAAATTCCACCATCTGCCAGGGCAGGATTCAAACACCCCAAACATTGCCTGGCTCTCTAGTTAATAGTCTAGCGATAATACAACTAGGCCATAGCCCCCTGTTACTTTATCACAGGGAGCAGCTGATATATATTCACACAATTTAAATCTTTTGGTAATAACCTTCGCATGATTTGTAGGAGTTGTTTGCACTAAACTAGTTAAGTAATTGTTACTTAAAGAACTTGACTGGCTTGTTTCTGATGCTGAGCTAGCCTAGTCTGATATATACATAATTGGCATTATTACATTGCTTTTTAAATTCAGACTTTACTGTGACTGCTGGAGGCGTGGGACAAGGAAAAGAATTAGTCCATCCTTCCTACCTTGATCTTAATGTATTGGCAGCCAAACTGGAATTATTCTACCAGGAAATAGTAAGATATTAAGCTTACAATCTAGTGGCTTTCTGTGTAGCTCAGTAACACTGGGCAGACTAATGGACTGCAAAGGGATTGCAATCCCAGTTCACACCACCACCTGTAAATATGCTGACCATTATTGTACACTACTTGTGGGATTTTTCCATGCATTATTTGGCAGCTGTGTTTCCCCACGGAGTAACAGTAACCACACCTTCAATGGCTGTAAATTAGGAGATAGCAAGAACTGCCGATGCTGGTGCCAGAGACAGCACAGTGAGGAGCTGCAGGAACACAGCAGGCCAGGCAGCACCAGAGGAGCAGGAAAGCTGACGTTTCGGGTCAGGACCCGTCTTCAGAAATGGGGAGGGGTAAGGGAGCTGGGAAATAGAGGGAAGAGGAGTGGAGCTGAGGGAGGGTAGGTGAGATGGTGATAGGTGGATGCAGGTAAGGGGTAGTGGGGATTGGTCAGTGGGAAGAGTGGGGCGGTTGGGTGCTGGTGGGGGGAGGTGGACAGGTTCTATCAGGTCAAGGAGGCAGGGATGAGGGAGGGTTGGACATGGGATGAGGCCAGGGGTGGGGAGATTTTAAAACTGGTGAATTCTATGTTGAGGCCATCGGGCTGTAGGCTCCCAAGGTGGAATATGAGGTGCATCTGTGGGATGCTGTGATGCTGAGAGGAGCTATTGAAAAGCAATTTCTCTTCATTTATCACCAGATGGGAGTTCAGGCAAATGAATTGCATTATGTAATATCAGTAATTTCCTGTCTGATATTTTACCTTTTTCCACTGCTGTATACTGGATGAGTTATTAATATCAGAGGGAGTGATTTTAACACCGAAACTACATTGCTAGACTGAAAACTGCAAGATCTTTTAGGATACTGTGTGCAATTCTGGTCTGCCTGCTATAGGATGGATGTTGTGAAACTTGAAAGGGTTCGGAAAAGATTTACAAAGATTGGAGGGTTGAGTTATAGGGAGAGGCTGAATAAGCTGGGGCTATTTTCCCTGGAGTGTCGGAGGCTGAGGGGTGACCTTATAGAGGTTTATAAAATCATGAGGATCATGGATAGGGTGAATACACAAGGTCTTTTCCCCAGGATGGGAGCGTCAAAAACTAGAGGTTTAAGCTGAGAGGGCAAAGATTTAAAAGGGACCTGAGGGACAACATTTTCACGCAGAGGGTGGTGTGTGTATGGAATGAGCTGCCAGAGGAAGTGGTGGAGGCTGGTACAATCACAACATTAAAAAGGCATCTGGAGGGGTACATGAATAGGAAGGGATATGGGCCAAATGTGGGCAAACAAAACTATATATTTAGGATATCTGGTCGGCATGGACAAGTTGGACTGAAGGGTCTGTTTTCATGCTGTACAGCTCTATGACTGCATGATCAACTTATGGTATTGCAGATTTACTTAATGCAAAGGAATGCAGCTGGAGCTAACCCCACAAAGTTTATTAATTATTCAAATGCTTTAAATTAGACAGAGGCCAGAAGCTGAAATATTTATTCCTCATTCAAAGTAGTGGAACCAGAATAATAAGCAAGCCGATTTTAACTGCTCTGTCGGTTTTATTCCACCCGTGCTCCAATACTGTACCCCATGCCCATTCTCTGCATGTAGGCTCAGACAGTGCCTGTTGGTAAGCTTTTTAACTGTTCATTGCATCACCAAAGAAGTCGGACCTTCCTTGTAGTAAAGCAAAATACTGCGCATGCTGAAGATATGAAATAAATAGAGAATGCTGGAGAATCTCAATAGGTCTGGCAATGTCTGTGGTGAAAGAAACAGATATAATGTTTCAAATGGGCAGAACTTGTATAATTGATGGATAGGTCCCTGGGGAGTGTTGCTGAATAAAGAGACCTTGGAGTGCAGGTTCAGAGTTCCTTGAAAGTGGAGTCACAGGTAGACAGGATAGTGAAAAAGGCGCTTAGTATGCTTGCCTTCATTGGTCAGTGCATTGAGTATAGGAGTTGGGAGGTCATGTTGTGGCTGTACAGGACATTAGTTAGGCCACTTTTGGAATACTGCGTTCAGTTCTGGTCTCCCTGCTATAGGAAGGATGTTGTGAAACTTGAAAGATTTACAAGGATGTTGTCAGGGTTGGAGGGTTTGAGCTATAGGGAGACACTGAATAAGCTGGGGCTGTTTTCCCTGGAGCGTCGGAGGCTGAGGGGTAACCTTATAGAGGTTTATAAAATCATGAGGGGCATACATAGGGTGAATAGGCAAGGTCTTTTCCCTGGAGTATGGGAGTCCAAAATTAGAGGGCATAGCTTTAAGGTGAGAGGGGAAAGATTTAAAAGGGACCTAAGGGGCAACTTTTTCATGCAGAGAGTGGTGCGTGTGTGGAATGAGCTGCCAGAGGAAGTGGTGGAGACTGGTACACTTACAACATTTAAAAGGCATCTGGATGGGTATATGAATAAGAAAGGTTTAGAAGGATATGGGCCATTTGCTGGCAAACTGGACCAGATTAATTTAGGATACACGGTCGGCATGGATGAGTTGGACGAAGGGTCTGTTTTTATGCTGTACATCTCTATGACTGAGTCCAGTATGACTGCTCTCTGGAATGCAGGGGCAAAAAAGGACTGTGAAGAAGAATCATTGGACTCAAAACGTAAACTCTGCCACGTGTCTGTACTTTTGGATAGATGTAAGGGTGAGCTAATTTTCCTCTTCCTTTGGTCCAGGGGCATCAGGCCAGAGTCAGGTATGTTCGCACAGAGCTGGGATTGAGTGGAACTGCCCTGCTCTCTTTGACACTGCTCCCCATTTTATAAAGTCACTGAAAGAAACAGGGAGCTGTAAATTGTTCTGCCTCACAGCTAAGTGTGCTGCGCCTGTGGGACTCTCTACCATAGAAAGTGGTTGAAGCCAAAACATTGAATGTTTTCGAGGATGAATTAGATATAATTTTTGGGGCTAAGGTATCAAAAGATACGTAAAAGTGGGAACAGGGGACTGAGTCGGATGATCAGCCATGATCATAGTTAATGGTGGAGTAGACTCGAAGGGCTGAATGGCCTATTCCTGGTAGAGCCCATAAAATGGTTAGAAAAGATGCAAAATCTTAACTTGTGTTTTATTTTAAAAAAATGAGAGGCAGTGGCACAGTGGTAATGCCATTGAGCTCTTAAATCTGATGACCACAGGTTCAAATCTCACTGTGGGAGCCGTTGGAATCTGGAACTGAAAGCTAGTTTCACCATGAAACTGTGATTGACTGACTAATTTGTAGGTCTGCAATTGCATTCTTGCTTCACTTAGGCAGGAAATCTGGTATCCTTGCCCAGTCTGGCCTACCCATGAACTCCAGACTCTGAGCAATGTGTCTGAAATAGCAGAGTAAGCCATGTTGAGGGTTGGGCAAAAATTGCTGGCCTTGCCAGTGATGCTCACACCCCTTGAAATAATAATGGAGAACAATCCAGTTGTATTTAGAGAGTTATCAAGATTTTTAATTGGCATTTTATCATTGATGACACAATCAATCATAGATTCTTAATCAGGAAGGGAATCAAGGGTGATGGGGAAAAGACAGGAAAGTAGATGTGAGGGATGTTGAATCAGCCATGATCCCTATTGAATGGTGGAGCAGGATTAAGGGGCTGAACAGCCGACTACTGTTCCTATTTCTTGTTGGTTTATGGTTACGGACACCGATGAGACTGAATCCTTCGGCCCATCTCACGATGGCGGTGGAGTTGGACTTTTGAGCCTGGGGCTTGTCTGCTTTTCTTTTCATTTTTATTATCCCTTTTGTTTTTGTTCTCTGCTATTTTGCTTTACTTCCCTCTTAGTGAAAAGGTCAGTCACAGCAACAGCATCGGCAGCAGTGAGCGGGCCCAGGCGGCGCAGATTCGAGTGGGCCCAGCGGCAGGGACTCGAGTGGGCCTAGCAGCAGGGACTTGGGGCAGCGGAAGGTGACTTTGGGTTCACAGCGGCTTCTGCATCAACAAGGTTGTCCTAGTGCTGACTCACGGCTGCTGTGGTGGAGGTGAATTTGGGGCCAGTATGAGACCTGGCAGCATCAGTGGCGCCTGCATTGGCAAGGTGCAGTGAGGACTCACAGAGACAAGGGCATTGGCGGAGGTGAGATGGTGCAGAAGAATCCGAGAACCCATGCAGATGGCCTCAAGGCCCTCCGCTTCTTCCTGTCCCGCAGGCCCGACCAGTCCCCCTCCACTGATACCCTCATCCGCTTAGCCGAACTCGTCCTCACACTCAACAACTTCTCTTTCAATTCCTCCCACTTCCTACAGACAAAGGGGGTGGCCATGGGTACCCGCATGGGCCCAAGCTACGCCTGCCTCTTTGTAGGTTACGTGGAACAATCCCTCTTCCGTACCTACACCGGCCCTAAACCCCACCTCTTCCTCCGTTACATTGATGACTGTATCGGCGCTGCCTCGTGCTCCCACGAGGAGCTCGAACAGTTCATACACTTCACTAACACCTTCCACCCCAACCTTAAGTTTACCTGGACCATCTCTAACACCTCTCTCCCCTTCCTGGACCTCTCTGTCTCCATATCGGGCAACCACCTAGAAACCGATATTCATTTCAAGCCCACCGACTCCCACAGCTACCTAGAATACTCCTCCTCCCACCCACCCTCCTGCAAAAATGCTATCCCCTATTCCCAATTCCTTCGCCTCCGCCGCATCTGCTCCCAGGATGAGGCATTCCACTCCCGTACATCTCAGTTGTCCTCGTTTTTCAAGGACCGTAACTTCCCCTCCTCGGTGGTCGAGAACGCCCTCAACCGTGTCTCCCACATCTCCCGCACCTCATCCCTCACACCCCGTCCACGCAATAAAAACCAAAAAAGAATCCCCCTCGTCCTCATGTACCACCCCACCAACCTCTGGATCCAACGCATCATCCTCCGACCCCACCACCAAAGACATCTTTCCCTCCCCACCCTTATCTGCTTTCCGGAGGGACAACTCTCTCCGTGACTCCCTTGTCCGCTCCACACTCCCCTCCAGCTCCACCACACCCGGCACTTTTCCCTGCAACCGCAGGAAGTGCTACACCTGCCCCCATACCTCCTCCCTCACCCCCATCCCAGGCCCCAAGAAGACTTTCCACATCAAGCAGATGTTCACCTGCACATCTGCCAATGTGGTATACTGCATCCGCTGTACCCGGTGTGGCTTCCTCTACATCGGGGAAACCAAGCGGAGACTCGGGGACCGCTTTGCAGAACACTTACGCTCGGTTCGCAACAAACAACTGCACCTCCCAGTCGCGAACCATTTCAACTCCCCCTCCCATTCCTCAGACGACATGTCCATCCTGGGCCTCCTGCAGTGCCACAACGATGCCACCCGAAGGTTGCAGGAACAGCAACTCATATTCCGCTTGGGAACCCTGCAGCCCAATGGTATCAATGTGGATTTCACAAGTTTCAAAATCTCCCCTCCCCCCACCGCATCCCAAAACCAGTCCAACTCGTCCCTTCCTCCCACCTATCCCCTCCTCCCACCTCAAGCCGCACCTCCATCTCCTACCGACCAACCTCATCCCGCCCCCTTGACCTGTCCGTCCTCCCTGGACTGACCTATCCCCTTCCTAACTCCCTACCTACACTCACCTGTCCTGGCTCCATCCCCGCCTCTTCGACCTGTTTGTTTCCTCTCCACCTATCCTCTCCTCTATCCCTCTTCTATCCGCCTCCCACTCTCTCCCTATTTATTTCAAAACCCTCTTCCCCTCCCCCTTTTCTGATGAAGGGTCTAGGCCCGAAACGTCAGCCTCTCTGCTCCTATGATGCTGCTTGGCCTGCTGTGTTCATCCAGCCCTGCACCTTGTTGTCTCGGATTCTCCAGCATCTGCAGTTCCTACTATCTCTGGTGCAGAAGAATGTTGACTTTCATTCCAGCAGCAGCGTGGTGAAGGTGACTCATGCCTGGCCACCAGGCCCGTGGTTCATGATGAAGCACTTAACAAGGACTGTAAAAAAAAACTGGTGCTGTGAGACAGCAGTGCTAACCACTGAGCCACCATCCCTTTATTGGCTGTTGCAATTTCTACACTTCGAAATTGCTTCAAAAGGCTGTAGAGCACATTGAGACATCTTGAAACTGTGAAAGTTGCAATAAAAATAAAAGTCTGTCCTTTTTTTTAGCGCAACGAACAGCACTTACCATGTAAAGAATACCATTGAATTTTGGGATGTACTAAAATGGTATTAAAACGTTTTGAGGAAGAATCCCACGTAATCTCTTAGTACACAAGAACACTTGCGAGTTTTGAAGATGAGCTGAAAATCTTGCTTTATTTGAAGTGTGAAAACACAGCAATCACTACCTTCCTTCCAGCTACAAACAAAAGGCGTTCTGTAAAAGTCCCAGTGTTTCTAGTAGATCCCCACTAGAACAGAAAGGAGCCTGTGCCCCTCCCTGCAGCCCCAGTGAAAGCAGACACATTAGCGAGCGGAAGGAGACGAGAAAGTTTCACACACTGCTCTCTGTACTAAAATAAATAATCTACAAACATCCCACGTAAAAACAAGAAAGACTAAAATGTACACATTTCCAAAACTTGTGTTTACAAAGAGAATCCCCCCAACCCCGCAAAAAAAGAGGGCATTTTACAATCTCTGTACATGTACAAACAGTATCGAAAGATCACAATGCAAGTAACAAACATCTCTTCCCTTTGATAAGTCCCAACTGGTGCTGCCACCAAACATGAGTGAATGTACGTTGTCTTAGTTTAAAATGTAAGGCTTTATTTGTGCAGCAGGATGTGAAAACAAGACAAAATGGTTTATTTTTTAAGAAAAGGTCTCTGAAGTTTCCTCAAAAAAATACTGTAGGGAAGCTTTTTATTGTCAGTAAGGTTCCATCTCTTTGGTAACAAAATGAGCAAGTGTTACAGGATTTAGAATATTCAAGTCACATGTATACATCTGTAATATTGTTGTGATCAGCAATTAACTGTCTCCCACTCTCTTCCATATCTCCCTCACATTTTCTCCTTCTCATTGATGCACATGTGATTATTCCAGCTTCACTGATCTCTCTTCTCCATTGTACTTAAGCTGTTCGACTTGAGAAGCATCACAACTCCATCCTGCAGCAACTCCCTCCCGTCCCTCCAGTTATACGATACACTGTGTTAAAGGTGAGGAAGTTTGCCTTCTTTGTTCCACTTACACATGCTGAGGTGACCACCCAAACCAACCGTAGCGCACCCCCATCTAATAGCCCCCACCCCTGTTTGATATAACTCCCGCTAAATTATCCAGGATTTTAGCTCCAATGAGCGAGGGGTGGGCAGAGTCTATGCCAGCCCTTGCTTTTACTGTATTTTAACTGTACATCTGTGACAGACTCACACCTGGTGACAACAGTTGGCAGATTCAATTTACCCAACTTCCATATGTTGATGTAGAGTCTATGGGTGGCATGGTGGCACAGTGGTTAGCACTGCTGCCTCACAGTGCCAGGAACCTGGGTTTGATTCCACCCTCGGACGACTGTCTGTGTGGAGTTTGCACGTTCTCCCCATGCCTGCATGGGTTTCCTCCAGGCGCTCCGGTTTCCTCCCACAGTCCAAACATGGGCAGGCTAGGTGGATTGGCCATGCTAAATTGCCCACAGCGTCCAGCTATGTGTAGGTTCGGTGTGTTAGCCGTGGGAAATGCAAGGTTACAGGGAAAGGGTGGGGGGAATGGGTCTAGGTGGGATGCTCTTTGGAGGGTCGGTGTGGATTTATTGGGCCAAGTGGCCTGTTTCTATTCTTCTGTTCCAGTTAGAGATTCAACCAGCCACAATACAGATGAGTGAACACCCAGCATTGGCATTGACCCCTGCCCTGCAACAGCTGGAGGTAACAGACTGGGTCCCCCTATGGGGGTCTTTGACTGACTTTGGCTAGCACCTTTGGGGGCTCCGTGACCAGTCTGCTAAAGTCAGGACTGGGCTACGATTGGGTTAGTATCGAGGCAAAAGGGCGAACGGCTTTCTTCAGTCAGTCATGAAGCTTGCTGGTCTATTTTACTAAACCAGTCGCAACAGGATTTGAGGGTGGGGGGTAGGTGCAAAAGAGAGGACTGGCATGGATTCAGGAACGTGTGGAAAGCAGCCAAGATTTCAATTTCCTTGATAACAAGGTGTAGAGCTGGATGAACACAGCAGGCCAAGCAGCATCAGAGGAGCAGGAAGGCTGACGTTTCGGGCCTAGACCCTTCTTCAGAAATTTCCTTCCTCGTTTCTGAGATGCCCCCCCTCCTCCACCCTCGCAGCAAGTGGCCAACTCATCTCTCCTTGGTAACACTGGGGCAAACTGCTTGGCACAGCATAGACTCTCTGCCCAAGAGGGAGCCCTGTGGCATCCCCTCATGCTTCCCAGCCAAAATCCCATCACAAGTGGCAACAGCAGCTGAGATTCTTCTCAACCCACCGCTCCTCAGGACCCAGTCCCTGCCTCACCACCTCATCCCTCTTGAGAACTCAAACCAGCCCCGAATGTTTCAGGCTCAGCTAACAGAACACTGACCCTTCCCAGTGTGAACGCCTCTGAGCCCTGTCGAGTGACACACACCTACTCATTAACAGTACAATACTTCACTTACTGAGCTTAGATATCACCCACAGAAATGACCTGCCCTCCTATTCTGCTGCTCCAATGTATTTGAACCCGATAATTCGCCATGTAAGGACCACACAGACCCTCCAGTCCTAACCCTCCATTTTCCAATATTTAGTATCTCCTCCTTTCCCTCAGGGCGGAGGTTAGTGACCAGTAGAACGCTCCAAATCTCATTCACGTTGTCCCATGTCAGAGCTTGAGATGTTGGGCTGCTTTTGATTGCCTTAGTCAGGACCTCCCTCCCATCACCCACCTGGGCAGTAACCATGCAACTCTCTCGCCCTCAGCTCCACTCAGATAAACCAATGAGAGGGACACAAACTTCTGCCAGAAAAGAAATCTTTCAAAAATCCCTTGGCCTCATTGTCCTCTCCCTCATTCTTTCCTTTATTGTTCTCTGTCTCTCTTTCCATTTCGTTCTGTCTTTCCCATCGATCAAGTCCCAATACCAAAGCCATCTTCCTCCCAACTTCACCTGACAGCCTATCTCCCACTTCTGCCCACCTAACTCGTAAAAGGCCTCTTGCTGTGTAGCAACTTTTGCCGCCAGTGACCCTTCCCCCACGAATCCAAAGGAGCGCTTTGCCCCTTGCTTTACAACACCTCGGAAAAGTGCTTCAAAGCGCCGCGGGCTGCCCGAGGTTGTGAAAGGTGCTATTTAAATGCAGATCTCTCTCTCTCTCTCTATTTTGGCGCACGGGTGAGTCTCCCACGTTTGGAAAGCTCAGCCTGATGGACCAGGCAAGACCAGAGCCTTCAGCATTTAGGTTTCTCCTCAACAGCCTGGGGCTCTTTGCACTTGACGTGACGTTAAAACGAAAATTAAAACACAGGGGAATAAAATCAGTCTCTCTCTGTTATTGCTTGGTCTCTCATGAGTCCCAGTCCTGGTTTGCGCCTTCTTCTGCCAAAGCAGACTGGACAGGGCGAATGTCCGCTGGCCCACGTTTTAGCGAGTCCAGAAGGTTCCACGAGGTGGGACCCGAGTCCACGGGGCTGCAGACGTGATCAGCCCTGGACCCCTGGGTCTCTGCCAGGCCGTTAGAGCCGACGAGGTCTCCCTCGCTGTGCCTCCGGCCCTCGTCGCTGGCGCGATGACCCTCGGTGACCTCCGGGCTCTCGACCTCCCCTTCGCGGATGACGGTCATTGGGCTGCTGTGGAGTCGGTGCAAGTGGAGGTGTCGCGCGCCGTACCGGCTGCTCGGGGCTGAGGGTGGTGTCCGTGAGCGCCCGTGGCGGACCCCCACCTGCCCTGCTCCCCTGGGCACTGGCCCCTCGTGCGAGGCCCACTCCTCGCGAGGGTTCCTGGCCCGGTGGCCCGGCGAGCGGCACTCGGCCGGGCCCCAGCCGTTCGTCCGGGCCGTGTCCGCTGGCGGTGACTCGGGAGGCCGGTGCCTGGGGTCGGTGCTCCTCAGCATCTCGGCTGCTGACATGCGGGATCCGGCCTCGACCCTGCTCCCCTTCTTCAGGAGCAGGGCCTTGAAGCTGTCGCTGCTGGTGCTGGACTTGCGCAGGTTCCTCTGAATGGAGCCAACCTGCTTGATGCTGCCGGGGCTGGACGGCATTCCCGTGGGGGTGACGGGGGGTGAATGTGGCACAGTCTTACTGAGCTCGTCCTCAGAATCCTTCCTGCCCAGGACTCTCCGCTTGGACCTAAAGATGGCAAAGACCAATCTTTAATAGTTTCGCTTTCATAGTTACTGAAGATGAAAGGAGGGAGTCATAGAGTTGTACAGCACAGAAACAAACCCTTCAGCCCAACCCATCCATTCTGACCATAATCGCAAACTATACCAGTCCCATTTGCCTGCACTTGGCCTCTAAACCTTTAAAGGAGCAAATTTACTGCAGATGCTGGAATCTGGACTGAAAACAACAAATGCTGGAGATCACAGCAGGTCAGTCAGCATCCATAGAGAGAGAGCAAGGTAACGTTTCAGGTCTGGATGACTCTTCAGCAAAGCTCTGATGAAGAGTCATCTAGACTCGAAACATTAACTTGCTCTCTCTCCATGGATGCTGACTGACTCGCTGTGATCTCCAGCACCGGTTGTTTTCAGTCCCTCTAAACTTTTCCGATTCAGGTCCCTGTCTAAATGTCTTTTAAACGTTCTAATTGTACCAGCCCCTTCACCACTTCCTCTGGCAGTTCATTCCATACACACACCACCCTCTGCGTGAAAAAGTTTTGATTTGATTTGATTTATTATTGTCACGCGGACTGAGGTACAGTGAAAAGTATTGTTTTGCGTGCTAACCAGACAAATCATCCCTTATACAAGTTTGTAAATGTAATAGAACAGAATGCAGAATATAGTGTTACAGCTACAGAGAAGGTGCAGAGAAAGATCAGCTCTAATATATGAGGTCCATTCATAAGTCTGATAACAGCGGGGAAGGAGCTGTTCTTAAATCTGTTGCTCCTCAGGTCCCTTACAAATCTTTCCCCTCTCACCTTAAACCTATGCCCCATAGGAAAAAAATATCATGTAACGAGAGATAGAGTAGACACAGAGTCAGTGGAGATATTGAAGGAGAGAGAGGTAGATATGCAGGTATGTATTTAACCACTTTGCAGCACAGAACTCGAATATTGCTAAAAGGAAAAGACACGCTGTGAAAGCTTCTTGTCTTGCTTTCATCAGGGCAGCACAGCAAGAATACCAAATCACAAAGGGAACAATAACTTGTATGAGCCAAGAGGGTGCTGAATTGTAACATTGCCAGCAATCAGGGTCCACTTAAGCAGTACAAATTGTTGTTCCTTTTGACGTTTGGTATTCTTGCCATGCTGTCCTGATGACTGCAGGACAAAAAAAACTTCGACAGAATGTCATTTTCTTTCCTTGCAATACTCAGGTATGTAATTATACATATGTATGTATAAATGATCAACTTGTGAAGATATTAGTGTTTATATTAAGTACTTATCTGAGGAAAAAATTATAGGGCTGGGGGGAGGGCGAGCAGGGAAGTGGGACTATTAAAATCTGTGGTTTATTATTTTATGAATCAAACTAAACAAAGGATTGTTCTTTTATAGACTTAATTAGAATTTACATCATAGAAACAGCCCATTTCTCCATGCTGGTGTATGTGTTCCATATAGGCCACCTCCCACCCTGCTTCATCTCACCATTTCACCATAATCTACTATTCATTTCTCCTCTCATGTCTTTCTATAGATTCCCCTTAATGTATCCAAAGTTTTGACCACATGTTTGGCCACATCATTAACTGCATTAACTTCCTATTAGAGAGTTTATCCAGGGTTTCTGCTACACTTAAGGTGAGAGATCAGGAAGATTCCTTTGTACTCAAGCTCCCAAGCTGATCAGAAAGGCTACAGTCAGCAACAGGATTCTCACAGCAGTATCCAGTCTATGGGCTGCCCCTTTCTCTACCTCAAAGTTGAAACAACCTGCACATTGCAGCCAATAATTACCCAACAGCCCACGCTCCACTTAACCCAATGGCACTCACAACATAAGACCAGGAAAGACGGTCAATGAGACATCAGCAAGTAACAAAAAATGAGATTCCCCGATATATCTGGTCACTGAAGATCTCAGACGCCTGTCCTACCTGTGGATCACTGCAAACAAGTCCTCGGTTGTCCTGGGCCTGCTTGGAATACTTGGGTCTTCATTACTCCATTGGTAACTGTTTGTAAAGTTTGGGGAGCTGGGCTCAAACACATCACCTGCAAAAGTACAGTTGTATATTGCAGTGATTGAAAGGGGCAGGAAGGATCACTAAAAAGCTGTCAGCATCAATACAGATCTACTTATCAAAACTTTTTAACAGGCTATTCCACCCACTCAAAACTCCCTAACACTGTCTTAGACCCACACACAACTCTCTAACACTCTCTTAAACCCATGCAAAACTCTCTAACACACTCCCAAACCCGCTCAAAACTCTATAACACTCTCTTAGACCCATGCAAGACTCTCTAACACTCTCTTAAACCCATGCAAAACTCTATAACACACTCTTAGACCCACACAAAACTCTATAACACTTGCTTAGAATCATGCAAAACTCTATAACACACTCTCAGACCCGCTTAATACTCTATAACATTCTTAGACCCACTCAAAACTCTTTAACACACTCTCAGGCCCACACAAAACTCTACAACCCACTCTCAGGCCCACTTAAAACTCTATAGCACACTCTCAGACCCACACAAAACTCATTTACACTCTCTTAGACCTGCTCAAAACTCTCCGACACTCTCTTAGACCCATGCAAGACTCTCTAACACACTCTCAGACCCGCTCAAAACTCTGTAATCCTCTCTTAGACCTGCTCAAAACTCTATAATCCTATGTTATACCTGTTCAAATCTCTATAACGCTCTGCCATAATCAACTACACCCTGTCACTCACGCATGACCCCCTATCATCCAACATTGTTGACCCACTTTATAGCCCTCAAATGATGTTTTTATCTAAGCAATGCAAATGTTCCCACAGGGGTCATGCATATGGTCACTGACATATGTCAAGAAAGTTAAAGGAGTTGTGTGGACAAACAAAATTTAGAAGCACACGCACCCCATATCCTATAACACACAAACGTCCAGCTTACTCTCTAAACATCAACATTTCCCCTTGCGTTGCCTGATCTTTATCACAGCGCACTGTTCCGAAATCTTCCAACAAACCTGCGACTTTGTTCCAACCCCGGGGAGGGGAGGGTGAGCTACAAGGAGTGGGACAGGGATGGGTGTCAGGAAGTAACTGAATGGACTGGAGGGTGATGAAAGGAGGGAAGGGGGAAGACGGAATGGGAATCGGGAGAGGAAGGGACAAGACGAAGAAGGGAAAAGGTAGAACGAGGTACAAAATTAGAGAGTGAACGATAAATACGTGTTTGTTCAAAATCTTACCCATGTCCTTATCCTGGCAGCTGATTATGCTGCTGTTTTCCACACCATCCCAACTGTTTGGGCTGTCGATTACTGTTTCATCTCCTATGCTGGGACTGTTCTGGCTTTCATCCAGTACCTTCTGCACTTCGGCTTCCCAGGCCTCACTCTGCACTGTGTCCTGGGCTCTATCGGCCGGATGAAGGGGCTGGTCAGATTCCAGAGACATCTCGCTCTGTGCTGGCGCCCGTTCTCCATCGCCCACAGCAGACGGTGCTGCTGTGTTGGTCACGTCCTCTGCTGCTGGCTCTGGGGTAGCCGGAGGCCATTTCCCCTCAGGGGAGCTGTTCCACAGAGACGGTGGGACGACCAGTGTCAACTTGGGCTTCCTGGCGATAGGAGGGGGCGTTTTGCTGGGCGATTTGGCATTAGGGCTTTCAGTTGGCACAGCACTCTCTTGATCAGGCCCTGCGTTGACCCTGGTGCCGGAGTCTTTGCCCTGGACAGCGGGAGCAGAGCAGGCTAGCTCTGCCATGGGCTTGAGATGGTTTCCAGGCCAGGCCTCAGGCCTGTCGGAGGGAGCTGACATTTTAGGTCGCTCCACGGGGCTGTCCTTGCTTTCAGGGCCGAGGGCTAGGCTGCTGTTGGGGGCCACATGGGCCTCAGGGTGGGCCTTGGAAAATCGGCCAAGGGAGGAAGGACGCTGCAGCATGGCAGGTTTCCAGGGTGGAGGGGACACTGGCCGTTCGGGCTGTGGTTTCAGTCGGGGGCTCTGCCCCTCCACCTGGCCCAGAAGGTCTCCCTGCTCACTCTTCCTCACTGACCTCAGCTGCACCTTCTGTAGAGCACTGGCTGTAATGAGGGGAAGGCCCAGGGCTGGCTTGTGCGTCTCAGGTTGGTCCCCTGAGGCCTTGGGCTCTTTCCCACACGGTGGGGCCTTCACACAGGCTGGCACCTTCGGATCCAGAGGGCCAGTAGGAAAGGCCACCATAGCCAGGGACAGGGGAGGTGGGGGCGCGGGAGGGATTATGGTGGGCAAGTGGGGTGCAGGAGGCAGCTGGTTGGTCAGAGGGGGTGGAGGAGGGGGTAGGTTGGTCAGAGGTGGTGGAGGAGGGGGCATATTAGTCAGAGGAGGTGGAGGAGGGGGCAGGTTGGTCAGAGGGGGGGGAGGAGGGGGCAGGGTGGTCAGAGGGGGTGGTGGAGGAGTCATAAGGGGAGAATGAGGGAATAAAGTGGATAATGGAGGTGCTGGAGGAGGGGGAGAGGATACAGTGGAAAGTAGGGGTGCTGGAGGAGGGGGAGGGTGAAGGTCAGGGCCCATGGGTGATACCGCAGGAGTGTTTGAGGGAGCAGCGCACCCTGCTGTCCCGTGAAACCGGGAATCTGAGGCATTTGAGGAGAGGGAGGCTGACGATGATGAGGCTGACGTGGAGGAGAGCAGCGAGGATTTTCGCTCAGGGACCTTTGGCTTTGACTTTGGCTTGGCAGCCCCTGGCAACGTGCGGTGGGGGAAGGCCGGGGCCGGGTTCAGTGTGGTGGGTGTGTTGCACTGGCTGGAGTAGCCGCTCGAAGGTGAGGTGATACCGTGGCCCGGGCCTTTGGGCTCCGCCGAGGCTCCGGGCCCGGGTGGCGCACAGTCCCAGGCTCCGGGCTGCTGCCCCTCGGGGTAATAGGCCCAGGGGTCGCTGTACTCGGAGCGCAGGCTGCTGGTCTCGCTCTGCGACGGGGTGGCTGCGCTGGTGGTGTAGGCGTTACTGGTGGCCGTGGAGCGGCCGCTGCTGTTGGTGCTGCCATCGCCCCCGGAGCTGCTCTGGGTGCGGTGAGCCGTGGCCCAGGGCTCTCGGCCTTCTCCGGGAGGCTCCACGCCTCCCTCCTGAGCTCGGAGGTTGTCCTCCAGGGAGCGCTGCAGGCTGGCGATCAGAGACTCACTCAGCATGGGCTGCCCACCCTTGGGCCTCCTGCGCAGGGAGTCGGTGCGCGCTGGGGGCAGAGGGGGCTTCTTGGTCTTTCTCAGGGAGATGCTGCGGCCCAGGGAGCGGTCGCTGTACTCGGGGGGTCCGCCTGGGCGCTGCTGACCCCTGACCTCCGAGGGCGAGGGCGGGCGGTTCCAGAGAGCGGCGGTCGCGGCGGCAGGAGACCTCGGGGAGGGTGGGGGCGCGGTCCCCCGGTGTCTCCCGTCGCCACTGGCCCCCGGCTGCCCCTGGTGGAGGGGCTCGGCCCCAGGGCCCGGCGGCGCCAGGGAGACGGCTGAGTCGTAGCGGGAAGGGGTCGGGGGGGTGTCCGAGGTGGGGGACAGGCGCCCGGAGCCACTGCTCCCGGCACTCCAGTTCCCGCTGGAGGAGCCGGGGTCGTCCCGCGGGCCGCCCGGGGAGGGCGGGGGAGGAGGAGGAGAGCGCCCAGGCTGCCCCCGCGACGTGCGAATGGCCACCACCTCGGCCTTGGAGGGGAGTGCGGCCCGGGCGGAGACCTGGGCGGGGCGCATGGTGCCTGGCTCGTCCCCGGGGTCACGGCGGATCGACGGGGAACGGGCCCGGAGCTGGGAGCCCGTCGCATCCGCTGCCAGCTCGCCCTCTGGGCCCGGGAATCGCTCCTCGGACCGGCCCAGCGCCCTGCGTGCGTCTGCCAGCTCGTGCAGGGAGACCCTGGCTCCGGGACGCGGAAGGCTGTGGAAACGTGGCTGCTCAGCTCTGGCACGCACCGCACCGTCTCTGTCCCCGCCGCAAGACATGTCGGCCGACGATTGGGACAGTTGGGCCGCGATGCCCTGGCCCTTCTGGGCCCGGATCCTTCGGACGGAAGGTGGGATCACCTTGACCTCTTCAGTTTGACAGGAGGAGTCTCTGGTAGCTGACCTGCCCCTGTTGGCCTTGCTGCTTTCCAGGCGACTCATGGTGGAATAGTGGCCAGCCAGGATAACAGAGTGACCTCTGGCTGGTGTCTGCCCAGAGCCTATCAGTTAAAAGCAAAGAACAACATCACTGAGAAATGACGACAAACACTGGCCTACAGCACCGCTACCATTTAATGCAACTCTCCTAACACTTGCACTGATACAGCACCTTCCGTGCAATCACATATTCCCACCTGTTGTGCAGGCAGGAGTGTTGTCAGGAGAGAACTAACAACAAGTCAAAGGCAGATCAACCAAAGCTTGGTCCAAAAGATAGGGTTTTGAGGAAGGTCTTAAAGAGGTTGGAGAGGTCCTAATCACGAAGGTCTGGAGTTGGAGGAGGTCAGAGAGATGGTGAGGGGTGAGACCATGAAAGAATTTGTAAACAGGGACGAGCACTGTAAAATGGAAACTCTGCCTCTGAGAAAGTAAGTGGAGGTCAGTCAGTGTCAGAGTGAGCAGTGAATGGGTCTTTGCCGAGAGCTCAAACCTTGGATGAATTCAAGAGGGTGGAAAGACAGAAATGGCCAGGTCTAGAGGCCACAAAGTATGGCCGGTTATCTCAGATGGCCAGAGCATGGCGTTCAGGGCGGCAAGTTTATGGGTTCAATTTGACCCCATGCTGTCCTGAATGGTATTTAAGGGGACAGTGTACAGTAAGTTTTACTTTCCATTTACTTTTAGTTTAAAACAGTAGAGGAAACTTTACTCTGTATCTAACCCCATGCTGTCCCTGTCCTGGGAGTGTTTGATGGGGGGGATTGTGTCAAGGGAACTTTACTTTCAGTTTAAAAGACCACATGGGGGATTTACTCTGTACCTAAGCCTGTGCCGTCCCTGTCATAGGAGTGTTTACTGGGGACAATGTCGAGGGAGCTTTACTTTCAGTTTAAAACAGTCAAGGAAGCTTTACTTTCTGTATACTTTTAGTTTAAAGGAGTAGAGGCAGCTTTACTCTGCGCCTAACTCTGTGCTGTCCCTGTCCTGGGAGTGTTTGATGGGGACAGTGCAAGGTAATTTTACTTTCAGTTTACTGTCCATTTGAAAGAGTAGAGAGAGCTTTACTCTCCGTTTAAATGAGAAGAGGAGGCTTTACTTTCTGTTTAAATGAGAAGAGCAAGCTTAACTTTCCATTTAAGAGAATAGAAGAAGCTTTACTTGCCAGTTAAACGAGTAGAGGTCACAAAGGCATTGATGCAGATTAGTTGAGCTGAGGAAGGAGTGGAGCGAGATGGGAATGGAAGTCAGTAGTCGGATTACTAGGAGGTTGTGGGGTGAAAATCGCCAAACGTCCAGAAGTTGGAAGAGTAGACATGCAGCAGGTGGAGTGTCTACAGTACAGGGTTAGTAATCCAGCAGTTGACAGTTCAAATCTCAGCATAACGTGCTGTTGAAATTAAATGGAATGAAATCTGCTCGTTTTGAGAGGCACCAGTAAAAGAACAGCCCTGCCCTTGTTTTTCAAACCCTTCTGAAACTCCAGCCTTCCCGGGTTTGTATGTAGCTGACCCTCACTGACCCAGACAACCATTGCATTGGCAAAGCCCCACTGAAGGACATATGGCAAAGGAAGCCCTTGTTGTCAGCATTACAAGGAGAATAAAGGAAAAGAAAACACATCTTTCTGACAGCTGTGAATTCAGCAAGTTTGTTGAACGCAGTCCCTGCGCAGTGAGAAGTGTAATTTTCCAAAGACCCACCATAAAAGCCAGACAACGGGAGGTTAGTATTCCATCCCATAAACTCCCCTGGCCTTCGGGGAGATTGTTCCAGGGATTGTGGCTGCCCACAGACATCTCACGTTTTTGCTCCTTCATACCCAATGCTACTTGGTGAATATTTCTGAAACTGCCTTGGCTGTGGAATACATTACTGTAAGGAGCCCAGTGTCTACACACTCTCTCAGATACATGCATAGATACATGTCCCATACCCTGACACACACACACACACACACACACACACACACACGCAAAGGTAGGCTATTCAGCCCATTCAATCATGGCTGATAAAGTCTGTTTGATTTATCCACCTTCAGACCTTTCAGCTTCCCCAGCACCTTCTCCTTAGAGATGGCCACTACACTCACATCTGCCCCTCACTCTCTCGAAGTTCTGGTATGCTGCTAGTGTCAACCACAGTGTAAACTGAGGCAAAGTACTTATTTAATTCCTCTGTCATTTCTTTTTCCACCATTACAACTTCTCCAGCCTCATTTTCCAGTGGACCAACGTTTACTCTTGCCTCTCTCATTCTTTTAGACATTTAAAAGAACTTTTGCAATCGCCTTTTATACTACTAGCTAGCTTACCCTCACATTTCACCTTGTCCCTCCTTGTTGCTTTTTTTGGTTATCCTCTGCTAGATTTTTAAAGCTTCCCACTAATCTTCATCACATTGTTTGCTGACAGACAGACTGACGTGTGCACGCACACAAACACACACACACACACAAATGAGCAACACCCACATACACAAACGTGCACACAACCACTTTGTAATCACAAGAGGAATCCCTGCACTCACCCAGCCCTCTAGTTCAGAAACACTGCGACCAATATGCTGGCTGTGACCAGATAAGGTAGCAGCACGCAGTGGCTAAATCTTGGGTCTTGTTCTCCATAACTCACTTGGTTATTTTCAGGTGCACTTGGACAACGCATGCCAGCAGGTTATTTGGCCACAGAGTCATCGGATTTAGTCCCAATCCAACTTTGTTCCTGAAATCCACACACTGGCATGTTTCAGCACACTGCCGGATTGTAAACACACACCTAAGACACATATCAGCGCAAACTCATCAACACACTCTCCATCGTGCACACTTGCCAACACACACAAACATCCTCCTCATTCACACACTGATTTCTACGCTCCTGGAACAATTAATTGAACTTGAAAGTTATTTTAACCCGCAATTGTGATTAACTTTGAACTCTTTGTCTCTTTACTGTCAATCTCTAGTCTATTCCTCAGTCAAAGTTGAAAGCTTTGGGAAGTTCTGGGATTGTGAACAGTGCTACATTAATGCAAATCCATCAACTTCTTTCAGTTTCTTTGGATAATACTAACATTACTTGCAATGAATAGACTTGTTCCTTCACATAAACTTACCACAATATTCAACTCAAATTGAATATATCATCCCATGGCATAATGAGGAACACGTACTAAGTACCTCTACAACTTTGTGGAGATGGGGCTTAGAGAGTTAGATTATGAGCACAGATTGCATAAATTTGGACTCTAACCCCTTCAGTGTAAGGGATGGATGGCTGGTTCAATCAAAGTGTTTAAATGTCGAAAGGATTTGACAGGATAGGCAGTGCAGTGTTGTGGTATTTTGAATTTCAATGCTAACATTGTGCTCACTTAAAGCTGCCGTACAGGAGAACACCAGTAGATGGAACTGCAAGCAGAAACGAGATACAAGTATGGAGTGCTGTCAAAAGAAGCGACCACTGCTATTGTAAAGTCCTGACCTGTCTCTAACTGTTCAAAAACCCCACTGACACAAAGAAATAGTTTTCCTGACGGGAGGAGTCAAGAGAAGACATGTCAGGAAGGATCAACAAACTGCACAGAGCAGCTGGCTGATGTGGGATCTTACTATGCCACTTAGCTCAGTATCTCTCAGATTAGAGCTTAATGGACTGAGCTGGCGGTGAGGGACGGAAAAGGCTGAGAAATTCTCAGTCACTTTCACCTTCTGTCCAGAAAACACTTCCCTGGAACTTTTGACTGCTGGCTATCAGACTGTATTGGCAGGAGATGGATGGAAACTACCGGTTAATATACACACGCAGGGACAGACACACAGACTCATACTTGCACGTGTACACGCACACATGCACACGCACGGACAGAGCAACAGATGAGCGAGGGCAGGACTGGGAATACAGTGCTGATTAGCCATACCTAGTTCCTTCTGGACGGTGTCAGGTAGCCCGGTGATTGTCTTTCTCCGTTTGATTCTCGTAGCCCGTCTCAGCGCAGCGTCTGAGCGGACAAGAGAGCGCCTGGTGCCCGCCTGGCGATCGAAGCTCTCGCCTGGTAGGAAAGCAGCACAGCAAGTAAACGCAAGCGTTACGACACACAGCAACTGCCAAACTGAACCATTAAACCTGCAGCGCTCGACTATGTGTCTCCAGCCCCCTGCCAACTTTGCTTTTGCCCAAGTCCTTAACTGTACGTTTGAGGTCAATTGGGGTCAGAGACACAGGAACAGCAGGAAGTCTCACAGCCCTTTCGACACCATTCCCCATATTCAATGGGATCTTCTCCCACAATTCCACGTTCCCACCTGGTTTCCATGTCCCTTCATTGCCACGGCGGTCAAAAATCAAGCGACTTCAGCCTTGAACATAATAAACAAACATCTGCAGATCACTGGGGCAGAGAATTCCAAAGATTTGCAAAGCCGAGTGAAGGAATTTCCCCTCATCTCAGTCTGAAATGGATGACTTGCTTATCCTGAACCTGTGTCTCCCGTTCCCCACTTGTTCCAGAATCTCCTGCTGGGGACTAGCAGCCTCTCAGCATCCATCCTGTCAGGACCTTTGAGAACTTTATAATGTATTGGCCATGTCAACTGGGCTACAGAGACCTGGACTGGCAAATATTCCTCCCTCAGAAAATGCTCCCGCACACCCCGTTTGTGGGGTCTTGCTGTGCACAAATGGCTTCTTTGTTTCCGACATTAGAATATTGACCACAGAATACTCCCGGGTCTAAGGCGCTCTGAGATGACCTGAGTTTGAGGGAGGTGCTTTGGAAATGCAGAACATTTCACCAACTGTGTCCTGATCTAAATGTGAGAATGTTACCAAGGTGACACTGATCTTTTTGTCCCAAGGGAATTCAGGTCAAGAACTGAACTTATTGATTAAGCATGCTGACCCACTTGCTAAAAGACATCTTTGAAGGAAAGGGGGACGGGGACAACAACTGATAAATTAGTTATTAGAAACAGGGACCTTGTTGGAAAAAGAAATATGCCACTGAAGCTTCTTGCCTTACACTCATCAGGACAAACACAAGAATGCCAAACTTCAAATGCTCACAACAATTTATACTACAGGAATAAAGGATGCTAGTTGGTTGGCCGAACTGTTGCCATGGAGAATTATAGGCTGTCCAAGCTCCCGTTTAACTCAAAGGCTCACGGGTTGAACCTGTTCCTTGTTTGCAAAGAACAGGTTCCTGTGCATGAATGAATTAAACTAGCAGTTTAATTTTATCAAACTAGATGTTATTCTAGCTATTAGTGCACTCAGCGTTGTTCAGTAAGTGCTGTCCAATCATTGAAACATATCTTACAGTTGACATTTTATTTTGGGTTTTGCAACAGCTGGTCGATTATGGTCTGTACTCGCTGTTGTATGAATGAACTTTGGAACTTGCTGCTTGAGGCGGTCAGTCAGTCGCTGCGATGTTTGGCTGAGCCATAAGAAAGGGATCCAGCTGAAGTTGACACAGATTTGTTATCTGTGTTTTTACTGTGATGTGCAAACAGAATCCAACGAGATTAGGAACAGAGAAACTGAAGGAGACCTCACAGAAGGCACTGTTTGAAATTGGCAATGGGAGCAGTTGGAATGTGTCCAATCACAGCAAGTCCAACAATCTCTGAACATGCACCCTCTCACAGCAGAAGCAGCATCCACTGAATTTTGTTGCTAGCGGTCTGGGGCTCAGTCACCAGGCACACCGTGAGGAAAGGTGAACAGGACAGAACAAATTCCTCTGTACCTGGAGAAAGGTTGGAATGTGGACCTCACTACTGCAAGCTGTGGTTGAGACTAGTAATAGCGGGTGGGAGGATGGTTATGTGAAGCATAAAGTGCACATGGTCCACATGGCCCCTGTTTCTGTGCTGTCTTTGAAACAGGATGACTGTAGTTGCTGCGATGGGGGGGTGGAGGGAGGACAATGTAGAACTTATGGGTAAGGATGAACCAAGTGGGCCAAATGGCACCTCTTCTCACTTTCTCTCTTAATGTGTGCGTGAGTTACTGTAATGTCTTGGGTGGGATAGAACTATCGTGGGAGAACTTGAATATATCATCCTCTTTGGATGTTGTCTGGTGTCATCATTTATAGAACAGAATCACAATAGCAACAGGCTATTCGAGCCATAGTGTTTATACTGGCTCTCCGCAAGAGCTCAGCAAGTCCTTTTCCCCGACCCTTTCCCCAGAGCTGTACTAGTTTCTTATTTTGAAAGCCACAGGGATTTTGGTTTATGAGGGTCGATGATGGTTATGTGGTCACCATTAGGTTAGCTATCGATTCCGGATTTCTAGTGAATTCAAATTTCACAATGTTCTCTGGGTGGGATTTGAACCCATGTAAGCAGAACATTGGTCTGGGCTCTGAATTACTAGCCCAGTGACATTACCACTACATCACCACCTTTTTGTAGGAGCCTCCTTTCACAATACTTTGTTAAATTATATTAGCTCATTCTTTGATTTCTTTTTGCCTCATTCAGCCTTACCTCAAAAACATTTTCGTTGGTCACTCAAACTACAACTTCTAGTTTCGGGTACTACCTTTCCTTTGTTTCTATTATGTTGCTATTAACTTACCGAGTACACCATTCTGGAGTTTGCCTGGAGTTTCTTTAAGAAAATTGTTAGTGATTATGAAGCACAGATTTCATGTTGATTTTATATACACCACATGGTGTAATGCATCAATCTGATCAAAATGCTAAGACCACTGCTGACTGCAATGTAAAAATGGCACCACCCTTACAACTCCTTCTATTTCCCCATCACCGCGTGGAGATCTGTCCCCTGACCCCCACCCACGTACCTGTTACATTGATTGGGACGACATCGCTCTGTACTGCCTGGGCTTGTTGGCGCATCTTCTCCTCTGGCGTGGGCAGTGGCAGGGCCTTGGTCCAGTTGGTCTGGACATCAATCTCAGAGAGGTCACTGGGTACTGGGGTTTTAGATCTCCTGGAATAGTGCAACTTTTCCTCCTTGGCAGATGAGACCGCAGGCTTCATGAGGAGCACAAAAGACAATTTTAGGAAGGTGGAGAAAATCACTTGGTCCAAGAAACATATCTCTTTTGTCCATCCTTCTCCCTCCCCTTTTGTGTCACTTCTGTTTCCGTGGGAACAGCAGCAGGCTATTTAGCCCCTCCAATTTGTTTCATCTTCTAACTAGGCCATGCCTAATCTGTATCCTAACTCCATTTACCTGCCTTGGTAGTGTAAACTTTAATAGCTTCACCGACAAAAATCTATCAATCTCAGTTTGGAATTTTTCAATGTACACTCTCCCACTCCTCTCTAAAGAGTTCTAGATTTCCATTATTCTTCATGTGAAGGACTGCTTCCAGAATTGACCCACTCTAATTTTAAGGCAACGTCTTAGTAATCTATTCAGTTGTCCTAATCCCATTTATATGGTGCAGTTCAATACTCCCTCCCTGTTAATACTGTGCAATTCATTTTCCTCTCCTTTCTGTTTCTCTTCATTTTCTCTCCAAACCCCACCTCCCCTAGTTCCACTTCCATCATCATGATTCCTTGTTGGGCAACAGTGCCAAGGTATTCTATCAATTCCTCATGTGTACATTCAGACAGTGTGGAAGGCCATCACATCTGAACCCTGTCTTTCTGTAATCACTCTCACGTTCTCAGAGAGCAGTTGAAGAGTTGATGGCTTGGGGACAGCTGGGCAATGATCAGGGAGGACATTCCAGAATGATCTGGAATGTCCTCGGCACCGAAATCAAAGATGTTCTTCCTCTGCGCTGCTCGAGGTGGACAGCATTTCCCAAACCCATGACCTTCATCACCAGGGCAGCAGACACAAGGCCACACCTGAGTTACCCTCCAAGTTACACAACATCCTGGCTTGCAAATGTTCTCACTGTCGCTGGATCAAAATCCTCAGAACCCTAACACTACCAGCACTGTCAGGGTCGCTACATCACATGGACTGCAGCGATTCAAGAAGGGTGGTACGGTGGCTCAGTGGTTAGCACTGCTGCCTCACAGTGCCAGGGACCCGGGTTTGAGTCCACCCTCGGGCAACTGTCTGTGTGGAGTCTGCACATTCTCCTCATGTCTGCGTCGGTTTCCTCCGGGTGCTCCGGTTTCCTCCCACAGTCCAAAGATGTGCAGGCTAGGTGGATTGGCCATGCTAAATCGCCCGTTGTGTTCAGGGATGTGCAGCTTAGGTTATAGGGGGATGGGTCTGGGTGGGATGCTCCCAGGGTCAGTGTGGACTGGTTGGGCCGAAGGGCCTATTTCCACACTGTAGGGATTCTATTCTGTTCTAAGGAACTCACCATGACCTTCTCAAGTGCAATTAAGGATTGGCAGTAAATGCTGATCCAGCCAGCAGAGATCACATTCTCTGAATTAATAAGGAATAAACATACACAGGGACTTAACATGTTGAGATATGGTGGAGTCACTAGCCCATGACTTTATATCCACTGGGTGACAACTCATCCTAATGTCTAAAGTCTAAAACCTGTGTATCCAGTACGGTAACAAAAAAAAAGTCATTTGTTACTGCACAATTCTGAGCCATTTGAAATAGAATAGTACCAATCAGCTCCCAGCTTGGATGTACAAATAGTCATTTAGTTCCTATAACCAATGTCACGGGCTGCAATGACCATATTGTAGCTTAATGCTTTGTTAATGCTCGACTTTGGGAATGGGAAGGGTGTGGTTTGGGTGATGGCAGGGATTGGGGGCTGAGAATTGGAGTATTGGATTCATTTGTTGTTTTTTGTCAAGCCTGGAAACTATAGCTTTACTGACTGGAGGAGCCTGGGAGAGAATGAAGCAGTCAGCTGGTGGTAGGAATCAGGGAATCTACAGCTCGCCATATTTGTGGCCACAACTGAGTCTAGGAACAGTTTGATCTGATTTTCCTTTCCTAAAACTTTAATTACAAACAGCAAAGCTCTGTTCACGATCATATTCAGGACTGAGGCAGAGGAAAATAAATAAAGCAAAAAAAAAATTCCTCTGTTCTGCTGACAGGAAGACACCCCTGTTTAAACCGACAACTTGCTGTCTGCTAGGCCACAGCACCAGAATGGTAGCTCTGTAATACAGCAGCTGCCAGCACGACCCCCACACACATTATTTCAGGTCAATCATTGCTCACTTGCAGGCCCCTACAAGCAGTTCCTCTTTGGCCTCGATTTCAGGGATGGATTAATAATGGCACAAAACTGATCTCCCCCTCTGGCCCAGCAAGGTCAATGAGGATAGCTGTCCATTGATACTGCTTCATTCATTGGGAAGTGGAGACTAAGGCCTCTCTTCCTGCCTCGGCAAAGGGAGATGAGCAGAGGAACAGGGAGGGGATGTCAGGGTTTAACCGTATCCCAGGGGAACTGACTAAAACCCAGGGCCTCTACCTGTCGTCTGAGTCAGGGAATGGGTGATGGGGAATGAGGGAAGGGAGTGCAGACCCGGTCAGTGAGGGGCTTGATTTTAACAGGACACGTGGGGTCACCTTGTCTCATTGCAGGGGCAGCCATAACTAGTCCCAGTGCTGCTCCACACCCAGGCTTCCCCAGCCCAGTCTGAGCTCAGAAACCCCAATCCCACCCCCAGCCTGTGCTCAGCAGCCACACCCCACCCCTACAGGCCCCGGTTATTATATACTGATAGATCCCTGGCCTATTCCCACTGTGCGTGTGCAGTCTTACTGGATAACAAAGTCGTGGCTCTTGTGTCAGCACACCATCAGGGGAGTTGTGTGTGTGCAGTGTGTGGCTGGAGGCAATTAAGACCATCTTAATTCAATTATCCAGAGAGATCCCAAAGCTGTCTGAATTTCAGCATCCGATAATTTCTTCAGAAGTTTCCATCTCCATTGCTCCTCCTAGCCCTTACTCCAAAGGCTGGTCGCTATGGATATGGTGAGAAATTCCCAATTTACATCAGAATCTACTGAACCCATCCCCTTAACTGTTTGGTGTGAAAAATACCCTTGTTGAGGTATCTCTGCTTCCTGCATTTTTCTCACATGTTAATCCCCCACTAAGATCTTCCTCTGGTAGCCTCCAGTCACTGCACACTCACTGGTTCAGGTCAGTCACTGTCAGTTGACACTGTGGCACAGTTTAGCAAGTGGCTAGAAGCAGGAGGTTAGCAGTGTCTGAGGTAGGACCAGGCAGCAACGTGACAAGCAATACTGGAACAACCACCCTCTGCCCTCCAATGGAGAGGAACCTTGTCAAGAAGCTGCGAGATGCACAAATACACTAAACACAAACAAATACAACCCTCTGTTCTGAAAGGTTCAGGCTGTTAGTATCTGGCAGGTGATTTCACAGCAGTGAGTGTTATCCTTGACCACACAGTGCAAACCCACACTCTCTATCCAATGTAAACACTGCAAGGCAGGCTTGAGTCAGTCAGTGAACACTGTGTACACCTTATTGCTGCCACCTCAGCCCACAGCTCTGGATCCTTCACCGTGTCCTTTTGCTGCTCAGGATGGCTACTTGCTGGCAAAACATTAGACAGTGCTCGGAAAACTGTGCTATGGGGGAGGAGGTTAGTTTCAGGAGTGGGTGAGATAGGATGGGATGAATGGCCTCCTCCTGCATTGTAACAATTCTGTGACTTGAAACGAACAAAAAACAGAATTTCCTGGAAAAACTCAGCAAGTCCGACAGCATCTATGAAGAGAAAACAAAGTTTATGTTTTGAGTCATACAGCACGGAAACAGACCCTTCGGTCCAACTTGTCCATGCTGACCAATTATGCCCAAAACTAAACTCGTCCCATTTGAGTCCAGTAACCCTTCTTCAGAACTGACAGAACGCGTGAGTTTCTCCAGCAATTTCTGTTTGATTCAGATTTCCAGCTTCCACATTTAATTCTGCGACTTACTGTCCATCTCCCCTATGCCTGCTGACAAGACCAGCCCTAGAGTTTAGAAGAATGACAGGGGATCTTCTGGAAACATAGAAGTCCTGAGGGAGCCTGACAGGGTAAATAGTGAAAGGCTGGTTCCCTTTGTACAAGGATCCAGAATCAGGTGGCTCAGTTTCAGGATAAGGGGTCTCCTATTTAAGGTGGAGGTGAGCAGGAATATATTTTCTTGTTAGTCCTTGAGAACAGTAAAGGCCAGTATATTGAATATATTGCGTTCAATTCTAGTCTCCCTGCTATTGGAAAGATGTTGTCAAAATGAAAGAGTTCAGAAAAGATTTACAAGGATGTTGCCAGGGTTGGAGGGTTTGAGCTATAGGGAGAGGCTGAATAGGCTGGGGCTATTTTCCCTGGAGCATCGGAGGCTGAGGGGTGTCCTTACAGAGGTTAATAATATCATGCAGGGCATGGATAGGGTAAATAGGTATGGGAGTCTGAAACTAGAGGGCATAGGATTAAGGTGAGGGGGAAAGATTTAAAAGGGACCTAAGGGGCAACTTTTTCACACAGAGGGTGATGCATGTATGGAATGAGCTGCCAGAGGAAATGGTGGAGGCTGATACAATTACAACATTTAACAGACATCTGGATGGGCACCTGAATAGGAAGGGCTTAGAGGGATATGGGCCAAATGCTGGCAAATGGGACTAGATTATAGGGCGGCAATGGCCTAGTGTTATTATCGCTGGACTGTTAATCCAGATACCCAGATACCGTTCTGGGGACCAGAGTTTGAATCCCACCATGGCAGATGATGGAATATGAATTCAATAAATATCTGGAATTAAGAATCTAATAATGACCATGAATCCACTGCTGATTGTTGGGAAAAAACCATCTGGTTCACTAATGTCCTTTAGGGAAGGAAACTGCTATCCGTACCTGGTCTGGCCTACATGTGACTCCGGCCCCACAGGAATGTGGTTGACTCTTAACTGCTCTCTGAGCAATAAATGTTGCTTAGCCAGCAACCCCCCCTTATTCCATGAATGAATAAAGGAATTTAGGATATCTGGTCAGCATGGACGAGTTGGACCAAAGGGTCTGTTTCAATGCTGTACATCTCTGTGACTCTATATTGAAGGCTGAGTTACATAGATTTTTGATTGACAAGGGTGTCAAGTGTTATGGGGTTAAGGAAAGGGCTGACGCATGACATGCAACAAGGGAGCTGCATTCGCACAGGGTGCTGTCCCAGAATGCATTGTAGAGGTGAAAGGGCTCTATTAAAAATGTATCAATGAAATAACATGAGTGTTTTCCTTCTGTCTTGTGGGATCCTTGCCCAGCAGAGACAGGTAGGTAGGTCTCTGGGTTGGTTAAGGCTCAGGAATCATATATCAGACACCAATGTCCTTCAGCTTTCCAAACAGTCACTCACTAAATAGCCAAGGGAGCAGAGGGTGCATTTTTGTAAATGAGAGCTCAATACATTGGGAAGCAAAGATATGGAGAAGCATCTTATTGTCTGTGATGTGGAGTATTACATAGAGAGGCCCTAATGGAAAACACTAAGTGGGAACCTAGCCTGAGCCGTAAAGTTGGTAATGATAATTTGGAACGTCTCCCAAATATGTTACCAAGAGACTAATTTCAAACAGAACTCTTTCTGAGATTCAAATGGAAGTGATTTTCATTCATAGGTCAGTCATTAAAGGCAGTGTGAACTGAGGCATAGAAACCAAAAAGGCACATACTCCATTCCATTACCTTGATTGTACTGATTTAAAAAGACAGAAAAGGAATTACATAGCTATCGTGTTTTACATGATCACTGGTCTCAAATACTTTCTGAAATCTGGTCACAGTTGTAATGCAGCAGGCAATTTGAACATAGTAAGCTCTAGACAACACATGCTAACGATTACTGATATTGACTGAGAGATAACCATGGGCCAGGCAACGAGGGGATAACCTGTTTCCTGTCTACTGGAGTGGGGTCTTTGAAAAGTTGAAAAACCTCCCATCTGAAAGAAGGCACCTCAGACAGTGCTGCACTCCCTCAATGATGCAAGGGCAGTGTCAGCTTTGACAGAAGTCCCTTGAACTCAGGACCTTGTGCCTCTGGAGTGAGACAACTACCAAATGGAGCCACAGCTGATGAGGCTAATTTCTAGCCTGGTTAGAATTTGGGATGGTTTATGGTACCATTGACTCCAGGACTGAAGGAAAATCCTCCCAATCGCTATACAGTGATCCCCATTCCTAGCAGGACATAGTGGAGGTGCATAAAGTCTGATGGCACTAGGGTCAACTGACCTACTGATACGTCCCATCGAGGGTCAAGCGTGTGGAGGGTACGCTGTTAACTAAAGCAGGGTGTGTTCAGCCACTATGGAACATCACCCCAGTATCAATGAAGAACCCGAGATTTCAAGGACAGGGTAGGCTGGGTGGTTTTAGGCATTAGATAGGCATCAAAAGCAATTGACAGGACACAACAATAACAGTGCTTGCTGAGCGAAATGTCATATCAAGCCAATCCAATTAATGATTCCTGTTGTGATTTGGCGTAAAGCATCTTCTTACCGAGGGGTGCACAAAGTCTGGTGCTGTACGAATGCGAAGGAAGAGGCAGCAGGAACCCAGGTTGTTTGGGAGGAGGGTCAAGGGGGATGGTCAGGGATTGTACAGGGAGTGGGGTCTACAAGGGGCTGCAGACATGGCTCAGACAAGCGAAGCAATTTGCTGAATTAGTGTGCAGAGCGTGTGTACCTGGTTGTCCCATGAAGTCAAATGGCAGCAGAGACTAAGGCAGCTTAAGAAGTTATGTTGCTGGAGTGAAAGAACAGAACAGAGGAAAGAGAGAACAAAAAAAAGTGACTAAAATAGAGAAACAAAGGTGCAATTAAAACTCCCAGCGGCACAGCATGCTGTAAAGATAAGCATGTGGTTTTAAAGGGGTTAGTCCCCTTTAAAACAGGCGATATTGCCCACCTGAATGACCAAAGTATGACCAAAGCACAAGTATACCATAGGGCAGTGGCAGTCAGCTCAAGGACAGTTGGATTTTACATGCCATTTTAGAATTAGAAACACTTTGATTTCTGCACTGAGAAAACTCTTGAACACTGTGCTCAGAAATGACGGACGTGAAGGAAGCTTAAATATAATCCCAGCCAACATGAAATCTTTAGGTGTGTTGGCAGGGCAGAATTTATTGCTCTTCTGTAGTTGCCTTCGGGACATTAAGATTCAACGACACAGAGTGGGATGAGAGTTAGTTATCGTCCAGGCCAAGTGTGGATGAAAGGCTTCCTTCCCTGAAGGGCAGGAGTCAACTAATTATTCACTTTCACAACCTGTCATGGGTCAGATCTAAAGTCATGACTTTTTAGGGTTGCTGAACCAGGATTATAACCACAACACTCCCTTAAAGGGAAGTATTCTGCTAGCAGAAAGACTTGCATTTGTATAGCACCTTTCACAGCTGCTGTGTGTCACAAAACACCTGGCAAGTCAGTGAAATACTCCAAAACCAGTGAAATACTTTCAAAGTATAGTCACTGTTGGAGGAAATAGCAGTGTATTTGTGCACAACAAGCCCCTATAAATAGTAAAGTGATAATGATCAGAAACAGATGCTGATAAAAGGATCAGAATTGGTCAGGGCAACAAGGAGAGCTCCCCTGTCCTTTTAGACAGTGACATGGCACACTTACATTCATCTAAAAAACAAAAGCAGACCGGATCTCAGTTTACCACATCATTTGAAAAATGGTATCACTGATGGTCCATCACTTCCTAAAAATTGAGTTTTTGCATTCAGGTCCCTGGAGTGGGGCTTGAACCCAATATTTTCATTGGTACAAGTGTCCTGAACAGTCATCAACCCAACTCTTTCTCTCTCTGTGGATGTTGCTTAATTTGCTGACTATGTCCAGCGATATTTCCTTTTCTTTCAGATTTTCAGCACCTACGACATTTTTATCTTCATGTGTTACGGTTCTGCGTCATGGTAAAGCCTGCCAGGATTTGGGCTTTTGTGGTGCAGTGGTAGCGTCCTACCTCTGAACTAGGAGATCTGAGTTTAAAAGTCCCACCTGGTCCAGTGGTGTGTCATAACACATCTGAACAGGTCGACCAGAAAACATCTAAGACTCCCAGAGTTGAAAATCATGTGAAATTGGGAGCAGGAGCTGAACTGGGTGTAATTTGCTCTAGTTGTGCTGTTAAAATGTTAATTTTGCCTGCACATTTTCCAAGAAATTTCTTCTCCCACTGGATAAGGGCTCAAAGGAAAAATAGATTATTCACCAGTTTTTAAGTGGGGAGATGTGGGGTCAGTTTAGGTTCACATGTACTCACCCCAAAACCCCATATACTCCCAATGAGATGTCACAACAAGATATCCTTTTAGATTTTGGATGTTGTAAAGAGCAAGTCAAGGGGCAAAGTCTTAACAAAGCGCTTGAAAAAAGACCTTTTGTCAGTCTTACCACTCGCTCCTGATCCTCCTCCTCATCCAAGCAACTGGCAGAGTGATTTGATGATGGCAAGGTGAATGTTGGACCCTGTGAGTAGTACTGGGAACTGTGAAAACCATCCTTCCTTAGTTTATCGCAGTCTGCAAACACAGAGAAAGAAAGAGGGTGAGTCTGAGCGCAGCCTCGGAGCAAACTGACCATCTGTTAGAAGCAAAACCAGTTCAACCTTCATTAGAATTCACATCGACACTCAGGAGCTAACAGATACCAGGGTTCCCAACACAGACCCTAAGCAGCTGAGACTCCATGTCGAACATACCCAGACTGCTGCTCCTTGCTTTCTTGGTAGTACGGACAGGGATTCCTGCCACCTGAGCCGGGATAGTGAGAGAACTGGAATGAACACAGAGAAACCTGTAGAAACTCAGCAGATTTGGCAGCGTCTGTACAGTGAGAAAAACAGAATCAGTGTTTTGAGTCTGATAGGACTTCTTCAGAACCCTGAATCAGACTTGAAACGTTAACCCTGTTTCTCTCTTCACAGATGCTGCCAGACCTGTTGAATTTCTCCAACATTCTCTGTGCTGGTTTCAGGTTCCCAGTGTATACAGTATTTTGCTTTAATTCCAATATGAGAGCTGGCCCTGCTGTTGCTCAAACAGACCTAGCTCGGGACTCGGGGAGATGGGAGGGGTTCCAAATCAACTTGTCATTTATTCGGTTTATTAGCCAATGACATATAAGCCAACAGCTTTAAATTCATTTGATGTGTTTTTTAATGCTGTATCGGAGGATGAATCTGAACATAGATCACACTGCCACAAATACTCGACACAAATGCATTTAAGGAGAAGCTGGATAAACACAAGCAGGAAGGAATGGAAGGATATACTGATCAGGAGGTGGTTCATGGGGAGTGTAAACACCAAAACAGATCTCCTGAGCCGAGTAATGAATGAACCTCAATGTGTTTGTCTTATTTAGGGGTATGTGCTTCTGGAGCTCTGGTCCTGATCTTGCTGGGACTTGCATCGAGAGGCAGAAGGTGCTTAAAGGCTCATTAATCCCTTCGAGATGGTATTACTGGGAACAAATTGCATTAATGTACAGATGAGGAGACAACATTCTGTCTACCACGAGTTCCCAGGGGAGGAGGGGGGAGGATCATTTTTGCTGAAATATATCATTAACCCACTGTAGCCATGGAATGAAGTGGTATGCGAGTGGGAGAGAAAGTGGAGAACTGACATTGAACAGACAGTTGTTCTGTTCATCAGCTGTGGCTCAGGTAGTAGAACTCTCACCTCCTGAGCCAAATCATTGTGGGTTAAGTACCACTCCTGGGCTGCTGATTGTGAATTACAGGAGACACTTCACTGTAGCCCTGAGGGAGCTACACTCTCAGGCTTGATGGCATGACTTCATCTGTGATGCCGCGATCAATCATCGTAAAAACAGATTCTCTGGGCGTCATTACTTTGTCATGGCCTCTGTGCAAACCTCCACATTTCTCATATTACAATTCTGCAACTTGAAAGATTCGCAGGGCTATGAGGAAAAGATGTCAGCGGGTGAGCTGTCTCTTTAGAGGGTCAGCACAGACATGATGGGCCAAATGGTCTCCATCTCTGCTGTAACCATTCTGTAGTAGCTACATTTCAACAGACATTCATTGACTGTGAGATTTCCAGTGGTTGTGAAAGGCACTACACAAGTGCAATTCTTTCACTGAACCAGCTGTGCTGACAATATACTGACCCAGGGTGGAAGCTGAGCATTCTCAGATGAGTAGTTCGACTCCTACACCCTCAAAGCTTGAAGAGAGGGGTGTGATAGAATCTTCATCACTCACTCGTAACTTTGCAGTCGGAATAACATGCACAATTCACATTGGCTCTGTGTCACCTGGGTGTCCACTCCATCCAACATTGCACAACAACTTATACAGCAGCAATATCCCAAAGATATAGTGACAGAACAGTCCTCTGCAGGATTTGTATGAGGAGTAGCCAAGCACACATTGATTTATCATACTTAATCACATATTGGGTAGTGTTATAGTTTTGCGCACACTATCAAGGTCATAACCTACTCAGAAACCAAATTCAGGCACCAATTCAGCATTGTTACTCATTTACACCACTGTAAATGAGTAACAGTAGTGAATTGGCACTGGGATGGCACGGTGGCTCAGTGGTTAGCACTGCTGCCTCACAGCGCCAGGGACCCAGCTTCGATTCCCTCCTCGGGTCTTTATGGAGTTTGCACATTCTCCCACTATCTGTGTGGGTTTCCTCCGGTTTCCTCCCACAGTCCAAAGATGTGCAGGTTAGGTGGATTGGCCATGCTAAATGGCCTGTAGTGTTCAGGGATGTGCAGATTAGGTGAGTTATAAGGGGATGGGTCTGGGTGGGATGCTCTGAGGGTTGGTGTGGACTTACTTGTTGGGCCGAAGGGCCTGTTTCCACACTGTAGGGATTCTATGATGATAATTACTAATCAAAAGGTCCTTATGAAGTGTCTTAGAAAAAGTTTGGTCACTCCTGTTCACGTGCTCCATTTTTATATCTCTAAGCTGTAGAATTACAGGCAATGACTAAGACAATTTAATGTCAGGGCACGGACTGCTTTCCATCATCATCAGCAATTTATCTATCCTTGCTGGGGTTCACTACCAACTAGTTCTGAAGTCTTACTTATCCAGATCCCAAACGTCTGCAATTCTCATTCAAACGGAATCAGAGATACAAAATGGGAATTCATAGAATCCCTACAGTGTGGAAGCAGCTCGTTGTGTCCACATGAACCCACCGAACAGCATCCTATCCCTGTAACCCTGCATTTCCCAAGGCCAACCCACCCTAGCCTGCACACCTTTGGACTGTGGGAGGAAACCGGAGGAAACCCACGCTGACACCGGGAGAATGCGCAAACTCCACACAGACAGTGGCGTGAGGATGGAATTGAACCCGGGTCCCCTGGCGCTGTGAGGCAGCAGTGCTAACCACTGAGCCACCGTGCCGCCTCCAATTCTGAATGCTTAGGATCCAGATAATGGGGACTTTACTGGGATTAGCAATTCGATAAAGGCAGAAACGCCTATTGCAGTCAGGCACACTGGTATTTAAGAGCAGTCCTAGCTGTTGGGTTTTAAAACTCAAATTCACCTTGTGGCAGCAACAAGTCATGTTCTCCCAACTACCGGCATGTTCCTTATGCACCCGGCAGATTCAGATCACTGGCAACACCCCCCACCCCCAACCCCCAATCCCTGTTTCCTGGGTTTACTGGGTACCAGGGAGGTTACTGATGTTCTGTCTTCTCCCTTACGTCAGTGTTAGCTCAGCTCTCTCCTTCTTTCCCCCTCTGTGACAGTTGTTCTCTTTATCATTTTTCTCTCTCCATTTGCATTGTCACGCTCACTCTCTGTTGTGCCCTGTCAATCTTCTCTGTCTCTCTCTCGGTTACTCTCACATTCGGACTCACTTTCACCTCCAATTCCCTTTCGAGGTCTGTGTCTCTCTCACAAACAAATGGGGTCTCCCAATATTAAATGCCATTTCCACCCAGCCCCAAACTCTGAAATTATTCCCAGAGCAGGACGGAAGGCGGAGGGGGTGGCTGAGGTAAGCAGGTGCTCCAAGTCTTCTGTTACATCTGGAATCAATGCACTCCCGTCTGCTCTTCTACATTCCACCCTCTGGAAACAGAGGTCATCCAGACTCGGTTGGCCCTATCCTAACATTGCCACAAATCCCATTCCCTATCAGCCTGAGACAGCTCCCCTCCCAACATCGGCTCCCAGTTAAACAACATCTTGACTTCAAGCATCTCATTCTTGTTTTCAAATCCCTTCTTGCCATCGAGCCTCCCTGCGCCTGTAACCCCAGAACGCTCCGAGATCCCAGAGTTCCTCTATTTCTGGAATCTTGCAAATTCCTGATTTAAATTTGCTCCATCATCGATGGCCGTGCCTATAGCTGTATGGGCTCCGAGCTCTTGAAATCCCTTGGCACACCTCTCTGCCTTGCTTTCTTCCTTCAAGTCACTTTTTGAGGCTTATCCCTTTGAACAAGAACACAAGAAATAGTAGGAATAGGCCATTCAGGCCTGCTCCGCCAATGGACAACATAGTGGGTGATCCAACTGTTGTGCCATTTCCACTTTCCCACCTGCCCACCACACCTCTGGACTCCCTTGTTGATCGCACTCTGAATGATCCAGCCTGCAAGCGCTTGGTTGCCTGTCTAACATGTTAGTTTTGTGTCACATTTTGTATAAAACCCTCCTGGTGAGTGCTCTGGGATGCTTCAGTGTGTGAAATCACTATGTAACCATGAGGTGTTGTCACTGTTTGAGAGCAGCGTTCAGAAGTGGGCACCACTGGGCCTGTCCTGAAGCTGGTATCTAATGTGGCAACCCCATAACCGGACCCTCTAGACTTGCACAGGCAGAGCTGCATGCTCATGTACAATTAGAAAGTCCAGTGTTGAATTTACAATTGCTCTTTCACACCCAGCTGCTGTCTGAGAGACTTGGAACATCATCATCTCAGAAGCCCTCCCCCACTGCGGCACGGGGTGGGGGGGGGTTGGGGGGGAGAGCGGGACTTATCCCAGGCATATGGCGAGGTTGGCAGAATGCTGACACAAGGCCGCCGGAAAGCCAGGCTGCCTGGTTCAAACAGCTCCATTGTCCGAGCTCCGGAGAACAGAAGAAAAACAACGCTGGGAAAAACGTGGCAGTGTGACAGCTGGGCCAGCGCACTCAGAGAATTGAGCCAGACAGACTCACAGCGACCTTTTGCCCAGAACCCGACACACATCTCGACAGAGAACAAAAACAAAATGTTCATCTCGGGGCCAAACAGCCCCTGAGCAGCTGCAGCACCCACGTTACGAACTGAAGGTGCACATAGCCCTCGCTCTGCCCCCACCCCCACACCACCACCACCACCACCACCACCACCTTTTGTTTGTCACTGAAGGAATGCTCAGTGAAAGCAACTGCTGTTACACATGCCTCAGTGGGTAGCACTCTGGCCTCACAAGGAATTCAAGTCCCGCTCCAAACCCTTTGGCCCCGAGCCCAAGCTCACAGTCCTGCTGCCGTACTGAGGGAGTGCTGCAGCGTTGGAGGTGCTGTCAAAGGACTCCTATCGGTGGGTTATGAAAGACCCCAAGGCCCTTATTTTGAAGACCAGCAGGGGAGTTCTCCAGAAACATCCATCAATATTTACAACCACAAATACTAAAACCGTTATTGACAGCTTTCTGTGGGATCTTGCTGTGTAAAAGTCAACTGCTGCATTTCCTACTGTGGTGACTGTTCTTCATTGACTCAGGAATGTCCTGAGACTTGAAAGACATGTCTGTAGGTGCAAGATAGTCATAGAATCATACAGCACAGTAACAGACCCTTCGTCCAACTAGTCCACGCCGACCATGTTCCCAAACTAAACTCGTCCCACCTGCCTGCGCTTGGCCCACTTCCCTCCAAACCTTTCCTATTCATGAACTTCTCCAAATGTCTTTTAAACGTTGTAACTGTACCTGCATCCGTCACTTCCTCTGGAAGTTTATTCCACACATGAACCACTCTCTGTGTGAAAAAGTTGCCCCTCATGTGTTTTATAAATATTTCTCCTCAACTTAAAAATATACCCTCTAGTTTTGAACTCCTCCACCCGAGGGAAAAGACTCTTGTCATTCACCTTATCTATGCCCCTCATGATTTCATAAATCTGAAGAAAGTCACTCTTTAACCTCCTACGTTGCAGTGAAAAAAGTCCTAGCCTATCCAGTCCATTTTTATATCTCAAACCCTCCATTCCTGGCAACATCCAGGTAAATCTTTTCTGAACCTTCTCCAGTTCTTCGAATAACAGGATGACCAGGACTACTCATAGTATTCTAGATGAGGCCTCACCAACATCCTGTACAATCTCAACATGACGCCTCAACTCCTATACTCAAAAGTCTGAGCAATGAAGGCAAGCGTGCTAAATGCCTTCTTAACCACCCTGTCTACCTGTAATGCAAATTTCAAAGAATTATGTACCTGAACCCCTAGGTCTCTCTGTTCTATAGCAATGCCCAGGGTACCTACCATTAATTGTATAAGCCCTGTCCTGGTTTGTTTTACCAAAATGCAATACCTCACACTTATCCAAATTAAACTTCATCGGTCACTCCTCAGCCCATTGACCCAATTGAAGAAATCTCTTTGTACTCTTAGATAACCTTCTTCATTGTCAACTATACCACTAATTTTGGTGTCATCTGGGAACTTGCTAACCATACCTCCTCTATTCAGATCTAAATCATTTATATAAATGACAAACAAAAGTGGACGTAGTACCGTTCCCTGTGGGACACCACCAGTCACAGGCCTCCAGTCCGAAAAACAACCCTCCACCACCACACTCACACTCCTACCAAAAAGCCACGCCCTCCATTCCTTAAATAAATCCCTCCTTTTCTGAATGATAATTCAATTCATTCATGGGAAATGTGTACCACCGACAAAGCGGACATTTAATGCCCATCTAACTGCCCCTCGTGAAGTTGCTGGTGGATCACATTGTTAAGTGTAACTGAATGGCTTGCTAGGCTACTACAGAAGGCAGATGTGCTTCAATCAAAAGGCAGTGGGCACATGTAAGAAAGGGTGGGTAAGGATGGCAGATTTCTCCCTGAAGGGCATCAGTGAATCACATGTGCGCCTATTAGAATCCAGTAGATTTGTGGTCACTATTTTGGGCACCATCATTTTATTTAAAAATTTAGATTTATTTAAATAATTCAATGCAAATTTCACAACAGTCACAGTTGGATCTGAATTTCTGTCTTCAGATCAATATTCCATCCAAGACACTAGACCAGTAATGTAACTACTATGTTATTGCAGCTACTTAAAACTCCTTTATGTTCTGCTTCAATTCGGAGTATAGTGATTTGCTCAATGCACTGGTATCTGTCGTACTTATTAGAAGGGGAGCATCTGCACATTTCTTTCAGGTGTGAGGAGGCGGAAAGGTTGATGCAATAGTGATTGTGAATCTTTCCACTACCTCCACCTCTTTTCATTAATCCTATTTAGGTCAACAGGAAGGTTCCCTGGTGTGTTGCAACTCTGCTAACTATCTGCAGAGTGACACGGGCTAAGAAACAGTTTCATCCCCTTCAGTCAAGGAAAACCTCAGTGAGCAAAGCCCAGCTCATTTGCTGAGTCTGGCAAAAGGACGCAGGCTGATCTGGGACGTCTGAGAATGAGAAAGGCTATTCCCAATGTCTGGCAACGAGACAGGTTGTTCCCAGTGTCTGGGACTGAGATGGGCTTTTCTACATGTTATACAGCTGAGACAGTCTGTTTCCAGGGTCTAGGACCTAAACAGTCTGTTCCTGGTGTCTGTGACTGAGCTGTGCTGTTCCCAGTGTCTAAGACAGTTATGAGCTGCTCCTGGCATCTGAGTAGGCACAACTATTGAGGGCATCGATGCTGAGAAATGTCAGCTATCCCTTATACAGAGATTAAAGACAGCTTGTCTCTTAACCAGAGGAAAACCTTACAAGTTGTAATGATGTAGAACACACTGCCAGCTGGTCGGATGTTTGGTTTGCAATGCAGAGTGATGCCAACAACGTGGGTTCAATCCCCACACTGGCTGAGGTTAACATGAAGGACTCTCGTTCTGAACTTCACCCCTCACCTGAGGCATGGTGACCCTCATGTTAAACCACCACCAGTCATCTCTCTCTAACGAGAGAGCAGCGCTACGGTCCTATAGGACTATGGTTACTTTACCTTTACCTGCCTCTCTCACATTTACATGTAAAACATCTAAGGAACTACCACAGCTCAGCAGTTCATGCACCGTAGCAGTTCATGCACCATCAGCTCAATGACTTTTCATCATAACTAGGGGAATGTACACAATTGATGGCTTTTCACCAATGGCTTGCATGGGACAAGGATACATTCACAAAAGATTGCCTTTCGAGCTGAGGCCTATATGCCTGTCTCAGTCAGGTGTGCTGGTATCAGTCAGTGTGGCTAACCTCACTTGGACAGGCTTGTTGGCTCATTGACGCATCAGCCCTCACACTGCAAGTGATTAACAACAACAAGCCATGAGCTGGTCAACCTGGTCAGACTTCACCCTTGCACTGTAACTGTTTGCACAAAAAGACACCTTTTTGATGACGTCTGTGTTCAGCAGAGCTTGGAGGATGAAGTTTACCCCATCAGGGATAATGCACATAGGTATCATTGGGTTTGTGAACCCATGCAATCCCCCATGTTCAGCTAACAAGATTGCACCAATGAACATGATTCCAGTGGTTAAAGTTTTGGCAAAGATCTGTAGCTCGGGTTGTGGGTGAGGTTGTTGACTTGCTAGGTGACATCATCAGTGGAGCCTCCGATGCAGCTTCACTGATGATGTTACCTAGCATGGTGACGAAACATCTGAACAAAAACAAGCCAGCTCGGCGAGCAAGTCAACAATCTCATGATTCCAGTGGGCTGGGGTATTAATGAGTATTCCTGGAATGCTAACAAATGAAAAGAAGGACCTTTAAGGTCAGGAACGTCCATCTGCCTGAAAGGTTTTGAGAATTCAAAAGCGGAACTTTGAACTGCTGGCTAAACTTGAACATAATTCTGGGTCTCTGGATTACTAGTCCTGTGATAGTCTCTCCCATTACTAACTTACTCTGTAAACTCATGCAACAACTGAGCATCCTAACAGGAAATGAAAAGAAAGCCACTCAAAGACGGAATGGTTTCTCCAATGTTATAGACCAGATCGCACTCCCCTACCAAAATATAGTAAGGAGATAGCCTCGACCCAAACTTCTTTATCTATTTAAAGAGAAGTGTAGGTGCTATGTTCCAGATGTGATTCACTGGTCCACCACTCGGCACACACTTTATTCTTAAGACATGGTTAAAATTTAAAAGAAAAGATTTGGCGTAACTTTAACTCTATTGAAATACTTAAAAACATAATGTATTGCTTACCCACTAATCATCAACTATTCCAATGTAGGTAGCACACCATACAACATCCCCTTGGCAAGGCGATTTAGCAAAACAATTAAAATTCTCACGTGCTGCCTCTCTCCAGTCCAGCAGAACAAAATACTGAAAGAAATAGTCTGCCTCTTTTTATTTCTAAGGGAAAGCCTCACACCAGCAGCAGAGAACTTAAGCTGTTAGCTCAGCAGCAGCAGAAGCCTTCTCACTGACTGAAAACAAAACTAAAAAATGTTCCCGGTTCTGTGAGAGCCTGACTCCACACACTCATGCTTCTTTTGAGCATTTTAAAAAAAGACCCAAAGCTATTTACTCTGCCTTCCATGGAACAGACATCTCTGCGGCAGGGTGACAACACACCGCTGCAAGAGAAACAGGGCAGAACCAATCTGTCTTAAACACTCAGCGCCACCACACCAGTTATCTGCAAACTCCCAGCTCACTTCAGAGATTCTTCTGTCCATCATTACTCAAGAATTGAGAGCGGCAAAGCTGCAGTAATACCTTACACTCATCCACCTCTTCATTTAATACTGTAGAAAGCCAGTCCTATTGATCTACAGACTCAACAATCTGGCTGTAATAATGCAGCTTATGTTGGTGCTATTTGCAATGATACTACGGCTTTAAGAAGTGTATTTTGTCCTTTCTTTTAATGAAGGGAGTTTGAGGCAGAGGTGCTCCAAAGCCAATAAAATAAACATCTTGAGAGGCCTTTGGGGGATTTTTGTTAAAAAGTTAGAACAAAAGAAGCAGCCTGAATGGGTGTGGTCAAGCTCTCTCAGAACCAGGAATTTTAGCTTTAGCATTCAGCAGTTGCTGCTGAGGTCTTGAAACGGGATGTGGGAGCTCGTATTCCTCTCTCTGTTATACCTAAAAGCTGGGCTACTCTTCCTGCTGCTAGAATTGCATGTGAGATCACCTACTTTACTGAATTTGCCTTTGACAAGGGTGTGTGATGGGATGTCACTATATCGGAACAGTAAATTAATAGCAGTTAATACGTCTACTGTTTTGTTAAGCAGTTTGATAGAGTTACAGTTAAGCCAATTCTTTCCTTTATTTTTTATTCTGTCTGTATTTTTACAATACAGTTAAAATAAAGTGTGTTTTGCTTAATGCCAAATAATTTGACCAATCGAATTGCATCTGTAATGCAATACTTTATACTTGGTTTTAAAATGAAGAGAAGTTATGGTCTAGATTATATTCTTAATTTATTTTGAGGGCGTTCGGTCTGTTGCAGCTGCTAGCAGATCTGTTTAATAACTGCATTGTGTAGACAAGGCCCAAGAACTGGCTGAAGTCACACAGTCCACACTCCACACCAGTGCTCTGCTCCAACCTGCCCATTAGCTTGCATGTTACAGATTGAGCACCATTCACCAGTTAAAGTGCAAGGTTTCACAATCTTAGGTTCAAATTCTTTCATTGCATCATTTCTCCCTATCTCTGTGACTTCCTCCAGCCCTGCGACCCTCCAAGTTCTCTGTGTTTCTCTAGTTTCCGACTTCCATCGCTCCACCATTAGTGACCATGCCTTCAGCTGCCTGCGTTCTAAGCTTTGAAATTCCCTCTCTAAACCTCTCCTCCGCCATCTCTCTTCCTGCTCACAAAGCTCACCAAAAACTCACTTCCTCTTCTGTCCTGGTATCTCCTTAATTAGCCTGGTGTCAATTTTCATTTGATAATGCACGTAAAGTGCTTCACTTTGCTCAAGGCACGACATAAATGCAAATCGTGATAAATCTGGGTCACATTTTTGAGACTGCAGTGCTTATGCTGTTGAGTGACTGGATGGATAAAGCATTGTGTAGAAAATTGGGAAAAATGTCTCAAATTCCAGGCTCTACATACAAGTGGAGAAAAGTCAAACAAGTAATTGTGCTCAGCAACCCAAACATCAAAACATGCTCACTCTGTCTCAGAGGGTGTGGGTTCAAGTCCCACTCCTGACACTAGAGCCAACACCATGGCGCAGTACTGGAGGAGTGCTGCAACATCAGAGATACCCCATTGCGGGTAAGAACCTGGTCATCAGGTGTGAGGCACTCTCCCTGTTGCTGTATGTAGCACAGGTCTGGCCCATTCCCCCAAAACTGTGCTGTTTCAGTCACCCGAGCCATCTTCCATTTCATCTGGAAGCCTAACACAGACCAGGTCTGCAGGAACCCCATGTACAAAACTCTGGATGGGGGTAGGGGGGAAGAACATACCCAACGTCACCCCCACCCTGATGGCCACCTTTGTGTGCGGCTGCAGCAAGCTGTGCGTAGACCCTCAGTACGCAAATACCAAGTGTCACTACGTACTGAGGTTCTACCCGTACCCAGTGTTGTAAAGGTTGGGAGTGGCCTCGTTGCTGTGGAATGTCCTTCGTAGAGAAATTTGCAAGGAAAAACACCTTTGACCACAAGTCCATCAGGAAGTGGTCAGCACGTAGCGTCCTCGAGACCCTGTGGGAAAAGGAGAAGGAGGATCCCGTCGCGTGGTTCCCTGAGCAGACTGTCAAAGTCATTTGGCAGAATGCCTCATCACCAGAACTTTCCAGCAAGCAACAGGATATTGTTTGGCTGGTGGTGAGAAGGGCCTGACCCGTGAGGTCCTTTATATACACCCAGTTGGTCTGTGCCATGGCACACTGCCCTCGAAGTGGCTGCGGTGGGGTTGAGACTGTAACACATCTCCTCTAGAATGTGCCCTTGCAAAGGATGTCAGGAGGAAGAAGCAACAGTTTTTGTTAAGGTTCGTCCCGAGCAGCTCTTTGATACGGGACTCTACGCCCTACAGCCTGCTCCCTGGGATGCACACCGCAACAAATATTGACTGCATCTGGAGGTCTATTAATTTGGCTTTTTGGTCTGCCCGAACCTTGTTGGTTTTCCACAACAAGGAGTTAACCTTGACAGAATGTTACAGACTGGCCACATTCCAAGGTGCAGGACCACATGCTGAGGGGTGCACTAAAGCTTGGGGCAACTGCTGCCAAGGCGCAGTGGGGAAAGACCAATGTCTGAGGTCTCCTTGCTGAAGGTAAATAGGAGTCCGTTCTATTATTGGACCCTTGTAGTGTGTCAAATATATGCAAGTATTAGTAGTGTATGTGTAAGAGAGGTCTTTGGTTTTGTGTATAGTCAAACTGCAACGTTTTGTGCTTACTTGAAAAGCGCCTGTGCAGAACCAAACAGCCTTTGTGTCAATGTGTATATACAAAGATTTTTTATGAATAAAGTATATTTTTGAAATAATAAATAAAGAATTACCCTTCAGATGAAATTTTAAACAGGAGCCCTGTTTTCCTTCTCCAGTGAAGGTAAAATATCCTGTGCATGATATGGAAGATTGGTGAAGTTATCACTGGTGTCCATTCCAACATTTATCTCTCCATCAACATCACTAAACAGAATATCTGGTCATTAAGACACAGCGGTTTGAGTATTGCTTGAGTGCAGTTGCATTTCCTACGTTACGACAGTGACTACACTGATGGCTTTCCAACAAAGCTTTTACTTTATGTCACTGCATTTTCTGATCACATGGAAGTGGCGTCTGTACACAGTGGAGCTGACAAGGAACAGACAGGTACAATAACTGGGCAACAAGTTACAAATGAAGTATATCGTGGGATCTGAATGGCTTTGCTGGTTGGAATAGAAAAGCAAAAATATTTTTTGAGGACACAAAACTCATAAATATTGATGGCAGATTGACTTGGACATATAAATCCAACACAATAAGTTAGCATGCAGGTGGTACAAGCAATTAGGAAACCAAGTGGCATCTTGGGCTTTATTGCAAGGGGATAAGGAGGATAGTAATGGAGAAAGCCTGCTCTAACTGGAAAGGGATTTGGCAAGGCCACATCTGGAATACCGTAAGCATTTTGGTCTCCATATTTAGCGTTGGATGGGTCACAGCCCAAAGTTCACTAGCTTAGTTCCTGGGAAGAGGGGGTCAATCAGAAGTGGAGTAAGTGGGACAAAATTCCCTGGCATTTAGAGGAATGAGAGATGAAACATACAAGAGTGTAAAGGGGGTCAACAGTGCGGTACAGAGCAGTTGTTAGCCTGGTGGGGTATTTACAACGGGAGCAGTATCTCTGGATAAGGGGCCGATTATTTAGGGTTGAAGTGTGGAGAAATTGCATCACTAGAAGAGTTGTGAACTTTAGGAATTCACTATCCCAGAGGGACGTGGCAGTCATTGGATATATTTAAAATTGGGACAGACAGACCTTGGGTCTCTCAGAATCGAGAGATATGAGGAATGGGTTAGGGAGTGGTTCAAGATCAGTCCACTCCTGATTGTATTGAATGGTGGAGTACGCTTGATGGGCCGAATGGTCCACTCCTGCTCCTATGTCCTCTCTCTCTGCCTATGAAGAAGTGTACACATACACAGTAGTGGGGCTGGATGTCACTTGAGGGAAATGGACTTCTAGAAGTTACAGGAATCAAGCACGGTGAATGGGCCTGACCTTGATTGCTCTACAGAGAACTAGCATGGAATATATGGGCTGAGTGGCCTCCTGGTGTACTACAAAGACTCCAAACCCTGGGGAATTTGCTGGGCCACACAGACTGCTGCAGAGCCCTCCTCCCCTTCTCCTGCCCCCTCACAATGTCACTCCAGCACTTCAGATGTTACTGAATCTAACAGGCAACATGGAGATAGTTCATGTCTGTCAACTGCCCTAGGGTAAAGGTAGACACAGTATAAACCACAGCAAATCAACCTGGCAGTAACACCACACTTTAGCTCATCTTCCTTTCTCTCTCCACTCCTGACCCTCAGGTTTTTCATCTCTCCCAGTTTCCGATATCATTTTGGCACCACAGGGAATAGGCACATGCTGCAACATTGTGATGTTGAACTCTCATGTTTCTAATGTTGCAATGAGATTTTGTTGTTTCCCTGTAAATGTCTTTTAATTTAATTATTCATGGTACAATAGAGTATTACAAAGTCTGTACAGCATGGCACCTTCAGCCTAACTGTTGCATGCTGGTGTACATCTCCGTGTGAGCCTCCTCCCATCCTCCTTCATCCAACTTCATCAACACATCCTTGTCTTCCTTTCTTTGTTCATGCGCTAATCCGGCTTCCTCTGAAAACAGACCGTGGACTTAGGAACAGAGGAATGAAGGAAATAGAAGGAGTCAGCCATTCAGCCACTCGAGCCTGCTCTGTCTTTCAGCTAGATCTTGGCTGATCTTCTACCTCCACACCATGTTCCTGCTCTGTCCCCCATATCTCTTTTGATACCTTTTACAGCTAGAAATGTATTGAATATACTCAATGAGTGAGCTTCTGTAGCCCTCAGGGGCGGAGAATTCTAAAGACACTGCCACCCTTTGAGTGAAGAGATTTTCCCCACGTTAACCCTATATATTATTCAGAGGGTGTGTTGCCTGGATACAGACCAAGACAGAAGCCCCCACCTCCCCAACAATGGAAACATTCTTCCTGTATTTGCCCAGTAAGAATGCTGTACGCTCCCGTGAGATCACCTCTCATTCTTTGAAACTGTACAGAATACCAGCCTCCTCAATATCTCTTCATACATCTATCCTATCATCCCATGTATCATTGCTGCACTCCCTCTATTGCAAGTACACCCTTCCTTACGTACGGGGACGAAAAAGCTACACAATGCCTTCAACCTGACTTGACTGTTTGGGGACAAGGGTGGCCCACATTGGTCAGACTCACTGCAGATGGGCAGATCTGTTTCACACCATACACAGTTGTCCTTTCCCGAAAAAAAATGGGATGATGTGAAATACAGAGCTGCCAATGCACCCTGCCCCCGTTTCGCTCTGTCAGTGCAAAATTAGTCTTGTTAACGCCCTAACATTTCTGCAACAGGTGTTTGGTTATTTCAATAAGGATTTGGAAATTTGAGCGAAAAGGGTGGTGGGGATTTTGGGGAAGTGGGTTAAGTTTAAGAAGGAAAGGAGAGAGGAGAAACAGCCCTTACCTCGCAGCACGGTCTTCAGGTTAACCTTGGCTTGCCGGTGCAGATCCTCCACACAGGGAGACCGGCTCGACGGGAGGAACACATTCTCCTGCTGATGCCACGATGCCTTATAGTGGACCGTCCACCTGCTCTCTTCATCCAGGTTAGAGACGGCTGGAAAGGAAGAGGAAACTATCTCAGTCTGACTGATGTAGAACCACTCAGAGCATTTGGCTCATCGTATCAAAGGAACAGTCCAATGAATCTCAGTCCCTTCCCCTTTCCCCATAGGCCTATCTGATGAGAAGAGACACAACCCGAGCTCACCCAATCCACTTCAGTCCTGGCCACCTAGGCTAGACTCGACCCACCTTGACCTGACCTGACCTTCCTCAACCCGACCCACCCCACCTCGACTCAACCAGATCCAAATTGACTCAATCTGACCTGATTCAACTCAATCTGACCCAAGTCGACTCAACCCCAACCAACTGGGCTCAACCCGACTTGGCCCGACCCAGCTTAATTCAACTCAACCCGACCCAATCCAACACAACTCAACCCAACGTGACTCAATCCAACGTGACTCAATCCAACCCGACCCAACTCAACTCAATCTGACCCGACCTGACCCAACCCAACTGGACCCAACAGACCCCAACCCAACCCAACTCAATACAACCCAACTCAACTCAGCCTGACTCAATCCAACACAACTCAACCCAACCCGACTCAATCCAACTGGACCCAAAAGACCCCAACTTGACCCAACCCAACTTGACTCAACTCATCCCAAACTGACTCAAAGCAGTCTGACTCCGCTTGTCCAACTAGCTTGAGCGAACCTGATCCAACTCGACCCAGCTCCACCCAACTTGACCCCATGTGATTTGGCCCAGTACAACCAGCTGCCCATTATAGCAACCAAAGATTTGTTACAATTCCTCAGTCGTGATCTCAGCCTTCCTGGAAATCTTTGCTGAATTATTGATCAGCTGTAAACGATTTCAGCTCTGGTCACAGTTCAATACAGCGTTAATAGGAAATTTGAGAGGGACCAGGAACTCGCAAACCAATTGTGATCACTTTCTTAGGAGAGTGTCTATCCTGCAGTATCCACTTTGAAAATGCAACAGACATACCACATAAGACAACTGAGTTCCAGGAAGTCACAAGCCTAATCTCAGGAAGTCTCACTGTTGTATCGAATGTCCCAATAACACCTAAGACAATAACGCCTCAATGCAGAACAAAAGTACCTCTGTTGGCTTGAGGTGTAATTGTGTTTTCCTTTCCTGTTTTCAGTGAGTGCAAAAGTAACAGCCAGGACAAACTAGGAAATTGCTGCAGAAATTCCAGCCTGTTAGAAAGGATCAGGCAAACTGGGATGAAGGAGGGAGATGGTGAAAGAGAGACAAAGAGGTAGAGAGGTAGCAACAATCATCTCAGCTTGAGTGCCACTTCCCTTCCCTTCCCAAAGTACCTTGATCGTGGAATGTTTTTGAACTGCATTGCTGTAGCGCTACTGTGAACTGTAATTGACTGTAAAATTGGTCACTGAATCAGGGTGACAGTTTGCCAAGCATGCTTCATTCCTATTTTAGGCCAGTGAGAGTTTGCCCTGACACTGGAATCTCACACTAGCTGCCCTATGACTTTACAAATTCCCGCTCAGGAGGTGAGCAATCAGGTCTTGAACATTTGTTCTGATTGTTTTTCCTCCTCATACAGCAGCTTCTGGCTTGGCACATCTTGCCATGGAATGGGGGAAGTGACTAAAACTAGGGTTTGCCAAACTTAAGAGTCATAGAGTCTACTCCCACCTGCCTGCACTTGGCCCATATCCCTCCACACCTTTCCTATTCATGAACTTATCCAAATGTCTTTTAACTGTTGTAACTGTAGCTGCATTACTGCTTCCTCTGGCAGTTCATTCCACACACAAAAACCACAACCTGTGTAAAAAAGCTGGCCCTATGTCCCGTTCTGAGGGACAGGCATTGGACCCAAAACGTTAACCCTGATTTCTCTTCACTGATGCTGCCAGACCTGCTCAGCTTTTCCAGCAACTTCAGTTTTTGCCCCTCATGTCCCCTGTAAATCCTTCTCCTCTCACCTTAAAAATATACCCCATAGTTTCGAACTCCTCCACCCAAGGGAAAAGTCCCCTGTTGCTCAATTATTAGGCACAGTCACTGGCAATCCAACTTTATCACAAAGACTTGATATCTATGACTAAGAAATGACACCCTGTGCTTTGCAACAGGAGTAGGAAAGGGGAGAGACACTGTGTTAGAAACATTGAGAGGTTGAAACACAGACTGCAGGTGCATTAGTCCCAGAATAAAGCGCCATTTCTCAACCATGAGCCACGATATCAATACCAGATAGTCAGAGATGTGAAGGCTTCATCACAAATTATGGATGGTCTTCCTTCCACATCCTAGTATTGATATAACCAATAAAAGTAACATTCAAAAGAAAAGGAAACAAAATTATTTTTCTTATAATGTTGGAAATTAATGGTTTGCCCTCAATTGGAGTATCATATGGAGGCGATGGCCTAGTGATATTATCACTGGACTGTTAATTCAGAGACCCAGATAATGTCTGGGGACCCGGGTTCGAATCCCGCCACGGCAGATGGTGGAATTTGAATTCAATAAATATCTGAAGTTAAGAATCTAATGATGACCGTGAATCCATTGTCGATTGTTGGCAAAACCCATCTGGTTCACTAATGTCGTTTAGGGAAGGAAACTGTCTTCCTTACCTGGTCTGGCCTACATGTGACTCCAGACCCACAGCAATGTGGTTGACTCTTAACTGCCCTCTGGGCAATTAGAGATGGGCAATAAATGCTGCCCAGCCAGTCCTCATCCCATGAATGAATAAAGAAAAAAAAAATCCATTTCTGGATAGCACACTTCCGTAACAATGTGAGGAATGAATAAAGAAAAAAAAAATCCATTTCTGGATAGCACACTTCCGTAACAATGTGAGGATGCAGGAAAAGTTGATGGGGATGGTTCAACAGATGAGGAACTTGGATAGACCGGGGTATCACTTGAAAGAGAAGATTGACCATGATATTCATAATGATCAAGGGTCTGGACAGAATTATGTTTTGAAATCTTTTGTGGGATTTCAGTGTCTCTTGGCTTAGCATTTTCAGAGAGAGGCCAACAGTCAGCCACATAGCTGGGGATCTGAAGTCACACATAGGCCTGACTGGGCAAGGATGGCTCACTAAAGGATCAGATGGGTTTCTACGGTGATTGATGATAGTTTCATGGTCACCATCACTGAGACTAGCTTTCAATTCCAGATTTACTCATTGGATTCAAATTCCACCAGTTGCCGCAGTGGGATTTGAACCTTCACCATATCACCCCCAACCACACTGACCCCCCCCACCCACCACCAACCCCCGCCCCCAGAGCATTAGTCTCGCCATGAATATCTAACTTGGTGACATCACCACTAATCCATTGTCCTTCCTGGAGAAAAAGTAAATGTTTTCATTGATGGAAGGGTTGACAACCAGAGGACGCTGATTTATGGAACTAGAAGTGATTTAAGGAAAAGTCTGTGTCACAGCTAAGATCAGAAACTGTAGGTCTGACAGTGCGATGGCAGCAGATACAACTATGGCTTTGACAAAGGAATTGTATAATTATCAGAAGAGGAAATATTTGCAGGGGTACAGGGAAGGGGTGTTGACTGGGACTCGCTGAACTGCAGTTGCAGAGAGCCAGCAGAGAATCAGTGGACTGAATGGCCACTTTCTAACCTATAACCATCCTATGATTCTTTCTCTCCTCACTGACCAAGTGTTGCTCATAAGGGGGCATTGACTTTTGATTTCTGGAGCCTCCGGAAGAATCCAAGAAAGGTTGCGAAGATGCGGATGTCGGCTGAACAGAAGTTGGAAAGCTTCTTGGCAGTGCCAAGACCAGCAGCTTGGGACATGGGCACTGCAGTCAGTGTCAAAGGGTGATTGTTTGATATTAAAGCCTGTTGTAAAGCTTATAAACCGGGCAACAGGCGAATAGTCTCTGAACAAACAGCCTGCGTCCCGCTGACACAATCATCACTGGCCTCCCTTTTGTTCTGGTGTCAGTCCATTATTAATGTCAGGTATCCATTTCCATAAAGTGCTGCTGCCCTGGGGACCAGTTCATATCACTCTGCTCACGGAACCATCATCACACAAGCAGCTTTGTAACCATCTTCCAGCTGAACAAATCAATTCTACACAGCAAACCCCCAGCTGTATTTAACTAGCAGATTCTTGCGGCTTGTGGAAACTAGTGCTGCTCACCTTGGCTCCCTTATTCCAACAGCAGACTCACACAGGGCTCTGTGTTACCAAGGACTACGGCACCTATTGCGTCCAGCAATACAAACGGCTGGATTCTAGACTCAAACTAAATCTGAGCTCAGTGCTCGTGGTTCACTATCGCCCCCGAGTCAAAAGGTTGCAGCTTCAAACCCCACCCCAGAGCACATCATCTACCCTGAAATTCCCAATACAGTACTGAGGGACTCCTGCATTGTCAGAGAAGGTGTGGATCGAATGAGATGTTAAATACCAACTGCCACACTCTCAGGAGGTCATGATAGATGTCAAGGCCACTGTTTCATAGAACCATTGATTCATACAACATGGAAACAGACCCTTTGGTCCAACTCGTCTGTGCAGACCAGATATCACAATCTGACCCAGTCCTGTTTGCCAGCATTTGGCCCATATCCGTCTAAATCCTCCTTATTCACGTACCCATCCTGATGCCTTTTAAATATTGTAATTGTACCCACTGCACCACTTCCTCCGGCATCTCTGCATCAGAAAGTTGCCCCTCAGGTCCTTTTTAAATCTTTCCCCTCTCACCTTAATCTTATGCCGTCTAGTTTTGGTCTCCCTCACCTTGGGAAAAAGACCTTGGCTATTCACCCTATCCATGCCCCTCATGATTTTATAAACCTCTATAAGGTCACCGTTCAGCCTCCAATGCTTCAGGAAAAAAAACCCAGCCTGTTCAGCCTCTCCCTACAGCACAAACCCTCCAACCCTGACAACATCTTTATAAATCTTTTCTGAACCCTTTCAAGTTTTACACCATCCTTCCTATAGAAGGGCGACCAGAATTGTACACAGTTATATCTGAAATCTCCTCACATATTTGATTCTCAATCTCCTGCTGACTACTGGGGAGCCTATAATACAATCCAAATAGGTGATCATCCCTTTCTTATTTCTCAGTTCCACCTACATAACTTCACTGGATGTTGTCCCAGGAATATCCTCCCTAAGTACAGCTGTCACGTTATCCCACAGTAACATGCTGTTTTATCCCGGCAAAAGGTTCTCTCTCAAACAACATCCCTCCGACAGAACTGTATCGATGCAGTGTCAGCATTGGCTCAGTGGTAGCACCTCTGGGTCAGAAGGTCCTAGGTTCATGTCCCAATCCAGGGTCTGAGTGCAAACTTCAAAGCTCTCACTCCAGAGTACTGAGAGAGCACTGCACAGCCACAGCTGCTGTCCCTCAATGAGACAAAAAAAGTGCCAAAGCACTGTTTCAAAATGAACCAAGGAATTATTCCCTGGCCGACATTTATCCCTCAATCAACAAACAGAAAGCCCGGTTATCTGGTCATTATCACACTGCTGTTTGTAGGAGTTTGCTCTGTGCAAGTCGGCACCTGAGATCCGTACATTACATTGTGAAGTACACTTCCAATAAAAGGGGATTATTGGCTACTTCAGAAAGAGAAGAAGGGTCCCGGCCCGAAACATCAACTTTCAAGCTCCTCTGATGCTGCCTGGCCTGCTGTGTTCCTCCAGCTCCACACGGTGTTATCTCTGACTCCATCATTGGCAGTTCTTACTATCTCCTTCCATACTGCAACCATTCTTTGATTCCATACTTGTTGAGAATGTACAAGGCTCTGGTCAGAGTACATTTGGAATACTGTCAGCAGTTTTGGGCCCCCTATCTAAGGAAGGATATGCTGGTTTAGGATAGGTTCAGAGGAGGTTCATAAGAATGATCCTGGGAATGAAGGCCTTGTAATATGAGGAACGGTTGAAGATTCTGGGTCAATATTCGATGGAGTTTAGAAGGATGAGAGGGATCTGACTGAAAGTTACAGAATACTGAGAGGCCTGGATAGAGTGGACATGGAGAAGATGTTTCCACTAGTAAGGGAGACGAGGACCTGAGGGCACAGCCTCAGAGTGAAGGGGTGACCCTTTAGAACTGAGATGAGGAGGAATTTCTTCAGCCAGAGGCTGGTGAATCTGTGGAACTCATTACCGCAGAGGGCTTTGGAGGCCAAGTCAATGAGTGTATTTAAGACAGAGATAGATAGGTTCTTGATGGGTAAGGGGACCAAGGGTTAAAGGGTAAAGGCAGGAGAATGGGGTTGAGAAACATATCAGCCATGATCAAATGGCAGAGCAGACTTAATGTGCTGAATGGCCTAATTCTGATTCTATATGGTATGGTCTTATAACTGGCTCCAAATAGGCATTGTTCAGCTGCTGATGTGTGTAAGGTTACACCCTCCTGTATTGCCACATTTCGGACCTGCTGCATCATCCCAGGTCTAAAGGAAACTAATCATCCTTTGGAATCAAACCCAAGGAGGACTTAGTATGTTAAGGATTTGAAGAGGAATAAAATGATACATATTTCCGATACATTGAACTGGGCTGAGCTGCATTACTGGAATACCCTCCAGGACCTATTTAACCCTGGGTGACTAGCTGACAAAGGCTAAAGCTCACTGCATCCCCAGAATGTGTCCCAACAGCTGGGCTTGCAAGCCACTTCAGGGTGGGGTAACATTGTTGAGAATTTCGGAAAGTAACTGGAAGAGATCCTGTACCTGCAGAACAATCTATGACTGACCCCTCCAACGTGTCAAAGCGATACGTAGGGTCTCCCGCACCTCACCCACCTGACCCCGCCACATTTTAGAAAGGATTCACAGTGCAACCAGAGTGTACATAAGTCTGCTGACAGTCAACCCTGCACTGTATAAATCAGGACTGTGTTACAGTGCTTACCGTATTTCACTGAGCTGGGTAACCTATGCTGACACATTTCTTTAGAGTAGTAAGAACTGCAGATGCTGGAGTCAGAGATAACACAGTGTGGAGCTGGAGGAACACAGCAGGCCAGGCAGCATCGGAGGAGCAGGAAAGCTGCCTTTTCGGGTCGGGGCCCTTCTTCAGAAAATCTTCAGAAAATTTTCTGAAGAAGGGTCCCGACCCGAAACGTCAACTTTCCTGCTCTTCTGAACCTGCCTGGCCTGCTGTGCTTCTCCAGCTCCGTACTGTGTTACCACATTTCTTAGAGTTTCAGCATTATGCAAACTATGCTGAGAGCCAGTTCCTTGTAGTATAGAGCGTATTGAATTGCAGAATTGTAATGCATGGTCACAACACAGCAATGAAACAAAAGGAAAGTGCCACAAAGATCTCTCACAGGAACCTTAATCCCTGGTACAGCCATCAATCCCATCTCCAAATATAGGCTTCAGCATACAAGCAGCAAACACAAAATAAGAACAAGTGTTATACAGGGTTAAAATGTGACACTGCAAAGGAACCGAGTCCCATTCGATTTCATGGTCTCTCAGTCACCGAGTTAGATCAGATGACACCAGGTTATAGTCCAACAGGTTTATTTGAAATCACAAGCTTTCGGAACATAGTTTCTTTGTCAGGTGAAGTGACGTCACCTGGCGAAGGGGCTACACTCTGAAAGCTATAACCTGGTGTCGTGTAATTTCTGACCTTGTCCACCCCAGTCCAACACCAGCACCTCCACATCATGGCTACCAGTCACTGAGTTGGAAGGGAGAACACAGTGTGGAGCTGGAGGAACAGAGCAGGCCAGGCAGCATCAGAGGAGCAGGAAAACTGACGTTTCAGGTCGGGACCAAATTCCTTCCCTCTTCTGATGCTGCCTGGACTGTGTTCCTCCAGCTGCGCACTGTGTTATCTCTGACTCCAGCATTGACAGTTCTTACTATCTCTGACTGAGTTGGAAGGGCTTGCTGATAACTTTCATCCGCCAAATTAAGCAGATCACAAACTCTAGACTGACTGTTGGAGCAGCGTTTTATCCTGTTGAATGAAAACCCAACACAGCTCCAGGGTAAACTTTTGAAAACTGACAACTGCTTTGAGAGCACTCCTTAAAAGCGGGCAGACAGCTCCAGCATCAGTGCACTTTCCAGGGTCTTACCCTAGTGCTCGCAACGCCTTTTGCCCAGCAGCGCACAACAGATGTCAGCTTCTATGTCCTCATCGTAAAGCTCCCTCGAGGCTCTCTGGTGAGGGTCTGAATGCACTGTCTGAACAGAAGATGATTCAACCAGGGCTTGAGCAGCAAAATCCAGGCAGACATTCCAGTGCTGTACTGAGGGAGAGCTGGGCGCAAATTAGCCACTACATTTCCTACACTGCAATAGTGACGACACTTCAATAGGCACTTCATTGACTGCAAAGCACATTGAGATGTCTGGTGGATGTTAAAGTGTTATATACTTGTAGTTTTATGGGGACAGGGCAGGTGAAGTGGAACAACTCCATGGATAGAGTGATTAGCTAAGATCTTTTCCCAGGGTGGGGGAGTCCAAAACTAGAGGGAATAGGTTTAAGTTGAGAGGGGAAAGATTTAAAAGGGACCTGAGGGGCAACTTTTTTACGCAGAGGGTGGTGTGTGTATGGAATGAGCTGCCAGAGGAAGTGGTGGAGGCAGGTACAATTACAACATTTAAGAGGCATCTGGATGAGTATATGAGTAGGAAGGGTTCAGAGAGATATGGGCCAAATGCTGGCAAATGGGACTAGGTCAGATTGGCATATCTGGATGGCGCAGATGAGTTGGACCGAAGGATCTATTTTTCTGTGTTGTATGGTTACCTCTTTCAAACAGTCAGTACTGATACAATGGGCCAAATGGCCTGTTTCTGAGAGTGTATTTTGATGCATAGCAGCCTCCACATATAGAGAGATGACTCAATCATAGAATACCTACAGTGTGGAAACAGGCCAATTGGCCCGTCGAGTCCACATCAACCCTTCAAAGAGCATCCCACCCAGACCCAACCCCTCTACCCTTCCCTGTAACCCTGCATTTCCCATGGCTAACCCATCTAACCTACACATCCCTGGACACTATGGGCAATTTAGTGCAGCCAATCTACCTAGCCTGCACATCTTTGGACTGTGGGAGGAAACCGGAGCACCCGGAGGAAACCCACACAGACTTGGGGAGAACTTGTAAACTCCAGACAGGCAGTCACCTGAGGCTGGAAAGAAACCTGGATCCCTGTGCTGTGAGGCAGCAGTGCTAACCACTGAGCTGTCGTGTTCCTGCTAATGTAACATACAACATGGAATAAGGTCATTCAGCCCATCAAATCCCTGCTGGGGTCTACATTTCCCACAAGCAAACTGTTCAAATGTTGTTTGCTTACCCTGTTCCTTAACCTTTCACCCCCATTTCTTTCTTCCTCCCTCTACTGTTGACATGATCTCTGCCTCGAACCTCCAGTACTAGGAGCACTTTGTGTTGGAACTCATTTCGATCTGTGGTCTCTCATTCTTGATCCCTTCCACCCAAGTTGCTATTGCTGTCGAAACCAGGAACTCAAGTAAACTCTAAAGGCACTATCCGACACAATATCCTTCCATCCCCATTCAGACTAAACACACCTCCTCCTGTTTGGACACAAAACTTTTTTCAACATTCACTTTCAGGGGAGTGACCAGTGGGATCTGTTGGGCTATGGCAGTTACTATGGATACAAAGAGAACAAAGGTTTAGAGCCTGAACCCTATACCTTTATTTATCTGGTTATATAGTATATCAGGTGCTTATCAATGGCAGAAATTGGAGGGTTTGAGCTGATGGGCGAGACTGAATAGACTTGGGGCCATTTTCCCTGGAGCATCAGAAGCTGAGGGATGACCTCATAGAAGTTTATAAAATCATGAGGGGCATGGATATAGTGAATAACCAAGGTCTTTTCCTGAGGGAAGGGGAGTCCAAAACTAGAGGGCATAGGTTTAAGGTGAAAGGGGGAAGATTTAAAAGGGACCTAATGGACAATGTTTTCATGCAGATAGTGGTGTGTGTATGGAATGAGCTGCCAGAGGATGTGGTGGAGGCTAGTACAGTTACAACTTTTGATGGATACATGGATAGGAAGGGTTAGAGGGATATCAGTCAAAAGCTGGAAAATGGGACTAGATTAATTTAGGATATCTGGTCGGTATGGACGAGTTGGACCGAAGGGTCTGTTTCCGTGCTATACATCTCTATGACACTCAAAGAGACATAGGTTGAAGTGCTTATTAAAATTTAATTTTTGGGATTTGGCTTCTGAGAAATCAAAACTAGCATTTATAGCTTATTCCTGGTTGCCCTACAGAGTACTGATATTAATAGCTGAATAGCTGCTGTGCACCAACGTCTTCAGTCATTTCTTGCCCTGTGAAACTACGGAACTCCTCAGTCCTCCATTCCGTCGCCCTGCAGCTTCCAGGCTTTTCTATACAAAAGCAAGGAATCCTTCCCAACCTCAGTAGGTGCTCTGCAACCCCATGTCTGCAAGTGGTGGAACAATTAAAGAAATTTCAGCTGTGTCCCTGAGCAACAACAGAAATTCCTTCACTCCCAGCCTCTTTACACAGCCACACAACCCCAGCACCAGGCAAAGTTGCACTCACCCTTTTTCTTGAAGAGTTGAATGAAGGATTCCAACTTTCTGTTTATAAACACCACCATGTCTTTTCCAAGTAATTATCTTGCCTTTCAAAGTCTTCACAGCATCGTAGCAAGGCGCAGAGAGGTGAGCTTGCCAGGAACCTGTTGTCCCCTTCCTCAGACCCACACTTAGGGGCAGAAAGAGGAATCCCTTTCGTTTTTTTTGCCAAAACGGTTGCTTGCAGTCATTAACTTGATCTGTGATGGTTTTCTTTTGCCATGGGGGTGGGGAGGAGGAGGAAGTAGGGAGTAATTTGCCTTCTTTTACAAAAAAGAAAGGCTTGTAACCCAAGAAGCTTAGGTTTAGAAGCAGTGTCTCTCCCTCTCTCTCTCTCTTTCCCTTTCTTGACTGAATTAAGCTCAGCCACAAAATATCATCCCTTCCATTTAGACCATCAAAACGTCACAGGGGTGCAACAAACATGGGTTTCCTGCTCAAGTGTCCTCTCAGAGGCTTGATTTTGTAGCCTCAGAAACAGAAGGAGGAATGAATTGTGATCCTCTCTTTAAATCCACCTGTCCTTTAGTTCTCTACGTCTCAGCACTAAGACTGATAAGAGCAAGAACTCCTTCGCAGCCACCACTCCCGTCCTCCCACTGCCCCTGCCACACTCCTCCCCACCCCCCACCCCATTTATGTTGCTAGGCAATAGTTTAACAAAGATATTCCTCCCCCCTACCACCCACTCCAACCTTCTGTACACATGAAGTGAACTCAAAACCAATCTGACTCATTCCTGTCAGGGGGGCGGGGGGTCATTGTCTGGCCGGCCTCTCTGAGCACCCCCCCATCCCAAATCCACCCTTCCCCCACCTCACAGCAGTCAATAGCTGGATCTTTACAAAGGAACCCTCTGTGGAATTACTAATGCAGTCTGTATTTCTTACCCCCACCCCACCACAAATTATCAGCTTCAATCGCCTTGTGTTCCCTTTGCTGGATTCTCATTTCCAAATCCAAGACAGTGGTTGCAACTGTAGCCAAGGTGATGCCTTAGTCAAAACCGAAATCTGTGATAAAGTCAGTCCAACCTGACAAATTGATTTTCATTATTCGTCACTTTTGTGTAGAAGGTTTTACGTTTTTTTAAAAAACAGTGACGTTTCAGTTTTTCTTAAAGCAACAGTTCACAAACCTGCAGCTAGTTTCTCCAGGTCTGACTCAACAGTTGACCAAAATAGCCCAAATTCAAAAAGATACGTTTATAAACGGCTGAAAACCTGAAGATAAAGCAGAAAAGGTTGCAATCATACGGGAAGCAAAGCAATTGGTGTGAAGGGAGGGAGCCAGCTCAGCTTTGCCGACAAGTGTTAAGGACTGGATACTATGGGACTTGCAGTGCCTTCCCAACATTTTCCTTCTTTCCTTTCTAATTAAAGCAGAAAGGTTTTCCCATCTTAATCACTCCTCCCGATCAATAGACCCTGAAGGTCTCCAGTTACTCCTATGGCCTCTGCCCTTTACAGCAGCTACTGACACATACATTCCAGCTTGTAACTCACTCCCAGGGGTCCGTTGTTCTACATATAAACCATCTGAACCTCCTGATTAGATTCCAGTCTGTAGTACACACCCCTGTATCCATTATCCTGTAAACCATCTGAACCCCTTGAATTGCATTACAGTTTTGCAGTTCATTCTGTTCCACCTACCCAGCCACTTACATTAGAGATATTGACTTTACAGCTTTGAAAAGGTTAGTTAGTTCATTAACCAGCCAAAAAAGACAGTTGCGGGTCACTGTGAACCACAGTTTAGTGCCCAAGAAGCCCTTGTGTAAATTTTTTCCCCACCTGCCTGATTGAACTGAGCTACATGTTAAAAGCTGCTTTCTCACAATACAGCCTCCTCGCTCATCCCAATAATTCAGTAGCGATGAAGGAATGAGAAAGGATGACCCCGGGGGACAATATGGTGGGAAATCGAGGATACACCTGATGCCTGGCCACCTGTTAAACCCGTGTGTTAAACATACAGTGTGTGTTCCAGATCAGCATGTTAATGCACCATTGGCTGGAGGATTCTCATTGTTTATTCACTGCCCACAACCATCAAGGCAATGATGCTGGGCTGGATGTTACACTGCAACCCCCCGGGTGGTTTGAAGATGGGGTTGGGGTGGGGGAGGGGGAGTGTACAAAATCTTTCCCATCCCGCCCTGGCTTGTATAAAATGTTAACAGGGTGGGGGAGTCATTGGTGGTCCATCCTGTTTTGGACCTCCTGAGGCCAATAAATGCCTCATTAAGGGCATCAGCCCCACTCACGGGCATTTTACTCAAAGCCCAGGGATTTGGTGCCATCCACACCTTGGGTGACATTTGGCGGTTTCAACTCACGTTGGCTGAGGTGGCACGGACGAGGTTTAGATTTCCTTTGCCATTCTCCGAGGCCCATCGAAGGGACTCCCGCCGTGTTCCCTTCCCTCCACGCTCTCTCAAAATAGCCCCCACCCCTCCCTCATTTACCTCCTTTCCATTGGGTATGCCTGTGGCACCCAGCAGTGTTCACTAGCCCCTCCCTGGCACTGTTGGCACTGCGGAGTAGCGTCATAGAGATGTACAGCATGGAAGCAGATCCTTTGGTCCAACTCGTCCGTGCCGACCAAATATCCTAAACTAATCTCATCCCATTTGGCCCATATCCTTCTAAACCCTTCCTATTCAATACTGTCCATCTGACTGCCCCTGCAGCTCTTGAAATGGTTGTGAAAGTCTCACCTTAGAATTATACACACAGGTGGTACCGTGGTAATGTCTCTGCCTCTGGGCCAAAAGACCTAGGTTCAAGTCCCACCTGCCCCTGTGGCATGTTATAACACACTCTAAAGGATGATTTAAAAATAACTAAAATAATGAACGCTGCTCCCTGAACTGAATGACTGTGCAGCAGCCATCAGGAATGTGGGCAAAGAGAGAGGTAAACATAAACCCTGCTCCTGTTAGATCCCACCCATCCCAAGTTCAGGGGTCCCAGCCTAAACACCAACGTGCAGATTTGCATTTGGCCTCAGTACCTCTGGGTTAGGTATAGGGGAATAAAGAGATGCTTCATTTTGATTGGCAGCCCAGGACCCTGTGGGATGTGTGGATGTCAGGTGGGGTCAGCAGGTCAGAACTGGAGACCATGCCGTCCATATTAAAAGTGCTGTTAGCATTGACTGTTGCAGGGATTAAAAAAAACCCTGCATTTATATAGCATTTTGAAGCTAAGTAAGTGTTTTAGAAATGTAACCACCATTGTGAGCTGTTAAACATTGTGCCCAGTTTGTATGCAGCAAGGCTCCATAATCAACAATGAGATAGTTCATTCTTTTGTTGAGAGATAGATACTGCTTTCAGATAAACACCCCTGTCCTTTCTCAAATAAGTGATATGGTATCTTCTGTATCCACCTGAGGGGGCACATGGAAACCTAGATTTGACATCTCACATGGAAGGCTGCAAAATAGCGTGTTTTCCACAATTCAATTGTAATTACACTTCAAACGTTACTACATTGGCCGTAAAGCACGTTGGGATGTCTTGAGGTTGCAAAAGGTGCTATACAAATGCAACTCTTTGTAATCTAATTTACTGGCATTTATTATATTGAGAATAATGAAGATAAAATATTTTTATATAAAGCTACTTATCATATCTCAATTAGATCACAAAGGCCACTGAAGTCTTTCATTTGCTATTGTATTTCAAAGCAGACATTTGTGTTAAGTTGAAAATAAATTGAAGCCACGGCTAATCTGGGATTCTTTATTAAACTGATTAAGTCAGGAATCACCCTTGAGGTCCATCAAAAATAGCAGAAGGCTTTTAATATCCAGCAGAAATAGTACAGCCCTATGTGAAAAGTGCCTGTGACAGTGCTTCATGGATTACACACTCAAAACCTGAAGGGCACTTTGAGCCAACTACCTACAAAGGTGCTCAAAATGGAGCTAAGCATAAACCCCCAAAAATGTTTGGTCAGTATGAAACAACCCACTGCTGGAACCTGGCTAAATGCACTGAGGCAAGTTCACGTGCCACTCCATTTTAAATAAGGTGCAGTTGGAACGAAGTCAGGCAGGTGGACCTCATAGAATACGAGTTCCCTGATTGGGGCTGTTAACCTGGTCCAATCAGGGAGCCCTGGCTGACAGATTATAAACAGGAGTGTCAGAGTTTCTGTTCACTCTCGAAGCGAGCTCTGAGCTAGCTGGTTCAGTTTATGTACTATACACGTGTAAATAAAGACTGACTTAGTGACAGGATACTGGCCTTCAGGAGCTATTTCAAATGTCTGCACAGGAATAAGGCTGACACTTAAGAATAGCACTGAGAGACTGCTGCACTATCACAGGCACAAGATGTTAAATAAAGTGCTCTCTCAGGTGGAAGACACAAGAACCCTCATGTTTCTACACTGTATCACATGACCTCAGTATATTCCCAAGTCCGTTAAGCCAATGAAGTATTTTTTTTGGAAGTGCAGTCACTGTTGTAACACAGGAAACATGACAGCTAATTTACACACAGCAAGCTCCCACCAACCTCAATGTGATGGCGTTAGTTGAAGGATAAATTATTGACTACGACCCCAACAGAGCTTCAGTGCCGTTCTTCAATCAACGACATGGATGTGTCAAGTTGAGCAGAAAGCACAAATGGGGCTCCTGGGGACAGGTCAGTTCGTTCAGTTGGCTTGACGGCTGGTTTGTGATGCAGAGTGATGCCAATAGCATAGGTTCAATTCCTGCACCAGTTGAGGTTACCATGAAAGACTCTCCTTCTCAACCTCATAGAATCACAGAGTTGTACAGCATGGAAACAGAACCTTTGGTCCAACTTGTCCATGCTGACCAGATATCCCAAATTAATCTAGTTCCATTAGCCAGAATTTGGACCATATCCCCCTAAACCCTTCCTTTCCACGTGCCCATCCACGATGCCTTTTCAACATTGTAAATGTACTAACCTCCACCACTTCCTCTGGCAGTTCATTCCATACACGAACCACTGTCTGCGTGAAAAGGTTGCCCCTTGGGTCCCTTTTAAATCTTTCCCCTCTCACCTTAAACCTATGCCCTCTGGTTCATTGATGTCCTTCAGGGAAGGAAACCATCATCCTGACCTGGTCTGGCCTACATGTGACTCCAGGCCCACAACAATGTAGTTGAATCTGAAATAGCCCAGCAAGCCACTCAGTTCAAAGGCAGCTAGGGACAGGCATTAAATGCTGGCCAACCAGCGATATCCACACCCTTCCAGTGAATATAGAAGATAAGGGGTCACCATTTAAGGCACAGGTGGGTTAACCCTTGATTGATTGATTGATTTTATTGTCACGTGTACCAAAATACAGTGAAAAGCTTTGTTTATGAACAGTACAGGCAGATCACAGCAAGCAAGGGATGTACAGATTAAAAAGACTTAGAGGCATACAGGTTACATTGCAGGTTACAGTATTTGAGGCTAGAGTCCATTCAACAGTCCGATAATGGCCAGAAAGAAGCTGTTCCTGAACCTGCTTGTGCACGTGTTCAGGCTTCTGTTGTTGACCGCCTTTCCACAGTAGCGAGCCACATAAATAGAGCCCATGGATGGAAAGGTACCGCAAAGCCATCAGGGATGGCAAGAGGCAGTACCGGACCAATGAGAGGCCCAGACCTACTAATCAGACTCCTGCTGTCTATGGCAAGGCCGAAACGATATAACAGGATACAAAATGAAACAATCTAAGATAGTGGACAATGACACATCCCTCCCTGACATCCTCAATGCTCTCTATGCTCAGTTCGAGCAGAATACCATTGGCGTGGCAACACCTGCCCCAGACACAGCTGTTCCCTCCGTTACCACTGCAGAAGTCAGATCAGTCTTTCCGGGAGTCAACCCAAGGAAAGCGATGGGCCCAGACGGTGTCCCCGGCTGAGCACTCAGATCCTGTGTGGACCAACTGGTGGAGGTATTCACTGACATCTTCAACCTCTCCCTCCTACAAGCCAAAGTCCCCACCTGCTTCAAGAAGACCATCATCCTCCCCGTACCCAAGAAAACACATGCAGTGTGCCTTAATCACTACCGCCCAGTGGCTCTGACCTCAATAATCATGAAGTGCTTCGAGAAGCTGGTCATGGCCCACATCAACTCCAGTCTCCCAACCTGCTTCGATCCCCTACAGTTTGCCAACCAACATAACAGATCCAAGATGATCACATCCCTAGCCCTGCACTCATCCCTGAAACATCTGCACAACAAAGACACCTATGTCAGACCCCTGCTCATCGACTACAGCCCCACCTTCAACATCATTATCCCCTCCAGACTGATATCAAAACTCCGAAACCTAGGTCTAGGCTCCGTCCTCTGCACCTGGATCTTCAGCTTCCTGACTCACAGACCACAGTGAGGGTAGGTAACTGCACCTCCTCCATGATAACACTCAACACTGGAGCCTCCCAAGGATGTGCCCTCAGCCCCCTACTGTACTCCCTGTACACCTACAACTGTGTTGCCAAATTCCAAACAAATGCCATCTACAAGTTTACTGGCATCACCACCGCATGGATGGATGGATATCTAATGATGAGTCAAAATACAGAAGGGAGATGGATGCTTGGTGACATGGTGCAATGAAAACAATCTGTCTCTCAACATCGGCAAAACTAAAGAACTGATCATCAATTTCAGAAAGAAAGGGGGAGAATACGCCCCCATCTACATCAGTGGAACTGAGGTTGTGAGAGTGAAGAGCATCAAGTTCCTCAGATTAACAATAACCGACGACCCGTCCTGCATTTCTCACGTAAATGCGACGATCAAGAAGACACAACAACGCCTCTTCTTCCTCAGGCAGCTCAGGAAATTTGGCATGGCCATAAGGTCTCCCCCACCATATTCTACAGAAGCACCACTGAAAGCATACTGTCTGGGTGCATAACGGCCTGGTATGGCAACTGCTCTGCCCAGGACCGTGCCTCATCCTTGGGAAGTGTGGTGGTGAAAGGTTAGCCGGGATAGGTGGGAATGTGGAGTAATTTGATCCGCCATGGTTTTACTGATTGGCAGAGCAGATTTGAGAGACGGAGGGGCCTACTCCTGCATGGGGCCCTTAGCCCTGTGGGTGCTGTGGTCCTGAGCAGTTAAAGGCAGGGGTAAAAGCTGTTGCTAAATGGCAACATGAGGGCAAATTAGGCAGACAGCAGCTGAACTGAGGAGTCACCCACAAAGTATTGCAACCCCAATGAAAATGGTCTCAAATGAACAACCTGTATGTTTAAATGGATAAATCGAGGCAGAGGAATACCTGCATTCACCCCATTGAGCGGTGTGTTCACAGACCAAGTCTCAGATCAGCACCAGAGAATGAGTCACTGGGCTTTGGGAAATAGTTCATGTGGCATTTTAATCATTTAATTAGGGAATGACAGTGGGAGACTCAGACTGCCTACGGGCCATTGAAGTGACCCTCACCAGGCTATAACTGCATCTGTTCCTGTGGTGTAGTCTTGTTTTTCACTCAACCTGTGGATTAATTGTGTCAATTAGCACTTGCACTGCAGTCAGTTTCCGTTCTGATAGCCTCCGGGAGCAGAAAAAGCATCCGAATTGGTCGTCACAGCCAGCATGTGTTCTCCATTCATTGCCCACACATGTCCATTCACTGACCACAGCCAGAGCTCAACACTTATCTGTATCAAATCACTGAACCTCAGAAACTGGAGCACTTCCTGATTCCCTCCTGAAGGAGCACTCACCTCTTAAAGACCCTTCCTCTCCGCCCACTGTCAAGTTCAGCACCAGCATTCCCTCAACATGAAGCATGGCGCACAGTCATAACTGTGTGACTCTCCAAAGCCTGTCCCCAAGGCACAGGTCAGGAGTGTTACATCCCAGATGTGTGCAGCTCCAACACTGTTGAAGAAACTCCAACATAAAGCAGTGTGTTTGATTGGCATGCCTTCCACGCCTATAAACATTCATTGTTTCTTCCATTGATGCACAGAGGCAGCAGTGCGTCCCATCTACTAGATCAGCTTCCTGTGGCCTCTACCACCAGCGAGAGCCAGGGCTGTAGTGCCAAGAAGCTACTGCCACCTGAAAATTACACACCAACTGGCGTGAAAGTGAATTGCTCTTCCTTCCTAACAGCACTGAGAGTGTCCCTGCCGCAAATGGCCTGCAGTAGCTGCTATATTTATTATAGCAAAACAATGACAACGCATCACAAGTCCATCAGTGTCTGCAAAGTGATTTGGAATGTATAGAGGTTGTGGAACAATAATGTTTATTTTGTTCCTTTGCACGAACACAGCGTTCAGTTGCTTTGGGGAAGGGGGGCGCGGAAATGGTGTGGGTTTGTGGTGTGGTGGGATCTCTTCCAGCCTCCGAGCTTCAGGTTCAAGTCCAACTCCAGGACTTGCCAGCCAAGGTAGATATGTTCATAATGTGGTCAAACAGGTTGTGTATCAATCTGGAAGCTCTTCCAGGCATGGTGGCTCAGTGGTTAGCACTGCTGCCTCACAGCGTCAGAGACCCAGGTTCGATTCCACCCTTGGGCGAATGTCTGTGCGGAGTTTGCACATTCTCCCCGTGTCTGCGTGGGTTTCCTCCGGGTGCTCCGGTTTCCTCCCACAGTCCAAAGGTGTGCAGGTTAGGTGGATTGGCTATGCTACATTGCCCAGTTGTGCCCAGCGAAGTGTAGGGTAGGTGGATTAGCCATGGGAAATGCAGGGTTATGGGGATGGGGATACGGTAAGGGGGTCAGACTGGATGAGAAGCTCTTCAGAGGGTCGGTGTGGACTCGATGGGCCAAATGGCTTGCTTCCACATTGCAGGGATTCTGTGGGCAGGGAGTAAGAGTCACAGAGATTTCTGGCCAGCCATAAGAGGGAAAGAATGTTGAAGCCTCTACCATCGCTATCTGCGGCTACAGGCTGTAACGTGCAAATAAGAATGTACGTCAGCACGGCAACGTGGACACACTCAGTGAACTGTGACCACCACAGGAGTCACAAAACCAATAAATGCCTTCAATATTCACTCCGGATTCAACAAGCTGCTCTCACCGGAGCTCCTGAATTGATGAAGTCAGTGTGGAACAAGAGGCCCCTTCCCACCCACTGGAACATGTTGGCACTCAACTTGCGACATCAAATATCCGATACTTGTCCCAACAGTCGCACCAACAACAGCCAAAAATCCCCTGCACTTCCTAGAATTCTAGGAAGTGCAGCTGTAAGAAATTCTGTTCCCAGCAGCTGCTACTGATAAAATTCCCTGCACGCGTCCACACTGTAAAATGTTAACAAGGAGTATACTGTAGATAACACAGGTTTTTGTTTAAAAAGCACAGTGTGTTGTTCTGGTCTGGAACACGCTGCCTGAAAACCGTAGCAGAGGCAGATTCCACACCAACTTTCAGCAGGGAACAAAATATTAGAAAAGGAAAAAAAAATGCGCTGGGTTAGATGGAAAGTGGGATAAACGGGATAGCTGTTTCAATTAGCTGGCACAGGCATAATGGGCCAGATGACCTTCCTGTGCTGTAAAAGCAGGATATTCAACATACATTGCACCTATATCCCCAGCACTTGGTAAAAAACTTGAGAGAAAATATGTCGATGAGAGAGCGTGGTCAGTGCTGCCGCTGACTATAGATTTTTTTAAAAAACGAACCTGTTATTAAAACTGGTTAAGATACATGGCTAGAGCAGGTGGGACTTGAACCCAGGTCTCCTGGTTCAGAGGCAGACACTACCAGGCAACACAAGGGCCCTTTATCAAAAGTGACTTATGCTTCAATTCCACCTTTTGGATGTGTAAATAAAGGGTGATCCGTTGATGGGATATCAGCCTCTGTGGAGTTAATTCAACTTGAATCATATTAAACACATTTATAACAATCACACAACAGTCCTCTCAACCATCCTTTGCCAATGTCACTAAAGAGCAGATCATCTGTTTGTTACCACAGAGCTATGTGTGGGATCTTTCTGTGTGTAAATTGGTTGCCATTTTTCCTACATTATAAGTTATTCGTTGCTGCAAGGCACTTAGGGCCATTGTGGTGCTATACAAACGAAAGCTTTTCTTTCTTTCTCTGCTTGGCGCCAAGGGTAAGGCTGAAGAGGTTTTGATTCAAAACAGCATCTTTGAGAGATCTTGCTGTATGTGTGCACCTGTTAAATAGGTGGACTCACAATTTGCAGTTCAAACGCACAGCTTGTTTAAGATATTCCAGCCACCAAGGGCAGCAGTAGAAATTTTACTACCAGCTAAACTACGGGGCTGGGTGAAGAAATGTGGGAGGTCACTTCAGCGTTATGCAACGATCCCAAATGGAAGGAATAAAACTCCACAGCGATGCCTCTCAGGGTCAAATAGGCTGCCAGCCCCGACTAGCCAGGCCGATGCTCTCTAGGGCAAGGTTCTGTGGTGATGCCATTGCAGCGACTTCAAGAGAAAGGAGGGGCGAGGGAAAATGAGAATCATGAAACATAACGGCAGAGGATTGGCCTCCCAGTGGAGTGCTCCTAATGTTTCCATCAATATTTTGTCAATAACAAATATAACTAAAACAGGTTTTCGGGCCATTGTCACATTACTGTTTGTGGGAGTGTGTAAATTCATATCGGCTGCTGTGTTGCCCCACATAACAACGATGGCTCTGTTTCAAAAATTGGACATTAAAGTCTTTGAGACATCTAGTCTTCTTGAAAGGTGCTATATAAATGCAAGTGTCTATGCATTACATGCTCTACATTCAATTTTACTGGTGCCTCCTTTGACAGCCCTCAATGTCTGCCTAAAGTAGGTCAATCAAATGATCTGTCAACACTCAAAACAGAACACACTTGAAGACAATACTGGGCTCTTCTACAAGGCACTGAATACCTTCTCCACAGTGAGATCAAGTGGGTCTTGGCACATCATGCAGTCAATTCCTGCCAGGTAGCAGGTTTCAATACTGACCTAGCAGCTTGACAGGGAAAAACACAGACGTTCACTCTTCAGTTAAAAACACTGAAGCTGGCAGCAGAAGAACATCAAACACTATTTGTACTTTTGTCTTCTCCCTTTCATTCTTACCCCTGAACCCTTGCCCCAAGTCATCACTGGCTCCTCTTCTCAGCAGGATATGGTTTGCCATGGAGAAGTCAAACACTAGTGTGTGTCTAAACTGTGACAATGAGTGCTGGCATGTTATTCAGTTACAGAGAGGCCTCACGCTCTCCTCAACATGCACACAGGATGGACACTGGATAGCAATCGAAAGCAGGCTGCAGCACTTTTTGTACCAGTACCCAATGGGCTTCGTGTCCATTTCACAGGCCCCTGTACAGTGAAAGGATCAACTGCTGTTCATATCCTTAATTGTACCAAGTTCCATTCACCTAACAACTGTGTGCAGCAATCTACATGAACTCCCAGCCAGTCAACAGTGTTTTTATACTTCAAACCCCAAAGCTTCCGTCAGCTTACTGACTTTCCAGGATCTTTGTACTTCTCCATTTCCGACCTCTTGTGCATACCCAATTTCCTTATGCCAAACCAGCCATGCCTTCTGGAATTCCTGCCTGTCTACCATGATTTCCTTCTTTAAGATGCTCCTCAAAACAACAGTAATGTATAAACCTGCCTGTTTGGCTAAACCTTTCACCTGTCCTGATATCTCCTGCGACTCAGTGCCAAAGCGGGTTGAAGTGGCAAATTTATCAACATGATCAGGGATGTATACCCCTAATGCTAGAGTCCTGGGGAGTGCTGCCAAACAAAGAGACCTATTGCAGCTAGATAGGACAGTGAAAACGATGTTTGGTACACTTATCTTTATTAGTCAGTGCATTGAATAAAGGAGTTGGGACATCATGTTGTGGCCGTACAGGACACTGGTTAGGCCACTTTTAGAATACTGCATTCAGTTCTGGTCTCCCTGCTATAGAAAGGATGTTGTTAAACTTGAAAGGATGCAGAAAAGATGTACAAGTATGTTGCTGGGGTTGGAGGGTTTGAGCTGTAGGGAGAGGCTGAATAGGCTGGGGTTATCTTCCCTGGAGTGTCGGAGGTTGAGGGGTGACCTTATAGAAGTTTTTAAAATCATGAGGGGCATGGATAGGGTGAATAGGCAAGATCTCTTCCCCAGTGTAGGGGAGTCCAAAATGAGAGGGCATAGGTTTAAGGTGAGAGGGGAAAGATTTAAAAGGGACCTAAGGGGCAACTTCATGCAGAGGGTGATGCATGTATGGAAGAAACTGCCAGAGGAAGTGGTGGAGGCTGGTACAATTACAACATTTAAAAGGCATATGGATGGGTATATGAATGAGACAGGTTTAGAGGGATATGGGCCAAATACTGACTACTGAGACTAGATTAATTTAGGATTTCTGGCCAGCATGGACCAGTCGGATTGAAGGGTCTGTTTCCATGCTGAACGGCTCTATGACTCTATGGCTCAAGCCCAGGACATTACAAACACGCCTCACTCATGTCACATTTAGGACACAGGGAGGGAAGAGAAACAGAGAAGTTAAATCTAAAAGACTAAGAGGTGGAGCTATATGTCTGGTTTTCTTGCAGGCACTCCCATCCTTTCAAACATTTCACAGGAATCTCAAGCAGGCAGCAGGACACATGGGATTTCTTCAAAGGAACAGACAGTGGACAAGCTCATGGCTAAACCATAAAAGGAGCTTACAGCAGCCGTGAGATCACTCCACTGACAGCTGCAGACTCCAATTAAACACTGTCCAAGCTCTCCCTGTAAATTCATAACGACAGACTGGAATTAGGGCTGGCCTAGACAATTTACTCCATAATCGATCCCACTTTCCAAAGGAGACTAGGCCATTTGCATTACCCTGCTGCTTCATAACAGGATTATGCCCAGAGAGAAAAATAACTGGCTACAACGACAAACTACTGGGAACAGGTCATAGCGCTGTTTAGAAATCTTATTAGAGAGAATTAAAGCACAGAATGAAAGAAGGCTATTTGCTTTAACTGGTCTTCGCAGAGTAAATACTCCACATGAGCCCCCTTCAACAGTACATCAACCAGCACATCATTCTCTACAGATTTAAGGTGACTGACAAAAGGAGCAAGTGGTTAGGATCTCGAATGTACTGCCCCAGAGGGTGGGGGAGGCAGGTTCACTCAAGGCAACTGGATTAGTACACGAAGAGTTAGAATGGGCAGGGTGACAGAGAGAAGATGGGGCAGTGGCACTTGATAAATTGCCCCTTTGGAGAGCAGGCACAGACAGGGGACAAATGGCCAACTTTTATCCTGTAATCATCATACAATTCTGCGATTGCTTTTAGCCTCATGTGCTTATAGAGCTTCCCCTTAAATACATTTTTGGTGTGAACCTCAGCCATCCTCATAGTAGCTGTTCTACTTTCTGGATGAAAACATTTACCCTGAATTATTTACTGCATTCATTAACAATCACCTCGTATTGATGGCTGTGCCTCCAATTCCCAAGACCTGGACACCATCTCGGTCAAAATACCCTGCTTGATTGAGACACACAACCACTACTTTAAACATCCACTCTCTCCACCACTGACACCAGGTCATATTTACCAGGTCATATCTACAAGATGCATGGCAGAAATTCATCAAAACGCCTCAGATAGCACTTTCCAAACCCACGATCACTTCCATCCAGAAGGGCAAGAGCTGCAGATACATGGGAACACCACAACCTGCAAGTTCCCCTCCAAACCACTCACCATCCTGGCTTGGAAATATATTGCCATTCCTTCACTGTTGCTGGGTCAAAATCCTGGAATTCCCTCCCCAATGGCATTGTGGGTCAACCCACAGCAGGTGGACTGCAGCGGTTCAAAAAGGCAGCTCACCCCCACCTTCTCAAGGGACAACTAGGGATGGGCAATAAATGCTGGCCAGCCAGTGACGCCCACATCCTATGATAGAATAAATAAAAACAAATAAAAACAGTTTGGATAGGAGTACAGAGGATGTACAGCTCTGTAACAGGTCCATTCAGCCCAATTCATCCATGCAGGTCCTTATGCTCCACTCCAGCCTCCTCCCATCTTTCCCAATCTAACTTCCTATTCACCTCTACTGCCCAGGCACAGGTTCAAATCCACAATGGCAGCTGGTGGAATTTCAATTCAATTCATAAAGACAGAATATAGGCAGAAACAAGGCTGCTCCCTCATCATGGGGCAGCACAGTGGCTCAGTGGTTAGCATGGCTATCTCACAGTGCCAGGGAGCCCGGTTCAGTTCCAGCCTCGGGTGGCTGTCTGTGTGGTTTGCACAATCTCCCTTGGTATGCTCCGGGTGCTCCCGTTTCCTCTCAGTCCAAAGATGTGCAGGTTAGGGTGGATTGGCCAGGCTAAATTACCCATAGTGTCCAGTAATGTGCAGGGTAAGTGCATTAGCCATGGGAAAAGTAGGGATAGGGTAGGGGGGTGTGTTTGGGTGAGATGCTATTCGGAGGGTCGGTGTGGACTTGATGGGCTGAATGGCTTGTTTCCACACTGTAGGGATTCTATTCTACGATAAAGCTATCCCTGTACATATTTAAAGCTGAGGCAGATGATTCTGCGACTGATTGAGAATCTAAGGCTTTCAGGGAAAAGGCTGGAAAGTGGACATGAGGAATGTCAGATCAGCCATGATCTTATTGAATGATGTAGCAGGGTCAAGGGGCTGAACAAATTAGGGACAGCAATGGCCTAGTGGTATTATCACTAGACTGTTCATCCAGAGACCCAGGTAATGTTCTGGGGACCTGGGTTCAAGCCCCGCCATGGCAATAAAAATCTGCAAACATTGACAATTGTTGGGAAAACCTTCTGGCAATGTCCTACAAGGAAGGAAACTGCCATCCTTAGCTGGTTTAGCCTACCTATGCTTCCAGATTCACAGCAATGGGTTGACCCTTAATTGGGCAACAAATGCTAGCCTATCCAGTGATGTCCTCATCCTGTGGATGCATTTAAAATATAAGCCAACTCCTGTTGCCATCTCTCACGGTGCTATTACCTTAGAAATGGTTTTTGTGAAACTATTATTGATTATTCGGGAAGGAAATCCACCATCGTTACCCAATCTAGCCTACTTAACTGCACAGCACTATGTCTGACTCTGGAATTATAGGGCACGATCTACAATTCAAGGGTCTTTGGGAATGGACACATCAGCGTTGCCAGTGACACCTATGTCCCATGAAAGAATAAAACAATGACTGATACAGAAAGTGATACACAAAGCTGGTCACCAGAAGGTTTTGCTAAAGGTTGGTCACTAATGTCAAAATTAGCAGTAACAGGGAGTATTCACAGCAGTGAAATGTGAAACAAAGCAAATTAAATGAAGGGAAGCTCTCTGAAAATACCCCTATAATATCCATCCATTGCATACCTAACATATACAAGCTGTAGCTCAGAAAGTAGAACTACTGTCTCACAAGGTTATGGATCCAACATCCAGTCTAGATCCCTCACTTGAACATCCAGGCAGAGACTACAGCGCCACTACTGAGGGATTGCCGTGCTGTTGGAGGAACACAGAGGGAGCGCCGCGCTGTCAGACAGTACTGAGGGAGTGTTGCACTGTCAAAGCAGCAGCACTGAGGGAGAATTGCGCTGTTGGAGGGTCAGTACTGAGATAAAGCAGCACTCTCAGTGAGGTAGTAATGAAGGAGTTCTCCATTGAGGTGGAGTAATGACAGGTTGTAGAAATTTCAGGACTGCAGTGTGTGGGTGCTGCAGAGTAAGTACTGAAGGAGTGCTGTGCTGTTAAACGCCACTGTTTGCTCAGATGTGAAACCCGAGAGCCAGGTGAATGTTGAAAGGTTCTATGGCATATTTGAAGAAAAGCAAGGGTGTTCCCCTGATGTCCTGGCTAAAATTAATCCTTTGAGCAACATCAGTGAAAATGCAGGGTGTGTGAACAGTTACCACTGTCTGTTTGTGGAATCTGCTGTGGTTCTGCCATTAAAGTAGTCACTGGGTTTCACTGGCTATAAAGCACTTTGGATGCACTGAAGACATGAGACATGAGAGCTGTTGCATGAGTGAGAATTCTTTGATGTCTCCATTATTTAGCCAGCTGCACTCAGTAAAGATTAAAGACTACCTCCATTATTGCACTGTACAGCATGAAAGCCAGTAAATAAGCTCCCTCTTGTGGTCAGGTAACATGCAGTCAGTCACCAAACTGAGCTACAGAAGATTAAAATGACTCAGAGATAGTAGGAACTGCAGATGCTGGTGAATCCGAGACAACAAGGTGCAGGGCTGGATGAACACAGCAGGCCAAGCAGCATCATAGGAGCAGAGAGGCTGACGTTTCGGGCCTAGACCCTTCATCAGAAAAGGACTGATGCTTCTGTACAAATATACAAATGTTTATTTACTGTCTCAGCCATAGGATGCGTAAGCAGCAAACTGATTTTAGCACCACTAGGTGTACTGTGGTACATAGTGATCCGAAGAAGAACGTATTCTTGAATATTAATTGTCAAAATAGAGTGACCATCAGATACAGGAGCAAAATTAGGCCATTCAGCCCATCGGGTCTGCTCCACCATTCGATCACGGCTGATATGTTTTTCAATCCCATTCTCCTACCTACTCCCCATAACCAGTGATCCCCTTACCAATCAAGAACCTATCTGTAACAAAAACAAAGTCGCTGGAAAAGCTCTGCAGGTCTGGCAGCATCCGTGAAGGGAAAAACAGAGTAAACATGTCGGGTCCAGTGACCCTTCCTCAGAGTCACCGGACCCGAAACGTTAACTCTGTTTTTTCCCTTAACAGATGCTGCCAGACCTGCTGAGCTTTTCCAGTAACTTCTGTTTTTGTTCCTGATTTACAGCATCCGCAGTTCTTTTGGTTTTTATTAAGAACCTATTTGTCTCTGTCTTAAATACACTCAATGTCTTGACCTCCACAGCCCTCTGCGGTAATGAGTTCCACAGATTCACCAGCCTCTGGCTGAAGAAATTCCTCCTCATTTCAGTTCTAAGGTCATCCCTTCACTCTGAGGCTGTGCCATCAGGTCCTAGTCTCTCCTACATCTGAGGGCAGAGACTCTAAGCACATTATTTTTAAAAAGAAAGCACAGAGTTGAGTTTCATTCTAAAAAGGGTAGAATCGAAAAGCAGGAAAGTTACATGCACCTTCTTTAGAATCTTCTAAAATTAATAAAAAATAAATACAAAGCCACCTGAGAACAGGTAAAGCCAGCTCAACCACTGGAGATGATGATAATTGATTGACCATGATAGCTAAGCTGGGATAATGACACAGCAGGTTTGTGTGTAGGAGTGAGCTGTGAAGACAGGTGGGTCACCTGCTCCTTCTCATATGTCCTCCGCACGGAGTGACACAGACAATACTCATTCAAACAAACAAGTTCAGCAAAGCCCTTGTGCCGTATTCACAACGCTGAGGAGTCCCGACAGATAAGACAAGGCTGCAACTTTAGAGCCGAGACTCGCTGTCAACAGGGCTCCGGTTTCGTGTAAGAACAGGAGACAAAGTACCCCCGTGGAGCTCACAGTGGGGCCAAGATGGCATAGTGGCATTGGATTGGTAAACTAGAAGCCTACTCTCTTGCCCTGGGGACCCACATTCACACCCATAGCAGCTGGTAGGATTTAAATTTAATTGATAAAATTTGGGATTGAAAAGTAGTCACCAATATATGATCATAAATCCTCTTCTGTTGTCCTATCAACCCACCTGGTTCACTAATGATCTTCAGGGAAGGAAATGTGTCATTTTATCTGGTGGCCTACTGTACTATAACTGCCAAGAGTGCAGCTGTCTCTTACCTGCCACTTAATCCAAGGACAAATAGGGATGGACAAGAATCGCCAGTGACTTCCATGACCATTTAATTAATTTGTAAAAATGACACTGTACATTTGTGTAACACCTTCGACTGCCTCTAGATGTTTCAAAGCGTTGCATATCCAATGAATTACTACTGATGTACAGTAGCAGTGGTTCTGTAGCCGGTTTGTCTGCAGATGGGGTTCCACAAGGAGCTGGTGAGCTGCTCATGTTGATGGACAGGATTTTGGGAGAACGTCCCGCTTTCACAGAAGATCCCATGGCACCGTCTTACAAGAGCACCCCAATACAGACTCACAGGGCCTCAGCTAAATAAGTTAGGGGAAAACTGGGCTCTGTTGACGATGCAGCAATCCCTGTGCGCTGCACCAGCCCGGTGTGTTCGCTGCTTCTAATCCATCTGTTCAGAGACGCTGTTACAGCCCCCCCACTCCCCCGGATCAAGTGGGACTTGAACCTGGGCCTCCTGGCTCAGAAACAGGTACACTACCACTGCACCACAAAACTCTATGACTCTGTCAAAAGCGCTGCTGAGATTTAAACTCATGTTCTTCCATTTACAAGACCGACACTTTAGTCTTGGGTTTTTGTAATCCTCTCTCTCTGCTTGAACCCTGACTCAGAACACAGAGTGCATTGCACAGAGCTACTGATGGGGGCTCTTCTGTACACTGGTCATTCAGAAAATGCAGCGGCATCAGGAAAAGCACAAACACCCTTCAAAACCAATCACAGCACTCCCAAGAAGTCATTAACCTCAATACTTGCAAACCACTTGATGAAAAGGAATCACATTTTTCTTTGAAGTCGCTGATAATCTCACGGTAAAATCACAGACCCACGAGAAATGCTGGATCTACTCTTTGCCATTGAACAACTGAAAGGCAGGAAGTGCATTTTATACCATGGTTCTCACCTCTTCACGAATAACAAAACACGCACTTGGGACACAGCCCCGAACATAATCAGATGTCCCAAGGCGTTTCACAGGACCGTCACCCCACATCATCTGATGAGGCCATGCCAGACCAGCGACATAATTTCGGTGTGCAGCCATTGTTATCATGTATAGGGACACCACAGGCAACCAGAACACTTGCCAATACAAACACCTTTCGCAATATCGGGAGCTGCAGTCAGGGACAGATGTACAAAACAGAAGGAATAGGTGCAGAAGGCCACTTGGCCCTTTGAGCCTGAATACTGGCAAATCAGTATTTCAGGATTGAAAGGTAGTCACCAACATATGATCATAAATATTCTTCTAGTGTCCTACGAACCCACCTGGTTTACTAATGATCTTCAGGGAAAGGAAATGTGTCATCTTACGAGCAGGTTCGATCCACAGTAAATCCCGCCTGGGACACTGCATAAGGAACAGGTTGTGGGACACTAGGTGGAGATCCTGCTCCCCATGGCACACCAAGCCTGCCCCTCACTTGCACAACTTTGACTGGTAGATGTTCAAGAAGCATGACGTCAAAGTTGCTCCAAAGTTTGGTACCACCAGAACTTGGGGTCTTAACAGTGATATTGGAGGGAGCAAGGGCACTTCGGAGACAGGATCAACAGCCTCAAGGGGAGGTGGAAGTCAAAAAAGCAAAGCACATGCACAAAACAGGCAAACAGGTTCTAAGAAAGCTATCGCCCATCCCCTCTTACGGTGCCACAGGGAACGTCCTCCTCTCTTCTGGAAACTTCTCCTCACCAGGCTGCGTCGAGGGATTACCACGGTGCCCACAGTGAGTGGGATAAGCTCCTCTTCCTCGTCACTGGCATCACCATGGAGCAGAGAGCAGGTCGGCTGCTGCCAACACCTCGCCAGCATGTGGTCTGGGGGCAGACCGTAGGCAACGGCGATCATGGCAAGATGTGACCGCGTCCTCCCCCCATCCCCACAACGACAGGGAGAGGTCACCCCTGGACGTGAGTCAGTCACAGGCCCGTGACTATTGCTTCTCCACCATCCACCTCAGCGCCCAGGGCACAGTCGGATTCCCTCCTCCCCTCCACCACACATAGAAAGCTTGAGATTTAGGACCAGCAAATTAAAAGAGGAAATGGAGATGATGAGTTTTGAGGCAGAGGAATCGAGACATAAGCGCGATGGGGAAAAGGGGATTTGTTTGAAGGACAGAAACTGAATCAGTTTGGAGTGGGCTCCATTCGTTTCACAGTCACCGCTGAACAGATTCCTCTCCAGCCTCGATAGCCGGTGCTGCTGATTCGTCTTTTCTAATCCTTATCCTGGATGATCCTGACAAGGCCTTTAATGAAATGTCTGCACCTGATGCTGAATTGCACTGGCCATTTAGTGGATACCAGGGCAGGTCAGAGACTGGGAATCCTGTGGTGAGTAACTCACCTCCTGACTCTTCAAAGCCTGTCCATCATCTACAAAGTAAGGAGTGTGATGGAATACTCCCTGCAAGCCTGGATGAGTGCAGCTCCAACAATACTCAAGAAGCTGGACACCATCCCAGACAATGCAGCCCGCTTGACTGGCATCACTTCAGCTTCCACTCGCTTCCCCACTGATGCACAGCGGCAGCAGTGTGTACTACCTGCAAGATGCATCATAGCAACGCATCAAGCTTCCTTCGACAGTGTGTAGACCAGCAACCATTATCACCTAGGACAGGGGCAGCAGATACATGGGAACACCATCACCCAAGCCACACATCCTCTTGACTTGAAAATATCCCTCATTTTGCTGGGTCAAAAATCTTGGAACTCCCTTCTGCATAGCACCATGGATGTTCCTTTGTCACGTGGACTATAGCATTTCAAGGCAGCATTTGATCCCCACCTTGTGGCAGGTAACACAGGGTGGACAATAGTGGCAACTGGATCCCGAGAACAAATAAAAAGCAAGCAGCTGTCACTGCTCCTACTCTGTGTATTTCATTCATTCGCTAATGATAGTAAATGATTAAAATTACACATTGTGCAGGCCATCATTGTCAGACGCATATACAATGAGGAAAGGAAGTTAGCCTGTTATGCTTTTAAGTTTAAAGAGCAACAGTGCCTGAAGTTATAAAAACCTACAGTTCAACAATCAGAGCTGCCAGGATTGCAGTGGAGAGTTAAGGAATGGAAAAAATAATTTCCATGAACGATGCAGGGGATAAAAATGAATCTGCAAAAAAATTACATTTCTAAATAAAGTTTCCTTTGAGCATTTAAGAGTTTTAAAGAAGCAGAATAAATGGGTTGACAATGAAGCACTGTCCAATTAGACAAAAAAAACATTTTCCAATTGACTGGCAGGAGGGCAAGGTCTTGTGATGATGGATAAGCCAAGGGATCAGTGGTCAGGAGCTGAGCGCGATAGGTTAGACCCCCAGCGATACGTCCAGAGTTAGAACCAAAAGGGAGAAGAGTGAGGGCAGTTATGGGGAAATTCAACCCAACTCTGAAAGAAAGAGTTTCAAAATTTTAAAAGTAGATGAAGTGCTTCTTTCAGTGGTGATAAAAGTAGGGAATTTTTACTACAGTCCAATGGATCATTGGTAAGACCACACCTGGAATACTTCTAGATTTCTGGTCTCCTCACTTAAGAAGAGATGTATTTGCACTGGAAGCTATTCAAAACAGATCCATAGGAACACAAGAATTGGGAGCGGGAATAGGCAATTCAGCCCTTTGAGCCCACTCTGCCATTTAACAGGATCATGGTTGATCTTATCTTGGTCTCAACTCCACTTTCATACCTGCTCCCCATTGCCATCTGTCCCACTTTTCATCAGAAAAGTATCTATTTTGCTCTTGAATCTGTTGATCGATTCCACCTCCACTGTGCTCTGGGGCAGTGAGTCCCACAGATTCACAACCCTCTGAGAGAAGTAGTTTCTCCTCATCTCAGCTTTGATCCTACCTCCTCTCACTATATACCTGTGAAATCTTGTTTGAGACTATCCCACAAGGGGGAGCATCCACCCAATCAATCCCCTTTAGCATTTTACATACCACAGTCCGATCCCCCCTCATCGTTCTGAACTCCAGTGAGTACAATCCCAGGCTATTCAACCGCTCTGTGTCCAACAGCCCTTTCATCCCTGGCATCAACCTGAGGAACGTCGTCTGAACTGCCCCCAGTGTCACTACATCCTTCCTCAAGTAAGGAGACCAAAATTGGATACAATATTCATTATGTAGTCTCAACAATGCCTTACATAATTGTAACAACACTACTTTCATAATAAGATAACACAGTGTGGAGCTGGAGGAACACAGCAGGCCAGGCAGCATCAGAGGAGCAGGAAAGTTGACGTTTCGGGTCAGGGCCCTTCTTCAGAATTCTTTTCATAATAAATTCACTCGGCTCATTCCTGGGATGAAGGTGTTTAGCTCATGAGTAAAGGGTGAACCCAAACATATTGGAGTTTAAAGGTAAAATAAGATTCTAAGGGTGTTTGATTAGGTAGATGTCAAGAGGGTACTCCTCTTTCTGGGGGAGTTTAGAACCAGGTGCATAAGCTTAAAAATAAGGGCGCTCCCATTTAAGATAGAGATTAGGAGAAATTTCTTTCTCAAAGGGACATAATTCTTTGGAGCAGGACTGGCCTGCTGTGTTCATCCAGCTCTACACCTTGTTATCTCAGATTTTCAGCATCTGCAGTTCCTACTATCTTTGATATAATTCTTTGGAATTCTCTTTCCTAGGCAGCAGTGAAAGTTGAGTCATTGAATATATTCGAGGCTGAACTGGATAGACTTTTGATTGACAAGGGAGTCCAGGATTATAGAGATCGGTAGAAGAGTGGAGTTAAGTCCACAATCAGATCACCCATGATCTTACTGAATGGTGCAGCACGCTCAAGAGGCCGAATGGCCTATTCCTTACATTCCTTGGGAGCAGGCATTGTGCCAAAGTACAGTTTAAACCCAAGTCTAGAATTCAGAGGATAATCCCTCCCAGTTGCCCCTTCACATACTCTTCCTCCTCACATCTCCACCAACTCCTCACCAAAGCCTTGCAATACTGTTTCAGTTACACGTTTCCATATTTCATTCGGTCATCTCCAACTGATGGCAGCCAAACTAAAATGTGTGTGATCTTGAACGCATATGGAATATCTGACAGACAGAGAGGGAGGAAGGCTAGACTGAAACAAAACTGTCCTGTGTTAACAGTGGGTTAAACAGGGACAGGCTGGGGCAGTAATTAGTGTTGTCTCTTGCGTTTGCGAGCACTATTTTTACAGACAAATTTTATGTTTATACATCATGAAGGAAGTAAAGAGTCCGCAAAAAATCCTTGGCAATGGACAATGATTAAAGTTATGTTTTCTATTTTTAAAAGTGCATACACTGTCATTTTTTCATTCTGAGGGGAATCGTTTGTGGCCTTTCCAAACCATTGCCTCATTTTTTTTTCCTGAATGCACTCTTAACAAGGAACGTGTGCCCATTCCCCTACTGACTTCCCACATTTACCCAGTGAGCAATACAAGAACTGCATTATGTACAGCCTCTAGTGGACTCAGAAAATATTTGACAGGGGAGTCAAGACCACAGATATTATAACAGCTTCAAAGTGGCATTTTAGGGGAGGAGTCAGAGAGGTTTAGGGATGGAATGTTTTCTAATTTCTCAAGGGAGTAAGCATCGTTGGCTGCGCCAGCATTTACTGTCCATCCCTAATCACCCTAGAGAAGCTGGTGAAGCTGTCTTCTATAGCCACTGCAGTCCATGTGGTGTAGGAACACCCACTTTGCTAGTCGGGAGGAATTTTCAGGATTTTAATCCAGTGACTGTGAAGGAACAGCAATATAGTTCCATCCTGCTTGTGTGTGGCTTAGAGGGGAATTTGCTTAGTAACTGAGGCAACTAAAATTGGATCAAAGGTGAGCTGCCAGAGGTGGTGGTGGAGACTGGTACAATTACAACATTTAAAAGATATCTGGATGGGTACATGAGTAGGAAGGGTTTGGGGGCATATGGGCCAAATGCTGGCAAATGGGTCTAGATTAATTTCGGATATCTGGTCAGCATGAATGAGTTGGACCGAAAGGTCTGTTTCCATATATGACTTAAAATCAGAGATACACAGTGCAGATAACTTGGAAGGTTGCAGGGCTGGAGGAGATTACATAGAAAGGGGTGTGCACTCATGAAGGGATTCGTAAATAAGGATAAGAACTTGAAAACTGAGTTATTGCTTAACTGGAAGCCAGTGAAGGTTGGCGGTGATGGCTCCAGGGAGGCTGGAGTTAGAAGCTAGACAAAGGGAGGTCTTGGGTCTTGAACTGGAGGAAATAATTTGCTTATTCAGTAATGGATGGCAGACAAGCAGAATGCTAATTTAACAACAGTGGAAGAGTCCGAGGGAGCTGGTGATGAGGTTGAGCTGGGTGTCATCGGTGTACATAAGAAACCTAATGCTGCATTTTGCATGACATCCTCGAAGGACAGTTGATCAGAAATAAGGGATGGTGAGGGCAAGAATAGATCCTTGGGTGACCCCAGAGGTAACAGTGTGGGCATTGGAAGACAAGCAATTGCAGATGCTATGCTGGTACATCAGATATATCAGGCTACATTACAATACAGGGGAGGTGGTGGCATGGTGGTAATGTCAGTGGATGAGTAATCCTGAGCACTTGGCTGATGTTCTAAGGAATGGCTTTGATTCGCACCAAGGCAGGTGGTGAATTTAATGGCACCTGGAATTAAAGCTAGTCTAATGGCCTTTCCGGAAGGCAATCTGCTGCCCTTACCAGGTCTGGCCTACACGTACCTCCAGACCCACAACAATGTCTCTGACTCTTAAATGTCAAGTAAGCCACTTCCAGGGTAATTAGAGATGGCGACCAAATGATCGCCAGCAACAAACGCATCCTTTGTGACAATTAACACAAATTACACAAAGTATTCAACTCTGCCACACATCAAGCCACAACTGGGACTGTACAGCAATAAAGGATAGAAGAAAAAGTAGGCCATTCAGCCCTTCAAGCCTGCTCACCATTCAATCTGATCATGGCTGAGCATCCAACTCAGTAATCTGCTTTCGCTTTCTCCCCATACCTGTGATCCCTTTAGCCCTAAGAACCATACCTATCTCCTTCTTGAAAACATTCAATATTTTGGCCGCAACCACTTTCAGTGGCAGAGAATTCCACACGTTCGCCACTCTCCAGTGTGCTTGCTGTGATGTTTTGTGAGAATTCTGTTGAGAGGTTGGGTAGACTACTTGTGGATTGGGAGGCAAGAATTTAGAATTTGTCTTTGTAAAGTGCGAGCAGGGAATAGCATTGCGTGGTCCCTTTAAAAGATGATGTGCTTTTTTTATGCTTAGAGATTTAAAATGGATGTCTGTGAGCAGCAGATTGAAAGTTTGCAAGTATGCAATACAATTGTATTGAAAGTCCTTACAGCAAGCAGGCCAAGCAGCAGTTTCTTTTTACCAAGACAACAAGTTTTGAATTTGGCCAATCAATTTGAACCAGGCACTTAAATACCAAAAACCTATCAAATCTAAATCTGATGGTTTTGACAACATAGGAAATTCTATTGTAAGAAATATTGATAAGTCATCAAGGGTATAAAAGAAGACGGCAGTTGGACGGACCTAACTGCCATCCGCCAGAGTTGACAGCTCTCAGTTCTCAAGAGAGAATTGCTGGCTCACACTGCCTCACCTATGACTTAGAGAAAGCACCATCTAAATACCTACAGTACCCACGGCACAACTAGCTAATATTCCCGACAGAAGAACCGACAGAGAAGGCACAGAACATGTAATCTGCCTGTAATTGAGAGACACTAAATTCCATTTTGTTTCATATAAGTGGGATTTGTATTTATTGGAACAATATACCATTCGAATCTTGCTTCATTCAGGAATAGTTAGTAGTTAGAAGGAATTTATTCTGTTTGTTAATAGTTTAGTTAATTTGTTCCCTGTTACAGTTAGACAAATCAATTGTTACTTGTTGATTTTAAAGTGAGTGTCAGGGATTTATTTTATCTAACCACTAGAAGTTTCTGAAAGGCAGGTTATACCACTTTTCACACTCTTTTAGAGATTATAGGGTGAGGTGCTCCTCTTTGGGTGTTTCAGTTCGGGTTCTTGGGGGCGGGGGAAGTCAACCTCCATTTTATAACAATTGGTCATGACCAACGGTCAGGTATAGGAGCAGCGGAGGCGATTAGCAGATATATTGAAGAGGAAGCTAGTTAAACACATGAAGGAGACACAAATAGAAGGATATGGTGTTGGGGGTCAGAAGGAGGCTGAAGGATAACGTAAATGCTGTTATGGACCTGCTGGGCCAAATGGCCTACTTCTGTGTTATATGCGTTTCATCTTTAGAACATAGAACATAGAACTTGGAACATAGAACATTACAGCGCAGTACAGGCCCTTCGGCCCTCAATGTTGCGCCGACCTGTGAAACCAATCTGAAGCCCATCTAACCTAAACTATTCCATTATCATCCATATGTTTATCCAATGACCATTTAAATGCCCTTAAAGTGGGCGAGTCTACTATTTTTGCAGGCAGGGCATTCCACGCCCTTACTACTCTCTGAGTAAAGAACCTACCTCTGACGTCTGTCCTATATCTATCACCCCTCAATTTAAAGCTATGTCCCCTCGTGCTAGCCATCACCATCCGAGGAAAAAGGCTCCCACTGTCCACCCTATCTAATCCTCTGATCATCTTGTATGTCTCTATCAAGTCACCTCTTAACTTTCTTCTCTCTAACGAAAACAGCCTCAAGTCCCTCAGCCTTTCCTCATAAGACCTTCCCTCCATACCAGGCAACATCCTGGTAAATCTCCTCTGCACCCTTTCCAATGCTTCCACATCCTTCCTATAATGCGGTGACCAGAACTGTACGCAATACTCCAAGTGCGGCCGCACCAGAGTTTTGTACAGCTGCAACATGACCTCATGGCTCCGAAACTCAATCCCTCGACCAATAAAACCTAACATACTGTACGCCTTCTTAACAACGCTATCAACCTGGGTGGCAACTTTCAGTGATCTATGCACATGGACACCGAGATCTTTCTGCTCATCCACACTACCAAGAATCTTACCATTAGCCCAGTACTCTGTATTCCTGTTACTCCTTCCAAAGTGAATCACCTCACACTTTTCCGCATTAAACTCCATTTGCCACCTCTCAGCCCAGCTCTGCAGCTTATCTATGTCCCTCTGTAACCTGCAACATCCTTCCGCACTATCCACAACTCCACCAACTTTGGTGTCATCCGCAAATTTACTAACCCATCCTTCTACGCCCTCATCCAGGTCATTTATAAAAATGACAAACAGCAGTGGCCCCAAAACAGATCCTTGAGGTACACCACTAGTAACTGAACTCCAGGATGAACACTTCCCATCAACCACCACCCTCTGTCTTCTTACAGCTAGCCAATTTCTGATCCAAACCGCTAAATCAACCTCAATCCCATGTCTCCGTATTTTCTGCAATAGCCTACCATGGGGAACCTTATCAAACGCTTTACTGAAATCCAAATACACCACATCAACCGCTTTACCCTCGTCCACCTGTTTGGTCACCTTCTCGAAGAACTCAATAAGGTTTGTGAGGCACGACCTACCCTTCACAAAACCATGTTGACTATCCCTAATCAAGTTATTCCTTTCTAGATGATTATAAATCCCATCTCTTATAATCCTTTCCAACACTTTACCCACAACCGAAGTAAGGCTCACTGGTCTATAATTACCAGGGTTGTCTCTACTCCCCTTCTTGAACAAGGGAACAACATTTGCTAGTCTCCAGTCTTCTGGCACTATTCCTGAAGACAATGACGACATAAAGATCAAAGCCAAAGGCTCTGCAATCTCCTCTCTAGCGTCCCAGAGAATCCTAGGATAAATCCCATCCGGCCCAGGGGACTTATCTATTTTCACACCTTCCAGAATTGCTAACACCTCCTCCTTATGAACCTCAATCCCGTCTAGTCTAATAGACTGTATCTCAGTATTCTCCTCAACGACATTGTCTTTTTCCTGTGTGAATACTGACGAAAAATATTCATTTAGCACCTCTCCTATCTCTTCGGACTCCACGCACAACTTCCCACTACTGTCCTTGACCGGCCCCAATCTTACTCTAGTCATTCTTTTATTCCTGACATACCTATAGAAAGCTTTAGGGTTTTCCTTGATCCTACCTGCTAAAGACTTCTCATGTCCCCTCCTGGCTCTTCTTAGCTCTCTCTTTACGTCCTTCCTGGCTAACTTGTAACTCTCAAGCGCCCTAACTGAGCCTTCACGCCTCATCTCTACATAAGCCTCCTTCTTCCTCTTGACAAGAGATTCAACTTCTTTAGTAAACCACGGTTCCCTCGCTTGACCACTTCCTCCCTGCCTGACAGGTACATACTTCTCAAGGACACGCAGTAGCTGTTCCTTGAACAAGCTCCACATTTCAATTGTGCCCAGCCCCTGCAGTTTCCTTCTCCATCCTATGCATCCTAAATCTTGCCTCATCGCCTCATAATTGCCTTTCCCCCAGCTATAACTCTTGCCCTGCGTTATATACCGATCCCTTTCCATCGCTAAAGTAAACGTAACCGAATTGTGGTCACTATCACCAAAGTGCTCACCTACCTCCAAATCTAACACTGGCCTGGTTCATTACCCAGTACCAAATCCAATGTGGCCTCGCCTCTTGTTGGCCTATCTACATACTGTGTCAGGAAACCCTCCTGCACACATTGGACAAAAACTGACCCATCTGAAGTACTCGAACTATAGCATTTCCAGTCAATATTTGGAAAGTTAAAGTCCCCCATAACAACTACCCTGTTACTTTCGCTCCTATCCAGAATCATCTTTGCAATCTTTTCCTCTACATCTCTGGAACTTTTTGGAGGCCTACAGAAAACTCCCAACAGGGTGACCTCTCCTTTCCTGGTTCTAACCTCAGCCCATACTACCTCAGTAGATGAGTTGTCATCAAATGTCCTTTCTGCCACCGTAATACTGTCCTTGACTAACAATGCTACACCTCCCCC
>NC_063340.1:84842457-84900079 GCF_021869965.1 Rhincodon typus
TTAGCAAATTTCGCCCCCCAGGATATTGGTACCCCTCTGGTTCAGGTGTAGACCATCCCGTTTGTAGAGGTCCCACCTACCCCAGAATGAGCCCCAATTATCCAGGTATCTGAATCCCTCCCTCCTGCACCATCCCTGTAGCCACGTGTTCAACTGCTCTCTCTCCCTATTCCTCGCCTCGCTAGCACGTGGCACGGGTAACAAACCAGAGATAACAACTCTGTTTGTTCTCGCTCTAAGCTTCCACCCTAGCTCCTTGCATTTCTGCCTTACGTCCCCATCCTTTTTCCTACCTATGTCGTTGCTGCCTATGTGGACCACGACTTGGGGCTGCTCCCCCACCCCCTTAAGGATCCCGAAAAACACGATCTGAGACATCACGGACCCTGGCACCTGGGAGGCAACACACCAACCGCGAGTCTCTCTCGTTCCCACAGAATCTCCTATCTGTCCCCCTAACTATGGAGTCCCCAATGACTAATGCTCTCCTCCTCTCCCTCCTTCCCTTCTGAGCAACAGGGACAGACTCTGTGCCAGAGGCCTGTACCCCATGGTTTACCCCTGGTAAGTTGTCCCCCCCAACAGTATCCAAAACAGTATACTTGTTTTTGAGGGGAATGGCCACAGGGGATCCCTGCACTGTCTGCCTGTTCCCTTTCCGTCCCCTGACTGTAACCCATCTACTTTTTTCCTGTACCCGAGGAGTGACCACTTCCCCGTAACTCCTCTCAATTACCCCCTCAGCCTCCCGAATGATCCGAAGTTCATCCAGCTCCAGCTCCAGTTTCCTAACACGGTTTCCGAGGAGCTGGAGTTGGATGCACTTCCCGCAGATGAAGTCAGTGGGGACACTAGTGGTGACTCTTACCTCCCACATTCTACAGGAGGAGCATACAACTGCCCTAACATCCATTCCCACTGTTCTGAATTCCCAAACAGACAAATTAAAAAAAAAAGACAGGAAGAGGAAAACAATCATTCACAGTTAGTTATTAATGTCACTTTATAATATCTGTTTTCAGGGGAATTGAAAATCAATCATTTTTATGTCAAAGGCAGAAGAAATTAACTGACACTGGAATTACGTGGAAAAATTTAACATTTCAGCTGCTGAGACTTGAAGGAAAATGAGCCCATTTGTAAAGTTCAGCGGAAACATTCCTCATGGAAAAATGGGGAACATCTCTCAGGAAGCAGAGACAAACGGAAATCTTTCAAGAAGCATGACTTCACAGAAGGTCTGGCAGCCCTGAGTCACTCAGACTGAACTGCATTGCGTGTGCTGAGCGAGAGGGTTACAATCCAACAATTACATCCTCACACAAAGGGTTAGGGCCCCCTCTCAGCTGCAAGTAGAGTTAATAACCCTTTGGCACGGTCCTATCCACTCTCTCTCCAGGTCACGCCAGAAAAACTCAGGCGAGAAAGCACAAGGGGATTGAAAGATCAGCTGTTTGATTGTGTTCAAGCATTTTCATTTATTAGTTGCAAACGTTGTTTTTGGAAAAGTGGTTGCAAGGGAATAAAAGACTGTTTCACTAAATCAAGTTGTCTGCCGTGTAGACTTGGAATTGTTATGTCCGAGACTTCCAGGAATCCGTCCCATCAGAGTTGGTGACTCTAAGCCCTCTGCTCGCGCATGTGAGAGTGTGTCCGTGTCCATTTGTGCAAGTGTGGGTGAGATGTGTGTGTGTGTGTGTGTGTGTGTGTATGTGCGCGTGCGTGTGTGTGGGACTGTGCATGCATGTGCCCGAGTCCATTAGGGTGTGAGATAACAAGGTGTAGAGCTGGATGAACATAGCAGGCCAAGCAGCATCATAGGTGCAGGAAGGCTGACGTTTCGGGCCTAGACCCTTCATCAGAATCAGCATTTCTGACGAAGGGTCTAGACCCGAAACGTCAGCCTTCCTGCTCCTACGATGCTGCTTGGCCTGCTGTGTTCATCCAGCTCTACATCTTGTTATCTCAGATTCTCCAGCATCTGCAGTTCCTACTATCTCTCTCCATTAGGGTGTGTGTGTGTCTAGGACATGTATTGTGCTCACCCATTTGTGCGTGCATGGGTGCAATGCGTGTTTGTGTCCAGCTCAGTGATAGAAATCTTTCTAATTTCCCTTTTACTTGCATGAGCTAACCAAGAACTTCACTTTAAAGATAAGCTGATTGGTTCTTTTTATGTCCTGAGTGAATCAGAGGGTGCAGGAGGAACTGGTAATACGGTTTCAAAACAAGCACCTCGGCACCCCCCTGTCCCATTGTTTTCTAAATGAATTGCTCAGGGTTAAGAGCCAACCAGCTGTAGAAACCAGTCAGCCAGCTCCAAGGAGATGAGGAGAAAGCCATACCTCCTCTGACAACAGAAAGAGAGGTTCATTGACCCGTGATCTGAGCTGAACAGTGAAGCTTGACAAGGTTTCTGGTAATGTAGTGGCACTTATACTGTACTTGAGAGTATGTTGCCCTCTGCGAGTCCATGACGGAACACAACAAAAGAAGAGGAAAGAATTCAGGCTGTCTGAAACAGCAGGTGCACCAACATATTCTGTTCTTTTCCTTCCATTCACCTACCCACCCACTGATTCCTCACATCTGGCTTCACTCTCCTGAAGAAAACCTGATGAAGTGTTGCAGCACAACTCAAACTTTCTGTTTCTCCTCTTCACTTTTATGAGTGCCCTCAAAATCTCTCACTGAGGTAATTGGTGGTTTTTGAGCAACGTGACCAAGTTAGAACACCAGTCCAGGCACTGAGCACAGTCAGGCTAGTTGACTACAATGGTCATCACAAGCTGCTTATCCATCCACCCATACCATGCCTCCAAGAGGTTGGCTAGGGCATTACGGTTAAAACTGTGGAACTTTGGACTGGAGTCACACATCCGACAGGTGAGGATGCTACATTTTCTTTGTCCAGATATAATAGAATTATTGCAGTCTCCATGGCAACATCTCAGCCAATCAGATTCAACTTGCCAACCAATCAGCCCTCTTTTCTCCCAAGGTATCAATTGTTGCAACCGTTTGAAATTTGGTATTCTTGCACTTGTCCTGAAGACTGCAGGACAAAAAGATCAGACACCACTGAAGTGCAAAGGAATTTCTTCATCCAGTGGGCAAGCCTGAGGGGCTGAATGGCCTACTCCTGCTACTATATTGCATGCTCTTAATAGGCAAATTATAAAAGGTCAGACAAAAACTGTTTCCAGTTGTCGAGGGGTTAAGAATGAGTGTTCACAGACAGGAGAGTAAATGGTAGAGATTTAGAACAGAGGGTGGCAGAAACATCTTCCCAAAGGGCGTTGCAAGGCTGTGAAATTCACTTCCGGAATTAGTGGTCAAAACAGAAACTGTATCAACTTTTGAGATGAGATTATTGAGTAACTGGATGAAGGAAAAGAGGAGTAAGGGATACAGGAACAGGGCAGGCATATGTGATTCCGGAGTGTGTGCACGCTCCTATCCAGGGTTGAGGCTAACCATTAAAAATGGCTGTTGTGATCCATCTGTTACAGCAACAGCTGACAGGAACAGGAAGAGAGTTTTGGTAGGTGTTAATGTAAAAGCTCTTGATGAACTGTCAAACAGTTGCAAGTGCCGTTTCTTAAAATAGTCTTCTGCAAAAAAATCAGCAGGAATAGAGGCTTAAAGAAAATGCTCAGTTTGGGTCTACGCAGGACAAAAAAGGACATTCCCTGAAGGAAAATCAAAACCAGGCAAATGACACAGAAGTACACGGGGTCTACCGAATCTCAGGGAAAGCAACCTGTACAAAACTCCAAATGCAGTCAGGACTTAGATGGCCTTACTCCCAATGGATTTGTGTGTCAAACACAGGCAAATGGGACTCATTTAGTTTTGGAAATCTAGGTTGACATGGACGAGTTGGACCAAACCATCCGTTTCTGTGCTGTATGACTGTACGGTTCCTCCCAGATGTATTTTTGGCCCTGGTGACCTTATGTACATCTATTGAAGCACCCAGCACTTGAGATGAAAGTTTATAAGCAATACTCCAATCTTGTGCATAGCTGCACAGTGCTCCAGCTAGCAGAGATCTTATCCACAAACGCAGCGATGCTGGAAGTAGGAAACACAGAAGTCAATTTGTATACAGCAAGCTCCCCACATATGGAGACCGGAACCAATCAGCTGCCTCGGTGACGCTGACTGAAGGGTAACTATTGGTCAGGATCCTGGCTCTTCCTCAAAATTATGCCATGTGCCTTTTAAAAGGGCTGATGGAGACTTATTTATGATGACACCTGAAAGACAGCACCTCTGGCAGTGGAACACTCCCTCAGTACTGCACTGGAGTGTCACCCCAAGATCTTTATACTCTAATCTCCCCAGTGGTACATGAATCCACAATCTTCTGACTAAGAGACGAAGTGTTACTAATGGAGCCACAGTTAATGAGCTTGTCCCCTTTAAGCAGTTCCCCATTCTCCTCACGGTGTTTATTCCATCTGTTTTGTTGCTGCCTGTTAAGTGCTGGCACAAGGCCGATTAGAACATTACATCAAACTCTGCAGCTCAAGTTGAGCTACATCTGCAAACTGTTAGGGCTGGCAGATTTAATTTTCCACACTCTGTTCTGAAGAAAATGCTTTATTTTGGGGAAAAATGTTGCAGAATCACCAGTAAACCACAGGCATATGACAACTTACAAACTAATGGCCAGCAGAGGATTACCATTAACTATATTAGAGTCATAGAGTCTACAGCATGGAAACAGGCCCTTCAGCCCAACTTGTCCATGCCGCCCAGTTTTCACAGTTAAACTAGTCTTATTTGCCTGCATTTAGTCCATATCCCTCCATACCTATCCCATCTATGTACCTGTCTAAATGGTTTCTTAAATGATGGAATTGTAGTCGCTTCCATCACTATCTCTGGCAGCCCGTTCCACTCACCACCCTCTGTGTGAGAAAAACTGCCCCTCTGGACCCTTTTGAATCTTTCCCCTCTCACCTTAAACCTATGCCTTCTCTTTTAAGACTGCCTCACCAGGGAGAAAAGCTGTTGATTATCTACCTTACCCATGCCTCTCATGATTTTATAGATCTCTATAAGGTAATGCCTCAGTCTCCTACATTCCAGGAAAAAGTCCCAGGCTATTCAACCTCTCCTTATAACACAAACCTTCCAGTCCAGGCAGCATCCTAGTAAATATTTTCTGCACTCTTTTTAGTTTAATAATATCCACCGCATTTGGAAATCATTAGCTTCCACTTACATTCCATGGTTCACAATCTTAGTCTATCTTACAGCCAATGAAACAGTTTTCTTTTGAAGTGTCACCGATAACGTAGGAAATGCGATAACCAATTTGTACACAAGAAGCTCAAACAAACAACAACGTGACAATGAAGAGATCATTTTTGTTCAGAAATGTTGGCAAGGATACTGGGCTGAGCACCCTATGCTCTGCATTGAAGAGTCCCATGCCATCTTTTATGCCTCCTGACAATCTTCTGACTGAGAGGCAAGTGTTCTACCCACTGAGCCACGGCTAATGTCCATGGAACTATATAAAAACTCTTCTTTGGTCCTTGTGACACAGTAGTTGTCTCTTATGTTTAGGTCCCTCCTACACAGATATGTCACAACACATCTGAATAGGTCAATTTGAAAATATCTACAAAGAATCTTTCTTTGAAAAGCTGCTCAGGTTGGATGTCCACTGAAGTTTTCAAAAAGGCGATTGGGAAAAGGGTAATTACAATTCTGTTAGGCAAGAACTGGGTAACATAAAATGGGAACAGATGCTGTCAGGGAAGAGCACTATTGAAATGTGGAGATTGTTTAAGGAATGCATACTGCGTGTGCTCGATATGTTTGTCCCTAGCAGGCAGGGAAGATGCGGTCGAGTGAGGGAACCTTGGCTCTCAAGACAGGTTGAACGGCTGGTTAAGAGGAAGAAGGATGCTTATGTAAGGTTTAGGAAACAAGGAACAGAAAAGGCTCTAGAAGGATACAAGTTATCCAGGAGGGAGCTGAAGAAAGGGCTTAGGAGAGCTACAAGGGAGCATGAGAAAACCTTGGCAGATAGGATCAAGGAAAACTCCAAGTCTTTTTACATGTACGTGAGGAATAAGAGAATGACCAGAGAAAGGGTAGGGCCGATCAAGGATTGTAAAGGGAATTTGTACATGCAGCCTAAAGAGATAGGGGAGGTCCTTAATGAATACTTTTCTTCAGTATTCACAACTGAGAGGGACCTAGTTGTAGAGGAGGACAGTGTGAAACAGGCTGGTAGGCTAGAGGAGGTCGATGTTAGTAAGGAAGATGTACTAGGAATTTTGAGGAACTTGAGGATAGATAAGTCCCCCAGGCTTGATGGGATTTATCCAAGGATTCTATGGGAAGCGAGGGAAGAGATCGCAGGGCCTTTGGCAATGATCTTTTCGTCCTCACTGTCCACGGGTATAGTGACGGAAGATTGGAGAGAAGCAAACGTCATTCCCTTGTTCAAAAAAGGGAATAGGGATAACCCCGGAAATTACAGGCCAGTTATTCTTACGTCAGTGGTGGGCAAATTACTGGAAAGGGCTCTGAGATAGGATTTATGATCACTTGGAAAGGCACAGCTTGATTTGTGATAGTCAGCATGGATTTGCGAGGGGTAGATCATGCCTCACAAACCTTATTGAATTCTTTGAAGAGGTAACCAAACACGTGGATGAAGGTAGAGCAGTGGATGTGGTATACGTGGATTTAAGTAAGGCGTTTGATAAGGTTCCCCATGGTAGGCTCATGCAGAAGGTAAGGAGGCATGGGATAGGGGGAAATGTGGCAGATTGGATTCAGAATTGGCTGACCCTTAGAAGACAAAGGGTGGTAGTGGACGGAAAATATTCAACATGGTGCTCAGTTATGAGTGGTGTACCACAAGGATCTGTTCTGGGTCCTCTTCTATTTGTGATTTTTGTAAATGATTTAGATGTAGGAGTGGAAGGGTGGATTAGTAAGTTTGCGGACGATACGAAGGTGGGTCGAGTTGTGGATAGTGCAGAGGGTTGTTCTAGGTTACAAAGGGACATTGATAGGATGCAGAGCTGGGCTGAGAAGTGGCAGATGGAGCTGAACCCTGAAAAGTGTGAGGTGATTCATTTTGGAAGGACAAACTTGAAAGCAGAATACAGGGTTAACGGAAAGATTCTTGGCAGTGTGAAGGAGCAGAGGGATCTTGGGGTTCATGTCCACAGTTCCCTGAAAGCTGCCACCCAGGTGGATAGAGTTGTTAAGAAGGCGTATGGTGTGTTAGCTTTCATTAATAGAGGGATTGAGTTCAAGAGCCGTGAAGTTATGCTCCAGCTATACAAAAGCCTGGTTCAGCCACGTCTAGACTATCATGTCCAGTTCTGGGTGCCTCATTACAAGAAAGATGTGGAAGCGTTGGAAAAGGTGCAGTGGAGATTTACCAGGATGTTGCCTGGAATGGAGGGAAGGTCTTACGAGGAAAGGTTGAGAAAGCTAGGGCTTTTCTCTTTAGAACGACGAAGGATGAGAGGTGACTTGATAGAGGTGTACAAAATGATCAGAGGTATAGATAGAGGGGACAGCCAGAGACTTTTTCCTAGGGTGGAGGTAGCTATTACGAGGGGGCATAGTTTTAAAGTGAGTGGAGGTAGATATAGGGGAGATATCAGAGGTAGGTTCTTTACTCAGAAAGTGGTCGGGGCGTGGAATGCATTGCCGGAGAGGGTAGTGGAGACGGCCTCATTAGGGGCATTTAAGCGGCTATTAGATAGGCATCTGGATGATAGTATAAAGTAGGGGTGGAGGTTAGATAGACCTTAGGATTAGGGTAAAAGTTTGGCACAACATTGTGGGCTGAAGGACCTGTACTGTTCTATGTTCTATGTTGACAGGTTTTAGTTGTGTAATGGTAGGGAAAGTTGTGTAGCCCAAGGCAGATAAATGAACTTGAGATGCAAATCATTCTGCTTGAATGACGCTTTGACGAGAGGGGCTGAATGGCCTCCTCCTGTTCCAATGTTTCAAACACTTTTTATCAAAGGGCGATGCCAAAATGCCAGAAATACTCAGCACTTCTCACAGCACCTGTGGTAAAAGGTAGAGCTAATCTATCTATCTGATGATCTCTTGTCAAAACTGTGAAACATTAGGATAAGTCTCGGGCAGGTAAAAGGGAAGAGAGTGAGACAAGAACAAAAGGAAAGATCGTTATTAAGACAGAAAATGGGAGCATATATGACAAAGGAGTTTGTGGTGCAAGGTCAAAGGTTGTAGTAACGGTACAAGTCAGGATACAGAAGGAATGTCTAGAGGATGTATGAATAGCAAAACAATGGCCAGCCACCATCCAAAACCAAAAACAAGATTAAGACTGAAACCAGCAAAGAGAAAGATAGAGAAAACTGTTTGAAACTGTTAGTCAGCTCCTTGACTTCCCCAGGAGACTAAGGAAATTTGGCATGTCTGTAAAGAGTCTTAACAACTTTTATAGATGCACCATAGAAAGCATCCTATCTGGATGCATCACTGGATGGTATGGCAACTGCCCAGGATTGTAAGAAAATGCAGAGTCATGAACACAGCCCAGTCCAACATGCAAGCCAACCTTCCACTGACTCCATCTACACTTCCCGTGCCTCGGAAAGGCAACCAACATAATCTCTTCCAACTTTTTCTGGTGGGCAGAAGACACAAAAACTTAAACACTCACACCAACAGACTCAAAAACAGCTTCTTCCCTGCTGCTTTCAAACTTCTGAATGGACCTCTCAAATTTTGGATTTAATGTTGATCTCGCTCTTTGTGCGCCTTCTCTGCAGCCATTACATTGTATTCCTCATTCTGTTCTATTACCCTGATGCACTTTTATGGTATGATCTGCCTGTACTGCACACAAAACTTTTCACTGTACCTAGGTACATGTGACAATAATAAATCAAATGAGGCTGTAAAGAGCTTCATCAAAAGATGAGATGCTGTTCCTCTAGCTTGCGTTGAGACTGATGGGAACACTGCAGGAGGCTAAGTATACAGAGGCCAGTGTGAGAGTAAGTTGGCAAATTAAAGTGATTGTTGGCTGGAAGTTTGAGGTCATGCTTTGTGGCCTGAATGGAGGTATCCGCAAAGCAGTCACTCAAATAAAAACAGCAAGTGCTGGAGAAGCTCAGCAGGTCATTTGTTCAGTTCATGACAGGCTAACATCAGAAACCATTAGTTTTGTTCTCCGTTCAGCAGAACCTATGATGAGCATGTTTGTTGAAAAAGATACAGTTCAGAAGACATCAGTGTTGAGTTTAAAAGTAAATTTAGTTTCACTCCTAGAAAAGGGATTCAGGGCAGTTTAGGGAACAAGTCAGCTCAGCAGAAGGGTTTAGTTTGTGATATGTTCAAGCCAGGAGAATAAGATTAGAAATCTGTAGGTTATTAGAAGTAGAATTATAGAATCCCTACAGTATGGAAGCAGGCCATTTGGCCCGAGTCTACAATGACCCTCCAAACAGCAGCCCACCCAGACCTATACTCCCTACCTTATCCCTGTAACCCTGCATTACCCATGGCTAATTCACCTAGCTTGCACATTCCTGGACACTATGGGCCACTTAACATAGCCAATCCACCTAACCTGCTCATCTTTGGACTGTGGGAGGAAACCGGAGCACCCTGAGGAAATCCACGCAGACACGGGGAGATGTGCAAACACCACACAGACAGTTACCCAAGGCTTGAATCAAACCCAGGTCCCTAGCACTGTTATGCAGCAGTGCTAACCACTGTGCCACCAAGTGCTCAGGCTCTCAGATTTGTGATAAGCTCATATCAGCAAATTTGGAAAGGGCTCACTGATCAGTTTCCACGGTCCATGTCAAAGAATATGGAAGGATTTGGTTAAGTAGAATCCTAAAGAATTGAGGTTGAGTGGCAGCTTCTCTAGATTTGAATCTTTGTAATGGACAGTGTTTGGAAGCACATTGAAACATTGTTTTCCTGTGCATTGAGAGATCATTCTAAGTGCCATCTATAATTAGATGACTTGCTTCTTAAAATTTCTTCTTTGGTGTAATACACTCCTGTTGCTAAAACAAATCTGCAGCCTCATATGAATACATCTGAGTGACTGACCACCCTGCTAACTAACTAAACAGAAACGCTCACATTGGGGAGGTGATGGCCTAGTGGTATTGTCGCTGGGCTGTTATTCCAGAGACCCAGATAATGTTCTGGGGACCAGGGTTCAAATCCCACCATGGCAGATAGTGGAATTTGAATTCAATAAATATCTGGAATTAAGAGTCTAATGATGACCGTGAATCAATTGTCGGGGAAAAACCCATCTGGTTCACTAATGTCCTTTAGGGAAGGAAACTGCCATCCTTACCTGGTCTGGCCTACATGTGACTCCAGACCCACAGCAATGTGGTTGACTCTTAACTGCCCTGTGGGCAATAAATGCTGCCTAGCCAGCGATGCCCTCATCCCATGAATGAATAGAGGAGAAAAAAAAACCCACATGTTCAAACCAGATTTCATTTTGAGTTCCAATTTGTCCAGTACTACCATCAGCTGGAATCATAACAACCAGATTGGAATATATTTGGGAACTGGGAGATCAGTGGAATATGAAATTTGCCTGGGCAGAACAACAACTTAAATTTAGGTAGCACCTTTAAGGTAGTAACACACCCCAAAGTGCTTCACTACAGAATTATAAAAGACTGTACAACACTGAGCCACATTGAGATACAGTAAGGCAGATGCTAAAAGCATGGTCAAACATACAGGTTTATGAAGGTTCTTAAAGGATGAGGTAAAGCTAGGGTAGAGAGCTGTGGGGAGGGTATTCCAGAGCTTGAAACCTTGGCAATGATGGACACAGCCACCAACAGAAAGTACACAAGGCCAGAAGTAAAGCAGCTCAGAGATCTTGTGTAGCTGGACAACATTACAGAGATTGGGGGAGGGGCAGTGCAGGCCATTGAGGCATTTGGAAACAAGAATGGAAATTGTATAATCAAGATGATTCTTAACAGAAGAACGAGGAAAACACTCTTACTTAAATAGAAGGAAAATAGTGTGCATTCAGAAAATGATAGTGATCTGGGGATTCCCAACTGACAATAAATTGAAAGAATTGTAACAAGGCTTGGTAGCACCGAGTTTGTTGCAATAGATTAAGTGATCATCATTGAGCCAAAATAGTGAGCTAGTCCTGCCACTCTATGAATCTCTGCAACTTCACTTCACAGAATTAATATGATTTTTACAGAAGATGGTAAGGGGGAAGTGGTAATGTCACTAGACTAGTAATCCCTCACTCCAGGTTAGCAGGATGGTGAAATTTTAATTCAATAAAAATCTAGAATGAAAAGCTGGCCTAATAACGATCATTGCCCTAAAAACCCATCTGGTTCCCTAACGCTCTTCAGGGGCTCTAGCCGACAAGAAACTGCAATGTGACCAATGTGGTTGACTCTTCACTTCCCTCTGAAATGGCCTAGCAAGTCATTCAGTTCAATAAATGGTGGCACATTCCATTAATGAATATAAAAAGCACATTGTATCTGCACCAGCTCTCCAATTGAGCCACACACCTGGTGCTATTTCCAAATTCTCCAAGTAACAATGCACATTCACCCTTTTCAGCAAACAGTCTAACTCCCAATTGAAAACCTCAAAAGAGTTTCCGCATCCCAGATGCTGCATGGAAAAGATTTTCCTTTTCTCAGAGTCATACAGCATGGAAATAGACCCTTCGGTCCAACCAGTCCATGCTGAACATCATCCCAAAATAAACTAGTCCTACCTGCTTGCTCCTGGCCTATATCTCTCCAAACATTTCCTTTCATGTACTTACCCAAATGTCTTTACATGTTGGAGTTGTACCAACGTCCACCACCTCCTCAGGAAGTTCATTCCACACACAAATCACCCTCTGTGTCAAAAAATGTGCCCCTCATGTCTTTTTTTAAAATCTCACTCCTCTCACCTTAAAAATGTGCCCCTTAGTCTTGAAATCCCCCATCCTAGGGAAAAGACAACTACCATTAACTCTATATATACCCCTCATTATTTTATAAACTTCTATAAAGGTCTCCTCTCAACCTCCTATGTTCCAGTGGAAAAAGTCCCAGCCTATTCAGCCTTTCTTTACAGCTCAAACATTCCACACCCAGCAACATCCTGCTTCTTTTACTTGATACTTCAAATCTATGCCGTCTTGTTCTCGATGCTGTCACAAGTGGGAACTGTTTCCCCTCCACTCTGCCCAGTCCGATTGGGGTCCAGTTACTGTTACATTTAGAATACAATCAAAAATTCTGTGAATGGCTGTGGTAATTGCAATACTAAAGGGATAGTGCGATCATAAAGGTACAGAAGACGACTACAATGATTGGATTGTGAGGAAAACAGAAGCTGGGGGGTTGGGGTTGCAGAATGCAGAACTAATCAGCTGAAGCAGTAGGCCAATGAGTGAGTGTGGAACCAACTCTCTGGGGAAATGGTAGAAGCAGAGAGTATGGATTCATTCAAATGCAAATTGGAAAGATTTCTTTCAGGAAGCAATATTTTGGAAATCAATGAGGGTAATTTGAGGCCTCATATATGGTAAGTGTAATAAAAGCAAAACACTGCAGATGCTGGAAATCTGAAATCAAAAACAGAGAGAGGAGAAAATTAACATTAAACATTAAATTTAGCATCAGAATCAAACGAGAGTCATAAAAGGACCCAAATGTTAAGTTTGTTTCTCTCTCCACAGATGCTGCCAGGCCTGCTGAGTTTCTCCAGCACTGTTGTTTGTATATTATCTAGAGTAACTGTAGCTTGATTTCAAGGAACAGGTAGCTTCGGATTTAGGATACCCAAAGCATCATAATTTGAGGTCTCCTATCATCATGTTTGGGTCTGCTGTACACTAATTGAAGGAAGACAAACTGAAGACTGAGGCCTCAAGTATTTCCGAAAAAAAGATATGCCAGCGAAGCCTGTCATTGTGCGCTCCTCTGGACAAACATACAAGAATGTTAACTTTCTAAGGGAGCCACAGGTCACACTGCATGAGAAAAGGGGGTTGATTAGTTGACAGGTCAACCGGGATTGTTCGACATATTGCCATGGAGAATGCAGCAGGCTTTTGTTCCAGAGATAACAAGGTGTAGAGCTGGATGATCACAGCAGGCCAAGCAGCATCAGAGGAGCAGGAAAGCTGACGTTTCGGGCCTAGACCCTTCCATGTGCTTTTGCTAAATTCCAGAATGTAGCAATGCCAACAACATGTTTCTTTTGCTTCAGAGTCAGGTCCCTGCCAGTGAATTTATGTATCTTCCAGCAAGCACAAAGCAGTTGCATTGTGAGCCCGGATGATTATCTTAAAGTAGTTGTTAGCATGATTTTTAACAGAGATGCAGGAGCCCTTGCAATCCTAACTCAGTGCTGAATAGTCAGTTATGAGCTTTCACTCTCATCCTCCGCAATACAATGGGCCAAACTGTCAGTCATGGACATGGGCAGAATGGCTACTGCCTAATGGTGCGTGATTCCAATGCCCAAGGTGTCTAAGCCAGAATTATATAAACCTCGGGACAGGGTTTCACCAAGACAAACGGCAACATGTATGGTACACTTTTAGCAGCTCCAAGATATTCCAGTGGTATTCTAGGCTTCTCTACACCACATTCTAATCTAATAGTAGATCTGCCCAGCCCAACCTTAAATCCTGAGATCCTTTAAATACCTTCAGAAGAAGCTGAATAATTCACAGGGTGAGTGACAAAATTCCTCAGCTGGAGATATTTATCATATTACACAGCTTCCACTGGGGTACTCTACTTATAAACAACAGGTTTTCAACCAAATCGAACATGCATTTCGGTTGTCTCATTGCATAGAACCAGCTCTCTGTTGACGTTGCTGTTTAAATGAAATGCTTTCCCCACCACATTCTCCCTGCGATAATTGACGATGTAAAAGAGATTGAGCACGAAATTCCTTGACGTGCAAGAGACGGAAGGACCACATGGTCTTTCTCTCTTACAATTAATCAGTACAACAGCTTGCCCTTGATGGTTACGATTAAGGTATGGCAGCTTTGTCTGAACACTGTATGGGAGATGCCATCCAGATATTTCTTTCACGAAAGCAATATTGGCAAGGACATCGAGGACAATTCTGCCACTTTTCATTTAAATAGCATCTTGAGAAGTTTTACATCCATCTGAGAGATGTCCAAAAGGCAGTGCAGCACTCCCTCCTTACTGCACCAGAGAACAGAGGGACCTAGCGGTTCCAGTACATAATCCTGAAGTTTGTGTCACATATGGACAAGACAGTCAAAAAGGCGTTTAATACGCTTGCCTTCACTGCTCAGTCCTTTGAGTATAGGAGTTGCGAAGTCATGTTGAGGTTGTACAGGACATTGGTGAGGCCTCTTTTGGAATACTGTGTCCAGTTCTGGTCGCCCAATTATAGGAAGGATATTATTAAGGGAGGGTTGAGAAGAGATTTACAAGGATGTTGCTGGGTATGGAATGTTTGAGTTATATAAGAAAGGCTAGACAGGCTGGGACTTTACCCACTGGAGCATAGGAGGTTGAGAGGTGACCTTACAAAGGTTTATAAAATCATGAGGGGCACAGATAGGATTAATGCTAGGTGCTTTTCACTAAGGTAGGGACTTCACGACTAGGGGGCACATTTTTAAGGTGAGACGAAAGAGATTTAAAAAAAAGACATGAGGGGCAAATCTTTTTACACAGAGGGTGGTTTGCATGTAGAATGAACCTCCTGAGGAAGTGGTGGATGTGGGTACAATTACAACGTTTAAAAGACATTTGGATAAGTACATGAATAGGAAAGGTTGGGAGGGATATGGGCCAGGAGCAGGCAGGTGGGACTAGTTTAGTTCAGGATTATTTTCAGCGTGGAATGGTTGGACTGAGGAGTCTGTTTCCGTGCTGCATTACTCTATGATTTTGAACTCCTGCCTTGACTAAACATTCCAATCTATATTGTCAAGTGGGATTCAAACCCACAACCTGCTGAGTCAGGTGACAGGGCCATTCACTGAGCCACAGCCAGATACGTGAATTACTCCCAAACATGCCAGGTTTGGCCTTGAATCTCCCATTGTTCAGGAGAAACTCTGCACTGAAACCCAGCACAGCATGCACTCGGTTGGAAGTTGCTAAGGCTCACAGCTTCATGCAGGTTCCACTGAGAGTATCATTCTACGAGTCAGTAAAGATATCAGGTCAGGTCAGGGTTTATCTATCTCATCCATCAGTTCCACTGTCCTCTCGCATCACGTGCCAGGTAATTAAAAAGGCAACAGAGATCTATTACAACACCAGGCAGTATCAGTGTGCGACAGGTAGCAGCAGTATGCAAGGCTATCAATTATTTACAGAGAAGAACCAGAACCTGCTGTGCAACAACAGGCAATCAATCCCCATTTTCTAGTTATCGTGGAACAAAAACACTGTTGTCAAATATTTTCATCAGGACAGAATGGCAAGAATTCAAAATCTCAAACAGAACAACAAATTATACAGCATGAGAGAAGGTGACTGGTTGGAAAGTAGCCTTTGATTGGTGCAGAGATAGTAGGAACTGCCGATGCTGGAGTCTGAGATAACAAGGTGTAGAGCTGGATGAACACAACAGGCCAGGCAGCATCAGAGGAGCAGGAAAGCTGACGGGTCCAGACCTGAAACATCAGCTTTCCTGCTTCTCTGATGCTGCCTGGCCTGCTGTGTTCATCCAGCTCCGCACCTTGTTATCTCTGATTGGTGCAGGTGTTGCCATTAAGAGACTAGTCAATTGCCAAGCTTTTGGTTAAATTTAAACAAGACATATTGACTCTGAATGGTCAAAGCATTGCAAGAGAAACTTTTATCATCCACATTCAAGTTCTGGAGGAACTCCAAAAACACGGGAAACCACAGAGCTCTTGCCAATATTTGTAGAGTTTTTATAGCACAGAAAGAGGCCATGCAGCCCACTGTGTCTGTGCTAGACACATTCTCCATCACTTTGCCATAGTTTTGTATGCCGAGGAATTTTTAAAAAAAAATTTAACCTATTTTTGGTACAGGTTAATATCTGGACATTACCGAACAGAAAAAGGTTTAGATCGAATGTCAGAATTTGATGTGATCCAGGGCAACAGCAGAGGACTGGGTTAGGGAAGATGGTTCTGGCTGCAGCTCCTGGACCTTGAAATAATGACAGATGACAAGTCCATTCAGTCCATCCAGAAAGAAACTAGAATGCCTCCCCTACTGCAGCATCAAATTACTCCTTGTATGATGCCTGGGATTTAGCCAACACCCCTCTACCTGAAAATCCATTGTTTTGTGCAAAGGATGTTTGGAAATGATATAAAGCACTTGGTGACATCCTGTATTTAGGAAAGGCGACATATAAATGCAATAAGACATTAGTGATAAATATTAGAGAGTCAACAAAAAAAGTTATCAAATTGATCTGTGGTAAGGTCCAAGAGAAAGCACAATGTATCTCAATACCAGATGACAATAGAATGTAGCTCTAACAATGGGGGAGCAGCTTCATGAAGGGGTGTTGGCTGGTATTTCACTCCATTGATGAATGAGGAAATCCAAAACACAGTGCGCAGTAAAAGTCAAATCTCCCATAAGTGGCAGAGCATTGCAAATACCACATAAGGCCCTTGTCCGACCACAATTAGAATACCATGAACAGTTTTGGGCCCAGGAGACATTTACTGGCACTGGGGACAGGAGTCACGGGATATAGGGAAAAGGCAGGGAAATGGAGTTGAGAATTAACGGATCCAACTGAATTCCGTGGAGCTGACTCAATGGGCAGAATGGCCTAATTCTGCTCCCACATCCTTCACTAAGGTCATCCCTTCTGGTCATGAGAATTTCTCAGTTTCACTGAAGGTTAGAACTAAATGACTTGGGTATTGAAATTGTGTTTTTCACGACCACAGAAAATCTCTAAATACTTTTCAACCAATGAGGTACTTGCCCCATGGGAAACACAGGAGCTAAACTACACACAAACAGTGAAGTGACAATGGCCACCTAATCTATTTTTTATGATGTTGATTGTGGGATAAATATAGGTCGCGAGGGCACAGAGTTATGGTAAGAGGGGAAAGATTTAAAAGGGACCTGAGGGGCAATTTATACACACTGAGGGTGGTGCATGTATGGAATCAACTGCTAGAGGAAGTGATGGAGGTAAATTACAACATTTAAAAGACATTTGGACAGGTACGTGGATAGGAAAGGTTTAGAGGCATGTGGGCCAAACGCAGGCAGATGGTACTAGTTTAGTTTAGGAAACTGGGTCAGTACGGACAAGTTGAGCTGAAGAGTTTGTTTCTCTGACTCTATGACCTTTGAGGGTACTGGAGTGAAACAGAATGCAATGGACTGTAGGGGACTTGCTGACCTTAGTTCCTCATGTTAATTAAGAAAGAGGGAACAGGTGCTATGTAAAGGAATGTGATGCATCGGTGTCTCAAAGGGTTGCAGCACTTGCATTTACAACAATTCCTCAAATCATTCGGAGACTCCAGGGTGTGGGTGGGGGAGCAAACTAGAGGGTATAATCTTCTGGGGTTTTGCCTCCCACGGGCCCAGGGGCCCCCAAAGGAGCTACCTGCCGGCCCGCCACATCCCATCACCCCTCCGTTACAGGTCAAACATCAAGAGGGGTGGGAGAGGGATGAGGAGGCCATTCATTGGCTGTTTAAGGACCTCAACAGGACCAAAGGTGAGAAGGCCACCTGCTGCCACCCATGCCCGTAAAATGAGCAAGAGGTTGGGTGTGGGCGAGTAGGCAGTGGGCAGGAGTTTTACAGCTACAATTTACTCAATCACCCTATCTCCAACACGGCAGGGGCTAGGGGGAGAGGAGAAGTGTGTAAAATTCCCTGCAGTGCTTTTATTCTGGCAACAAAGGCAATCTGCTCTCCAATTCAGACCAGAGTACAGCCTGGTACTCGGCATACATGGAATCTGAGGAATGTTGGGAAGAATCTCTGTACTCGACAAACAACTGTTTGACGGGATGTAAACAAACCCCTTTCTACTCTCACCCAAGGCTACAACCCATCCCTGCACAGTGGAACAAAAATGTCAGACTGCTTTTTACTTGACATTGCATCTGGAACCACACAGGCCTCTTGCCACTTTATGCTCCCGTGCCTTGCGGTAAGGAACAGCTGTGCCTGGGATAGCAACCGGAGACAGGGGATGTTGGGATTAGGATGGAAAGGGGGAATGGGGATGGTCTATTGCTTTACAAGACTCCACACAACTTCTGCAGCGACTGTCACACTGTCCAATGTTGATGTCGAGCAACAGAAATCAGGCCATCGCAGTTTCAGAACCCAGTGTGAAGTTGACTGCTGTTATCTTAGAGAGGGGGCAGTGGAGATTTACCAGAATGGGACTAGAAATGAGAGAATAGAGTTCTGTTAGGAATCTGAAGGAGCTGGGATCCTGGGAGCAACTCAGAGTTCTCTTCCAACTCAAAAAAAAACTGGCATCATCACTGCGATTTTAGACAAGTACCAGCCAAATATACTATACCCATGATTTTTGCAAATGAAGCCAAACTAAGGCCAAGGCCAGGCATGTTCTCTGGCATTATTTCAGGGGAAAAAACAAAGGGATCTCATGCTGTTGTCTTGGCTCAACCAGTCTCAATTAAAAACACATGATATGGGTTGCGGGTCATGGGAGCTTGCTGTGCACAGGCTGACTGAAGTATTTTCTACATTACAACAGTGACTACACTTTGAAAGTATTTCTTTGGCTGTGAAACATTCTGGGACATGCTTAGGTTGCAAAAGGGAGTGTTAAAAATGCAGGTTTTTCCTTTCTAGTTCCCATTCAGTGAACCCTGGGGAAGTGTGTGTGGGTGGGAAGGAGGCAAGCTTTTACTAATGGTCTCCATGTCTCCAGCCCCTGAAGGGTGCAAAGGACAATGGAGGGCCAGGGCATCCTGCAGTTTCACAGAGGTGGCAAAAGGATAGAAGTAAGGGTGGTGGGGAGACAAGGAAGGGGAGAGGAGGAGGGAGGAGAGAGACGCAAGTAAAACAGTCACAAATGTAAGCCAGCAAAATATAAGCCAATCCTGTTTAGCGAGTGCACTCAGGAAACAGACCTCACAGACTGCAAAGGCTGACATGGCAAGCCTATGTAAAATATTATACCATCTTGCACTTTATACACACAAGCTATTAACAGCACAGGTTGCAGCAATGAATACATTCACCACTGATTCAAAGACAACCCCCAGTAAAAAGGATAGTCTTAACACCATAACTCGATGAATAAATACAGATTACAAGGAGCTGGAAAGGATTAAACCCCTCCTGCGATCTCTCTCACACAGCCCTACAATCCAGATGCTTGAATAAAACAGGTTCATGGTGTCACAATACCTTTCTCCACTTTAGGTAAAAGCTGACACAGACACTCAAATAAAAATTCTTAGCCTAACGTCAACAATACTAGTTTCCCAGCGACCGATTCAGGAAAGTTTCCAGGAGGCTTCCAGAGGTCAGATTGATCCTGTTAAGAACCCAGTAGCAATTTTTTTTAAACTTAGAAACAGAGCTAAGAAGAAAGTTAAACTCCGCACTTTGGTTACCTTTCAGACAGAACATCTTGGAAGCATTTTGAAGAGAAGGACTTGTGGCAGACTTGCTGGTCTGTTGATGATCTGTTGAGGGATGAGGGAGAACTCAAGCATACTGATCGAGTTCACTCAATGCACCAGGAGACTAGTACAAGAACATAGTCCAAACCAGCTGCACTGCTGTCTGACCCCCTTGAAGCTCACGCCCACTATTGTTTGAAAGCCTGAGGGATGGGATGGAGTGAATTGGGGTGTGGAGCAGGGGCAGAATAAGTTGGAGAGTCTCCGTGTTCAGCCTATCTGCGTTCCTGTTAATGGAATGTATGCCTCCTCCATGCTCAGTGCTTTAACACAGGAAAAACTGTCTGGAGGCTGGCACTCCCACCTCGGCTCACTTCATCCCTCTGATAACAGAAATTGCCACTTCTGCTCCTGGCTTTTATTTCAGATTTACAGCATCTGCAGCATGTGGCTGTCGGAGCAGCTGGGCCCACCCACCCAAGGCGGAACTGCTCCCCACCACCCCCCCAAAAAAACAACATAGCGACCTGACAATCGGTTTTCGTGCTGGGAGTTGAGGGATAAGTACTGAACAGGACGCTGGGGAAAACGGCTCTGCTCTTCCTCAACAAAGTGCCGACTGGATTCTTCAATGTCTGCCTGAGGGGGACAGACAGGGCCTCAGTTTAAGGCCACATCTGAAAGATAGCATCTCTGACAGTGTGGCATTCCCCCAGTACTGCACTGAGCCAGTCAGCTTGGATTGTCTCTGCGGTAAATTCAGACCAAATGAGACATGGATTACTCTATCAGCACCCACCTTCCTCAGGAAGGGTCACCGGTCCCGAAATGTTAACTCTGATTTTTTTTCTTCACAGATGCTGCCAGACCTGCTGAGCTTTTCCAGCAACTTCTGTTTTTGCTCCTGATTTGCAGCATCCGCGGTTCTTTCGGTTTTTATTCAGTTGCAGATCCTTCCCTACCCTCTGCCTCACTGACTACAGTGGTTGGCTCAGTGGTTAGCCCTGCTGCCTCTCAGCGCCAGGGATCCTCCCATGGGTTGGAATGTAAGGTAAGAAGTTTCAGAATCCACACCACCCCCTCCGCTTGACTGCTGGCTGAACACGTAGCCCATTGGCTCACCACTGGATCATAAAAGCAGCTCAACGGGTTTCAGATGGGACCTGCCCAAAGATGTTGGGGGGGGGGGGGGGCTTTTTGCGCTAAGGATGCTCACTGAGAGGAGTACATCACTGAATCCAGGATGTACTGTACTCTATCTGGGAGCCAGGCTCTCAGTTAAGAGCTCAGGTCAAACTCCTTCGGGTGTTGGAGATCGGGTTTCTAGGTGCAGGATTTTGAGCTGTTAGTTATCATTCACCGATATGCCCTCTGGCCCAACTCCAGCTTAATGGCCAATGGCGCAGTCACAATGTTCCAGCTCTCTGGCACTCCCTCTGCCTTGCTACCTCCCTAGCCCTTTCAGAGCCCTCCTCTTTGATCATGACCTGATCCTCTCTGCAGTCACCTCCACTTTCCCTTCTCCTGTCCTCCAGTATTTCATTGCAACTTTAACATTCTGCGTTTTGAGGCGATTCCCTAGGGTGTGGTCAGCCTTCTGGCATTGCAAACTACTACATTAATTCCAGACCATTTTCTATAAATATCTCTCTATTAAAGTTAAAACTGAGTTACTCTCCCAATTACCACAATTCAACAGCAAATCATCACCGAGACTGTTGTTATCAAAACCTCAATGTATTTTTGAGCCATTTATAACCAAAATTATTCTGATGCTGCTGACAGCATTGTTACTTCAGAATAAGGAGATTTGCATTCCAGTTCTAACTCACTCAACCTTTCATTGAAGCACAGAAGGTGTGTGGCATGGTGGAAACATAGAAAATAGGAGCAGGAGTAGGCCATTCATCCCTTCAAGCCTGCACTACCATTCAATATGATCATGGCTGATCATGCAGTTTCAGCATCCCACTCCCGCTTTCTCTCCAAATTCCTTGATCCTTTTAGCCGCTAGGGTCACGTCCAGCTTCCTCGTGAATATATCTAATGAACTGGCCCCAATAGCTTCCTGTGGGAGAGAATTTCACAGGTTCACAACTCTGAGTAAAAAAATTCTTCCTCATCCCAGTCCTGAATGGCTTACTCCTTATTTGTAGACTGTGGCCCCTAGTTCTGGACTTCCTCAACATCAGGAACATTCTTCCTGCTGTTCCTGCATCTAACCTGTCCAGTTCCATTAGGATTTTATATGTTTCTATAAGATCCTCTCTCATTCTTCTAAATTCTGGCGAATACAAGCCCAATCGATCCAGTCTTCCCTCACATATCAGTTCTGCCATCCCGGGAATCAGGCTGGTTAAACTCCGTTGGACTCCCCCAGGAGCAAGAATGCCCTTCCTCAGATTAGGAGACCAAAACTGCACACAATACTCATGTTTTTTGGATGAGGCCTGAGGTGCCTCGTTCAGGTGCATGTTAAAGATCCCACTGCATTATCAAAGTTGGAGTGTGAAATTCTCCCAGTATCCAGGGCCCTGAATCAACCCTCCTCAAAATCATTCCCTCAATCAACTCCACTCGAACTTTCATTCATCTATTCATTGTGGGATCTTACTCTGCGCAAACTGGGCAACGTAACAAGCCTTTGCATTTCGAAAATAATATACATGGTGCTCAGAACTTTTCCACATTTCAAAGAGTTATTTGGGTAGTCGATAAATGCAGTTACTATTTAAATTTACTATTCAATTTAATACTCAGTGACAACTGTAGAATTTTCAACAGAACAAGTTTCATTCCCGGTATCACGTCAATATGTTCTTCAGAGGAGTTTACACAGCGCTCTGGCACAAAGTGTTTAAACAGATCAAAGATGCTCTCTCGCTTCTTATAATGGGTTAAATAGCTTTTGGAAAGTGAATGTCAGTTCTTAAATATATCATGAATGTGGCTTGGTGGAGAAGCCTAAATCAGTGAGTGTATCAGGAGGATAATTTGAGGTTGGTTGGCTCGCCGAGCCGGTTTGTTGTTCCACAGACGTTTCGTTACCGTGCTTGGTAACATCCTCAGTACAGCCTCTGATGAAGCATCGGTGTGTTTTCCCTCCTGGTTTTTAAACTCTGGGGTCCGTTGCCATGGATTGCCTCACTTCCGGGTTTCCTCCGTAGTGGAATGTATAATGGGGTCGAGTTCAATGTGTTTATTAATAGCCTGCTTCGTGGAGTGCCATGCTTCCAGGAATTCTCGTGCTTGTCTCTGCCTAGCCTGTCCCAGGATCTTGGTGTTGTCCCAGTCGAAGTCGTGGTTCTCCTTGTCCATGTGGATTGAGATGAGTGAGTATTGGTCGTGTCTTTTTGTAGCCAGTTGGTGTTCATGTACTCTTGTTGTTAGTTTCCTTCCTGTTTGTCCGATGTAGTGTTTCTCGCAGTCTCTGCAGGGGATCTTGTAGATGACACTGGTCCTGTCCATGGCGGGCAGTGGGTCTTTAGTTCGGGTGAGCACTTGTCGTCGGGTTGATGTGGGTTTGTGTGCCACTCTGATGCCCAGCGGTCGTAGAAGTCTTGTGGTGAGTTCTGACGTGTTCCTGATGTAGCGTACTGTGATGAGTGTGTCGGGGCATGTAGGATCTTTCTGATGCTGTTCCTGTAGGCATCTCCTGACCCAGTTCTTTGGATATCCATTATCCTTGAACACTTGAAAGAGGTATTCCTCTTCCGCTATGGAGGAAACCCGGAAGTGAGGCAATCCATCGCAACGGACCCCAGAGTTTAAAAAGCAGGCGGGAAAACACACCGACGCTTCATCAGAGGCTGCACTGAGGATGTTACCAAGCACGGTAACGAAACGTCTGCGGAACAACAAACCAGCTTGGCGAGCCAACCAAACTCAACACCCACAACCCGAGCTACAGATCTACTCCAAAACCTTAGGGAGGATAATTTATTGCAACTTGAATCTACTTTTAGCAACTTTCAATTGAGGTTTTTGGAGGCAGGGCACTGTCTCTGGATCCAGACAGACTGCCAGTGGGTTACTTAAAATACACACTTAAATAACAGCCACAGCATACAGCAATGTTCTGCTGAGATGTTCATGGTCAAATAGTGACTCCTTTGTTCTGATGGTCCGTGTCACCCAGGACAAATTACCTTCCTTCAGCAGTTTCCGCTATGCAGGAAAGGCAAATAGAGTGCTGAGCCACACCTCTCAAAAACAAACCATAACATCACAAGATATAGTGGCAGAATCAGGCCATTCTGCCCACTGAGTCCGCTCCAACATTCAATCAAGGCTGATCTGTTTCTCAGCCCCATTCACCTGTTTTCTCCCCTTATTAATCAAGAACCTGTCTGTCTCTCTCTTAAAGACATTCAATGACTTGGCCTCCACAGCCTTCTGTGGCAATGAGTTCCACAGACTCACCACCGTCTGGCTGAAGAAATTCCTCTTCAACTCAGTTCTGAAGGGTGGTCCCTTCTCTCTAAGGCTGTGCCCATGCCCCTAATCTATCCTACTGTGGAAACATCTACTCCATGCCCACTCTATCCAGGCCTAAAACACAGAACAGTACAGGCCCTTTAGCCTCTCAGTATTCTGCAAGTTTTAATGAGATCCTCCCTCATCATTCTAAGTTCTGAGCACAGACCCAGAGTCCTCAACCACTCCTCATAGATAAGGCCTTCATCCCTGGAATCATTCTTGTAAACCTTCTTTGGACCCCTTCCAATCACAGCACATCCTTCCTTAGATATGGGGCCCAAAACTGCTCACAATATTCTAAATGCGGTCTGACCACAGCCTTATACAGCCTCAGCAGTACATCCCTGCGCTTGTATTGTAGTCCTCTTGAAATAAAAGCAGACATTGCATTCCCTTCCTAACTGAACCTGCATGTTAACCTTAAAAGAATCCTGAACGAGGACTCCTAAATCATTTTTAAAAAAACCCGAAAGAACTGCGGATGCTGTAAATCAGGAACAGTTCTGAGAAAGGGTCACCAGACCCGAAACGTTAACTCTGATTTGTTTCTTCACAGATGCTGCTGGACCGGCTGAGTTTTTCCAACAAGTTCTGTTTTTGGTCCTTAGTCCCTTTGTGCTTCAGATTTCCCAAGCTGTCCCCCATTCAAAAAAAAAATAGTCTACACCTCTATTCTTCCTACCAAAGTGCACAACCTCACACTTTCCCAAGTAACAGATCTCAAGCCAGATGAATGAAGGATGATTCTAGTCACCAATCCTTTTCTTGACAATAGCTTTATTTAGAGAATGCAGCATTGTAAATGCCTGCATTTTAATCTCCATGTCGCGCAGCCTCTCTTTATTGTGAATAAACCAAATCAAACTAAATTGAATCAACTGAGCCAAATTAAATCATACTAACAACTGACAGCCAACTCCAGGTGCACTGCAATCAACCTCTTTATATGATTTCAAAACAAACAAATTGAACCAAATTAAAAGGCTGAGAGCCTCTCAAAGGGGCACTGTAACTAAGGTCTCAAAGGAAACTTGAAATTTAAATCAAAGCCTCAATTGGCAGCCACTTCAAGGTGAACTGTAATCAGTCTCTCATTTTTTTTCTAAATTAAATTATTTTTAAATCAACCCGTTTGGTCACAACACACTGAGCACCTGTCTGAGCAGTTGATGAGCAAACAGTGGAGTCGGACAAGTGTGTTTCCTCACCGTTTCTCAGGGTGACACCCAATAGTTACACTGCTGTGTCTGGGGCACTGCCAGTTGTAGCGGACCAGCCCATTGTGGATGCTTCCCTTTCCCGAATTTCAGGCTTGATTTAGAAGAAGGGAGTGCACGTAACTCACAGAACACAAGGTGAGCTGTTTGGATGGTCCTATCGGTGGGGAAAGCTATCAGCAGCAGTGCAACTGAGCCAATAGTTGTTTCTTGTCTATTCCAAATTTGAGGTGAGCATCGTATCGTGGGGGCTGTCTAATGGAGATTTTAAAAAAATAACTTTAAACTATAAAACGGAAAGACGCTCAAGTTTCTAGATGATTCCAAAATAGTAGATAAATATGAAATTAAATGGTTTTTGTGAACCTTGCCAGAAAGAGATATTGCTGAAGCTTTTCATCTCATCAGGACAAATGTAAGAATGCCAAATTACAAAACCGTCACAACAATTTGCATTACAGGGAAAAACGTGCTGATTGGTTAAACTTGATTCTAATTGGCTAAGGTCTTGCCAAAGAGGAAAAAAGGGAAACACAGAAAAACAGGAAGAGGAGTAGGCCATTCAGCCCTTTCATTCTCTTCTGTCATTCAAAATGATCATGACTGATCATTCAATTCAATCCCCTGTTCCTGCTTTTCCCCATATTTGTTCATTCCTTTCATCCTAAGGACTATATCTACCTCCTCCTTAAAAGCATTCAATGTTTTGGCCTCAACAACTTCCTGTGGCAGAGAGTCCCACAGGCTGTATGTGGCCCAGGTTCAGATCCCACCTGCTCCACAGTTGTGTCATTATGGATCTGAACATGTTGATTAAAATAACTACAGTCAGTTTCCTGAACTATAGGCTCCCCATGCAATTTTAAAAAAAAGCATGCACAAATTGAATATGTTCCATCTGTTTGCAGACAAGAAGTTCCTATGTACAATGCTGCTCCAGGTAAGCACAGATGAGCCATGTTATGAGGTAGATTGATTACCTTAAATGGATTGTTACTGCAGCTACTGGCACACTCAGGATTTATTTTGCTAATCATTTTCTGAATGTTCGGGTCACTATTGTGCTCCCCTCCTTCTACAAAGGTGAGGTACCACCATCATGTGCCGAGAGCAGTTTGGTACAATACAGTAACTTGTTAGGTCTTCTGACAGCTGTTGAGGAGTAACTGCATTGGTGTGGCACTGGCGTTACGTGTGGGTCTAGACTCGGTACAAAACGGCAGGTTTCCTTCTCCCAAAGCACTTCAGTGAACCACGTGGATCTCAATACCACCTAGTAGTCTAACTGACAGATTCTTTAAACTGAATTCTGAGTCTCATAGCGCCATGGTAAGATCTGATCGCAAGGCATGCAGGCCTCTAGATTACAATCACAGTAACAAAAATGTCACACACAAAATCACACAGGGGAACTAGATTTATTCTTAAGGGTCAGTTGAGTTCAAACAGTTCAGTCAGTGCCACTTGTATGTTCACCAGTTTATACCTGATCACCACTCCCCAACCCACTCCCACCACTCTCCGAAACCAGTTCCCAAAATTTCTAATTCTGTCAAAACTTCCAAACTCCTTACACATCCACAGACAAATTCTGACCTTCTAGCCCAATTCTCTATTTTAATGTTTTTGTGTTAATCTATTTTCCTAACCAACCTGTTCAGAGATGTTATTGCACACCACTGGAACAGCTGGGATGTGAACCCATTCCTCTCAGATTAGGCCAGGTGTAGGGACACTACCACTGCACCAAAAGAGGGCGCAATTCTCTCTGTATGAGTGCTTTAGGTAATTAATTAAGCAATGTCCCTCACCTCTGCATCTTAATTAACATGCCATTAACAATATCCACCTGAGTGATGCCAGATTCAATGCTAGTATACAGTACGTTTGCTGGGCTTCTCTTGCACAATGCGAGTGCCCCTACCTGCTAGAAAACCCAGTTTCAATTCCCATCTTCACTAGAAGTGTGCCATATTGTATCTGAACATGTCAATTAAAATAACTACAGTCAGTTAGCTGACCTCTGCCAGGCTCAAGGTTGGGAGATTAATCCGCCCTCTGCTTCCTTGGGGTTCTGGGGGAGGGAACATCACATTCTTGTGCCTTACAGATACCAAGTGACATTCCTCGGACAGGGATGTGTGCAGTCACAGGGTGGGGACAGGATTAAGACTAGGCTCGAATATGATGTTTCCTAAGTGGCATAGACAAGAACACGTGGTAAATAAAGAATAGGTAACAGAGGCTGACCAGAGCAATTGTGCTGGGGACCCTGCGGGTGTTAGCTTGACGTTAGTGGGCTTGACCAGAGGGGACTGGGATTGGGGAAGGGGGGGAGAAATGGTGTGCTAGGGTCCCTCCTCCTAACCCCAGGTGGTTATACCCTGCACAGTCACTGAGTGCAGATAAAATCTGTGGCTCACTGGGCCCCCAATTTGTACAGGAAAGAGGAGGGAGATTTGAGGGAAGAGGAAATCTATGGGACTGCAATTACCAATGTGTTTTATGTATCAGCAAAGAAAAAAAATGATAGATTTTAGATAGAAATTAAAAGGCAACAATTCTTTGTTGAGTATTAAGGTCAGTTATATCCACTTCCATAATGTGATCTGACTTCACCCCGTCTCAACTGCTGACACTACCTGAAATTCGGGTCTTCGCCACCTCTAAACTTGACTATTGCAACACACCTCTGGCTGATCTCCCTCATTCCGTGAATTCGAAGTCATCCAAACTCTGTGGCCTCTGTGTCAACTCTGAGGGTTTCTCATTTCCCTTACACTTCTGTGCCTGTTGGCCTACATTGGCTCCCAGTCAAGTAACATCTTGATTTTAAAAGTAAAAGACAAAGGGCGGGGGTACAGTGTTGCTTTTCAGACTGGAGGCCTGTGACCAGCGGTGTGCTACAAGGATCAAGGCCAGATCCACTGCTGTTTGTCACTTACAGAAATAATTTGGATGTGAACATACAAGGTATGGTTAGTATGTTTACAGATGCCACCAAAACAGATGATGTAGTGGACAGTGGAAAAGGTTAGCTCAGAGTGCAACAGGACCTTGATTAGATTGGCCAATGGGCCGATGAATGGCAGATGGAGCTTAATTTAGATGAATGTGAGGTGCTGCATTTTGGTAAGGCAATCCAGGGGAGGACTTATACAGTTAATATTAGAGCGCTGGATAGGGTGAATAGCTAATGTCTTTATCCTTGAGTGGGAGACAGTCCAAAACTAGAGGGCATAGGTTTAAGGTGAGAGCAGAAGGTTTTAAAAAGGACTCGAGGAGTGACGTTTTCACACAGAGGGTGGTGCATATATGGAACAAGCTGCCCAAGGAAGTGGTGGAGGCAGGTACAATTACAACATTTAAAAGGTATCTGGATGGGTATATGAATATGAATGGTTGAGAGAGATATGGGCCAAATGCTGGCAAATGGGACTAGAACAGACTGAGACGTCTGGTTGGCATGGATGAGTTGGACTGAAGAGGTGTTTCCATGCTGTATACTCTACGTGTCACCCTTGTTTTCATGCCCCTGCATGGTCTTACTCCTCCCTAACTCTATAATCTCTTCCAGTCCCACACCCCTCAGAGATATCAGTGCTTCTCTAATACTGACAATTTAAGCATCTGCAGTTTTAATTATCCCACCATCGGTAGCTGTGCATTCTGTTGCCTTAGCCCCAAGCTCAGGAATTCTCTGCCGGCGCCACTTCAACTCTTTAGCTCACCTTCCTGCTTTAAGACACTCCTTCAAACTTATCGTTTGACCAAGCTTTGGCTGCCTGACCCAATATCTCCTTATGTGGCTCAGTATGCAAATAGCATTACGTTAAAGGAATGACACAAATATAATTTGATGTTGTACTCCCGAATGTCATGAGCCCTCAGAATAAGGCTTATTATGGCCAGAGGAGATCACCTCCAGTTTGGGTCATTCTGACTGGAGATGACGTAGTTGATTCACCACGGGCTCACAGTGAGTTCTGTCCACAGTCTGTCCATGGGAACTATCTGCATTTTGTCCAAGCTCTTCAGAAACATACCTCAAGCAGATGACTAATGGAAATGATCTATGCTTGTTATGGCTGCAGGATGTCTGAGAGGAGTGTGGGGAGGCAGCGGGGCAGGAAACAGAGAGACAGGGAGGCATAAGGGAATGGAGGAGGAGAGGTTAGGTGTGGAGAGCGAAGAAAGAAAGGTGGACAGAGGGAGAACAACCACTGAGTCACCATGATCCTTTTCCTACATGGTGGAGACTAGAACTGGGGGCATAAAGGAAAATCAAGATGGCGGCAGAGCAGGATACTTCAGCTGCAGCATGTTGGCTCTGTCCATTTCTTTCTCTTCTTAATTATTTTTTTCCTCTCTTGCTGTTTCTTTCCTTCACTCCCAGCATCGGCAGCCTGTGGCAGACTCTCGCCCCGGTCTCTCGGGCGGCCTGAGGCGGTTTCTCAGTGCACGAGCGGGTCCTGCCCGGGAATGTTCCGGAGACACCGGGGTTGGGGTGGAGGGACTGCGGAGCTTTGGCAGCAATGATGGATCGCAGCGCAACGCAGAAAGAGCGAGCGGTGTGGGAGGATCTCCAGGATCTGAGGCAGCATCGAGAATAGGCAGCTGAGGTCTCCCAGACAGCAAGCTAAGCAGAGGACTCGAGGACTGATGAACCTTCAACTAAATTCCTTTATCTTTCTGGTTTAAATTAGAATGGATTTTAATGTAAACTATTACCTTAATTACTTTGCTACTTATTACATGAATGCAATGGTTAACTTTTAAACTCTGATTCTCTCACTACTTTGTACCACGTTTTTTGTACCTCGGTACCTTTGTACCTAAAATGGCACCGTATGTGGTGACATTATACATTTTCACTGTAATTCTGTATTTGTGTACACATGACAATAAAATCTAAATCTAAAATCCAGAGGGCCAGGCTGATGCTTTGCAGACAAGATTCAAATCACATGGAAGGTAGCTAGTAGAATTTCAACTCAACTGATTAATCTGTAATCTATATTGTGATCTTGTGGTGCAGTGCCCCTATTACTAGGTCAGAAGATCCAGGTTCAAGTCCCACCTGCACCAGACATGTGAATTTACAGGTTGACGAAAAATAACTAGAACTAGGGAATACAATAAGATGTCCCCTGATAAGACGGAGATGAGGAGGAATTTTTTTCTCCAGAGGATCGTAAAGTCTGTGGAACTCTCTTCCCCATAGAGGGGTGGCAGCACAGTCATTGTAAATGTTTAAGGTCGAGTTAGATTCTTCACTGATGAGGCGGCACAGTGGCTCAGTGGTTAGCACTGCTGCCTCACAGCGGCAGGGACCCGGGTTCGATTGCAACCTTGGGTGTCTGTCTGTGTGCAGTTTGCACATTCTCCCCATGTCTGCGTGGGTTTCCTCCAGGTGCTCCGGTTTCCTCCCACAGTCCAAAGATGTGCAGGCTAGGTGGATCAGCTGTGCTAAATTGCCCGTAGCGTTCAGGGATGTGTAGATTAGGTAGGTTACAGGGGATGAGTCTGGGGGGGCATGCTCTGAGGGTCGGTATGGACTTGTTAGGCCGAAGGGCCTGTTTCCACACTGCAGGGATTCTATGATCTATGATTCTATGAAATATGCAGGAAATTGGACGCCAAGATATTTTGAAATGGTAGAGCAGGCTTGAGAGGCCAAATGGCCTGCTCCTTCTCCTAACTTGCAAGTTCACACCAGCCAAAAGAAACACAGCTCAGTCAACACTGAGGAGTGGACACAGCATCTTTGGACCTTGGATCAGTCTCTGTTGATAGGCTGAGCTATTCAGCTCTTGGCCTGCAGCAACATTGAACCTAAGAGCACAAGGCAATAAGGGAATGATGAACCTGTGACTGAACCAAGGTCCAGTAACTAAATGCACATTGTGCAGTGGACTCTAAGATTACAAGAAGATCGGGTTCATCGAATAACTGGCGAATAAATAAGACCCCGGATTTACATGGTAGCAAGTTAGAATGAAATTTCTCACAATGGATTTTTTTCCTTTGTAAATCACCCTTTTAAAGCTGACCAGGGAGGGGTAAGCATTGAACTCTAGACACTGATACTGAAGGGAGTAAACAAACAGCAAGCAATTCACCTGAACACAAAGTGGAACTGAACACCAGGCAGCCATCAGCTGATATGTAAATAGAGAAATGGGCTGGCCCTGTAGCCAGAATGGCTAAAGTTTGAACTCAACTGATCCTTAGGAATAAATCTAGTTCCCTCATGTGATCTTTGAGTGTTACCGGGATTATAACATGTGGTGATCATGCAATCAAGTACCACCACGGGGGTACGAGGGACAGAATTCAGTTTAAAGACTGTGGCATCAGTAAAGTGATCATGAGGCTATCAGGTTGTAACAGAGACCCACGTGGTACACTGAAATCCTTCAAGGAGGGAAACATGCTGTCCATTACCCGGTCTGGATCTACACGCGACTCCAGTGTCGCACCAATGCTCCTGGACTGCTACCTGAAGTCCACAGCAAGTTATTCTGTTGTATCAAACCGCAATCAGCACATGAAGAAGATAGTGCATCTGCTTTGTAGGACAAGCAGGGGAGCACATTAAGTGCCAGCCTTGCTAGTGACACAAATATTACAAAATGAATTACAAAACGAATCCTGAATGGGCTAAGAACTACATACACAACCAATTTAAGATAATTGAGCCCATAATGTGGCTCATTTATGCTTGCAAGAAGCAGTAACATACATAGGGACCTGTTAACTGCAAACAAATGTTCAAGTTGTACACCATCATTGATTAACCAGAAGCTTGGAGAGTCTATGCCATCCCATTGATTTCTCCATGGCAACACCTTGACCAGAGTTCACTTGCTATTCAATCAACACTCTATTCCCTGCAGCGTAAATTGTTGTGATCATTTGGAATTTGGCATTCTTGTATTTGTCCTGATGAAAGCTTCAGCAATGTCTTTCTTGTCAGCAAGATCCAAAACAAAAATATATATTTTCAAATTTATCTACGATTTTGGCATCTGGAAACACGGGAGATTTTACTTTCTGTGCTTCAAAGTTAATTTTTAAAATCGCCATTGGACGATGTCCACCATAGAACCGTAACTGCAAGTTTGGAATAGACAAGGAACCGCAACTGGCAGGTAAACAACAGCCAAATTCCAATGCTGACTCCAAACAGTGGAGAGTTCTCTCACCTCTCCCAGTCCTACAGACTTCAATAATAAAATAAAAACCCCATGGATGCCGGAGATCTGAGACAAAAATAGAAATTGTTGGGGAAACTCAGCAGGTCGTGGGAAGAAAACAGAGTCTTCATCAGAACTGGTTCATCAGAACTTTCTGATGGATCACCAGCCTCGAAATGTTAACTCTGCTTTATTTGCACCGATGCTGCCAGACCTGTTGAGTTATGCCAGCAATTTCTGCTTTTGATTCCTATTCACTCCAGTTTTGCTAGGCCTCCTTGATGCCACACTCAGTCTAATGCTACTTTGGTGTCAAGGGTAGTCACTCTCACCTAACCTGCGAAATTCAGGTCAGGAGCCGAGTGGCTCTGGCAGGTCACAAACTGAGTATCAGTGAGTAGGTTAACTCTGGAGTAAATGCTGCTCAGTGGTACCGACAGTAATAGCTAGCATCCATCACTTTGCTGATGATCGAGAGTAGGTTCCTGGAGCAGTAATTGGCCAGTTTGGCTTTGTCCTGCTTTTCTGTAGACAGGATATACCTGAGCAATTTTCTGGGTAGATATTAGCATTGTAGCTGCACTAGAACAATTTGGTTGGGGAGTGTGGCTAGTTCTGGAGCACAAGTCTTCAGTTCCATTACTAGAATGTTGTCAGGGCCCAGAGACTTTGCAGTATCCAGTGCCTTCACCAGTTTCTGAATATCCCATGGATTGAATCAAATTAGCTGAAGATTGGCATCTGTAGTGGTGGACACCTCAGGAGGGAGCAGAAAAGAATCATCCATTTGGCGCTTCTGACTGAACAACATGCAAATGTTTCAGCCTTATTCAAACACTAGGCTCTCTGCTTCATAACATGGGACATCGAAGTATGCAAAACCTCAGAAGTGCAGCATGAGATGGTCTGAACGTTGCATACTTTCCACTTGGCAGTAGTTTCCACAGCCCTTTACAATAATTACAGGGACAGAAACAGCACAGCGTTCCTTCATTTCTAATCTGTGCCTTTGCACATCAGCCATGTCTCAGTGGGTAACCGTCTTGTCTTGGAGTCAGAGAGCTGTGTGTTCAAGACTGACTTCAGAGCTTTAATGTTCTCACGAACGTTTCTTTGTGTACAGCCTGTTTGTTGCACAGTGCAGTCCCCTTTAAGATTTCTGTGCAGCTGTCCTCGCACACAATTTCGAAGGGGATGTTGGCAGTGGGCAGCCTGTTTGCCTTCCTACATGTTACGTTACTGATTGAGGCACGTTTGCAGTTGCAGACACTTGAGCGGGTAACCCATTGAAGTACTGTGGGAGTAGGGGGCTGGGTAGCTCAGTTGGCTGGATGGCTGGTTTACATTGTACAGCGATGCCAACAGTGATGATTTACTTCTTGCACTGGCTGAGCTTACCGTGAATGAGTCTCCTTCTCAATCTCACCCCTCACCTGAGGCGTGGTGACCCTCAGGTTAACCACCCCCAGTCATCAGAGGGAGCAGTGCTATAATCCTCTGGGAGTATGGTGTCTTTACTTTATTGAGTGCTACTTTGCCGGAGCTGCCATCTTTCAAATGAGAATTTAAACCAAAGCCCTGCCTGCCTTCAGCAGACATGGCACTATTTTGAAGCGTTCTCAGTCTCATTCAAAAGACAGCATTCTCTGACAATGCAGCACTCCCTGAGTACTGTTGAGAGCAGCTGCCTGGATTTTGTGCTCAAAATAGCTGGAGTGGGCTTGAACCCAAAATCTGGAGATAGCAAGAAGTGCCAATGCTGGAGTCAGAGATAACACAATATGGAGCTGGATGAACACAGCAGGCCAGGCAGCATCAGAGGAGCAGGAAAGTCGACGTTTCGGGTCGGGACCCTTCCTGTAGAAACTCCTCTAATGCTGCCTGGCCTGCTGTGTTCCTCCAGCTCCACACAGTGTTATCTCGAACCCAAAACCTTCTGCCTCCAGGGAGAGGGGGGAATTGCCAGGGGACAGTGACACAGCAGAATGACACATGCGGCCGCCAAAGGTGGTGTTGAAAAAGCTGTGAGATTTTGCGCAGCGCCCTTACCGTTGGCACGTTGCAGTGAGTAAGTCCAGTTCTCCTCATCAGGGTCTTGCTGTGCGCAAACAGATGCTAGCTCACCATCGCTGCGGAACAGCCGCTTACTCTGCTTGGTGAATGAGGCCAAGTGGAGAAAGCTCGAGGTGCGAGGGATGGAGCTGTGGTTCGGTTTCTTCTTCTTCTTCTGTGTCCCTGGGAGACAGTCCTTCTTCATCGCTTCGGTTGACCGTTCAGTGATGTACATTCATGCTTTGCTTGGGAAGAAGTTACACTTCTGAAACCCTCCCAGGGTGGCTCTCCAATCCAATCCAAATGGCAAACAGTCCTACAGTCAGACACTCACTTCACTGATCCACACAGGGCTCTAGTTGAGTCAGCCCGAATCAACATATTCAAGCAGGGCACAGCACAAACAGCTTCAAAACCCTGGCAGAATTCACCCTCAGAACAAGCATGCAACAGGAGGTCCCCAGCCAGGTGCACAGGAGGAGTATGTAAGACAACAACACAGAGTGTGGGATAGGATCCCACAGCAGGGTAACCTGTTACTCTCTGTCTGTCCTCTGTGACTTCCTTTACTGACTGATCAATGGATTTGCATCAAAGTGCCACTCCATGCAAACAGAAGGCACATTTAAACGTCCTGACTCTGGAGCTGTTCACAGTCTGTGACTATCCCTCTCCTGTCTGTGCAGCGCCACATCCGAAACAAAACATATCAAACAGATTTCTTCCTTTTATCCCAAGCAGCAAAGTTGTTGGCTCCTCGTTTCTCTTTTGGTGAAAGCACTTCACTCCGCTTCAGCAACTGGCTCAGCCAAAGAAACACAAACATACACACAGGAAAGACTCATCCCAATCAGAGCAATTCGCTATTCAGGACAGGAGAATGGGAGAGAGAGAGAGGGAGCCAAGGGAGTGTGACTGCTCCGAGTGAAATCTGATATGCAGACTTCTAAAGTCATAGTAACTGTCTCCACACAAACTCCACCCCCTCTTTCTCATTGGAACAGTCGTGTTTAACTGGTCAAATGTGAACAAGCAATACTCTTGAATAAAGCTACAGCGGTTAATAATAACCGCATAAGCTCAGTGAGTATTGCTGCCTGGTTGTGTTTTGGATCTCACTCCCTGAATCACAAGATAAACTTGCACACGGGTGTTTTCTTTTCAAATTTCCAGCGGTTGTGTCTTTTTAATCTCCACCGCCTCCTTTTTTTTTAATATCTAGAAGTTAACTGACAGTAAAAACACAGAGTCTATTCGCTCTCATTCCAGGGGGGTACAAAGTACAATCAGATTAAAGACAGGATGAAGCAGCCACTTCTAACTGACCCCTGACTCCTAAAGTGCTGTAAAAAAAAAGGGTGTATCCCCTAGTGATACCTCACTAAATGATTCAGTATGTGAACCAAATGTGAAATCCAACTACCCAGAATTAAAATTACCCACGGCTGCTGAGGCCAGTGTGGGCCCTGGCTGGTCTGGCAGACCGTGAGCAATGCAGGCATCATTGGTCTGCCTGCCATACACACTTAGCTGCCCTGCTTTGCTCTGTGCCAGAACCGACGCAGGAATGACGGGCTGAATGGCCTCCTTCTGCGCTGTAACAAATCTGTGATCCTATGCTTTCCCAACCCAGCTCCAGACCCCGACCCTCCAGCAGTTCTATCCCCTTCCCCCAGGCCCCCTCCAGCCCACCCTAAACCAAGGCTGTACACATGGGGTAGCTTCGACCTGCTGTTGGTTAGCTACATTTGCTGGATAGTTGGCTTGCGATGCAGTGTGTTACCAACAGCATGAATTCAAATCCTACACTGGCTGAGGTTATGAAGGACTCACCTTCTCAACCTCGCCCCTCATCTGCCGTACGGTGACTCTCAGGTTAATCCACCTCATGTCGTCTGAGGGAGCTGCCCTATGGTCTGGTGTGGCTATGGCGACTATTTTACTTTTGAAGCCGGAGACGGTGAATCTGAAGGGTGACTGAGCGTGTGTGATGGGCAGTCGGTGTGAACGAGTGTGTGGATGTGTACATGTGCAGGTCAGTGTGTGTGTGGGTGACTGAGCGAGTGAATGAGTTTGTGCATGCTCGAGAGCATGTGAGAGTTGTGTGATCAGGCGCAAGAGTTCACAAAAGGGGAAATCGCTGAAATACAGGTACTGAACCTGAGCGGACAAAATGAAAGAAAGAAAGCAGTTGCATTTATACAGTATCTTTCACAACCTCAGGGCAACCTAAAGTGAAAAATTCATTCATGGTGCCTTGTTGGTTCAGCCTGAATTCATTGCCCATCCCCTTTTGGGCAGAATGGCCAAGGAAGGCAGATTTCCTGCCCTATAGAACACCGGTGCGCCAGCTGGGGTTTCAATGAAGTACTGATGACATGTAGTTACTCTCATAGGAACAGCACTGAACACTGAGCACCACATAGTATTTCACACCATCAATCTCCCCTGATGCACCTGCTCAATGAGGTCCATCTGATGTCAACACACTGAAAGAATCTTTATTTGAGCTGATGAGTCAGCCTCCCTTCTTGCCGACTCATTCCTGGCTATCTCTTACTCTTCCCTGAGTCACCAATGATGTAATTTGATTGCAAAATGCAAGCAAAATCTGATACTTCGAACCAAAGAATTGATACCACACAGGAGGCAGCCACTCGGCCCATTGAGTCTGCCTGTTAGGTGCTTGTCCCACGACCTGAGCCTGTAGCCCTTCAGACATTTCCCTCTTCAATGTGTTTATCTAACTGCCTTTTTGAAAGCCTATGTAATTCCACCTCCACCACACTCTCGGTCAATGTATTCCAGAACGCAACTATTCATTACTTAAAAAATTGTTTCCTCATGTTGTTTTTGATTTTTTCTTCATCTAATCTTAGACCCATGTCCTCTGGTTGCTGATCCTTGCACCAACGAGAACAGTTTCTCTCTATCTAATCAGTCCAGATCGCCAGAGATTTTGAACCCCCTCCATTACAATCTCCTTGCAACATTCTGCCGTAGGAATAATCTTAGTTTCACCAATGCATTCACGTAGGTGTACAAGATGACGAAAGGCATAGATAGAGTGGATAGTCAGAGACTTTTTCCCAGGGTGGAAATGACTGTTACGAGGGGGCATAATTTTAAGGTGATTGGAGGAAGGTATAGGGGAGATGTCAGAGGTAGGTTCTTTACACAGAGAGTGGTGGGTGTGTGGAATGTGCTGCCGGCAGTGGTAGTGGAGTCAGATACTTTAGAGACTTTTAAGCGACTCTTGGATAGGCACATGGAGGATAGTAAAATGTAGGGCATGCAGGGTAGTTTGATCTTAGTAGGATAATAAGTCAGCACAACATTGTAGGCCGAAGGGCCTGTACTGTGCTGTACTGTTCTATGTTCTATCTTATTCTTGTACATCTGTTCTGCCACTCCCTCTAGAACTTTCACTTCCTTCCTGAACAATAATGCCTAGAATTGCACTCAATACTCCATTTGAGGCTGAGCCATTGTTTTTTTTTTGGAAAGGTTCCTCATAACTTGTTCCATTACACCAGCAAATTGTGATGCAGCATCTTTAACATATTAAAATGCCCCCGGGGTGTTTCAAAGGAACATTATCAACAAACATTGACACTGAACTACATGAGCAGACATACAGAAGCAGGAGTAGGCCATTTGGCCTGTTGAGCCTGCTTTGCCAATCAATACGACCATGGTTGATCATCCAACTCAGTCCCCTGATCATGCTGTGTCCCGACACCCTTCAGCTTAACAACTATAACTCCTTCTTGAAAGCATTCAATATTTTGGCCTCAACCACTCTCTGGGTGAAGACATTTCTCCTCATCTCAGTCCAGAATGGCCTACCCCGTATCCTTAGACGGTGACTCCAAATTAAGGCACACATCCAAAAGCCTGATCAAAGAGGTAGATTCTAAGGTGTGTCTGAATGGAGGAGAGACAGAGGGATAGAGTGATGGAGAGATTTAGCAGGACGAATCCAAAGCTTAGTATCTGGACTGCTGAAGGCGTGGCCACCAAGATCTCCTGGTGTAGATCTGAGTTAGAGTCACGGAGATGTACAGCATGTAAACAGACCCTTTGGTCCAATGCATCCAACCCGAGATATCCCAAGCCAGTCTAGTCCCACTTGCTAGCATTTGGCCCAAATCCCTCAACTCTTCTTATGTGGGTACCCATCCAGATTCCTTTTAAATGCTGTAATTGTAGCAGCCTCCACCACTTCCTCTGACAGCTCATTCCATAAACGTACCACCTTTGCATGAAAAAGTTGCCCCTTAGGTCCCTTTTATATCTTTCGCATCTCACTTTAAACCTACACCCTCCAATTTTGGACTCCCTACCCAGGGAAGATGACCTTGGCTATCTATGCTCCTCTTGTACTTTAGGGAAGGAAACTGCCATCCTTACCAGGTCTGGCCTACATGTGATTCCAGACCCACAGCAATGTGGTTGACTCTTAACAGCCCTCTAGGCAATTAGGGATGGGCAATAAATGCTGCCTAGCCAGCGAGGTAGATTTTGAATCAGTAAGGAAATTGAGGGTTATAGGGAAAAGGTCGGAACGTGGAGTTGAGGATCATCAGATCAGCCATGATCTCATTGAACAGCGGAGTAAACTCAATTGGAGTAGAAGTTGGCCATCTCTTATGGTCTTATCAGTCCTGATCTGTATGAGCATAGTTTAACCACTCTTGCATTTGCTGACCTTTGCTACAAAGTCCTCTTTAAAGGATTTCCAGACACAACTCCCCTACAGGCACACCTGCCTCTACATTCCCACCCACCATACTCTAGACACACATTTTCTGCTACAGTGCTCTGATGTGAGGACATGAGGTGGAGCAATTCGGTAATCCATTCCCATGCGACCCGGGATTGCCTATTTCTGTCGAGGGGCAATTCCATTACACACAGCGGTGTTCCTGGAAGCAAAGACATCTCATCGATTCTTGATTCGTCAGCCAGGAAGGGCCAGCCTCGACATTTAAAATCATCTAATTTTCTCAGGGCAACACTTAAACGTTTCCAAACTCATCAACTCCAACTACCAGTGCAACTTGGCATCTCAAATCTTCTCTTCAAAGATTCTCTCTCCAAACACCATGTTCAGTTCTACACTGACATCATTGACTGTTTTACACGCCAGTGTGAAAATTTCACACATTCGACTGAAGTCCTAGAGAACAGACCAGTTCTTGTCGAAATATTTGTTTTTTTAAAAACACACACCACAGCATCTAGGAGTGGCTCACTTTAAAATAAATTTGTTGCTATTTGCCACATTAGACTGTTGCTGGTTGTTTTTAAAATTCTCCTTGTTTTCGCATCTCTTCATGGTGCCTGCCTCTCCCTCTCCCTGTAATTTCCTCCAGCCACACATTCTGCCACAGTCTCTGCAGTTCTCCAATCCTGGCATTTTGTGCAGCCCAATTTTCTTCGCCCTACCATCCATCAACCATTATTGTTTTTACCTGTCGTAGAACAATAAACAATGCAAACATTTCTTGCCAATGCTTATAACTGATGCTAACTTGGTTAATCATTGATGTGACATTGGATCTGACCATGTTAAGGTGGGAACCATAAGTTTCTCTGCTGATAACTGCTGTGTTTACACAGTGCGTTGGCGAACCATACAATCAAGATTCCAGTCAATACTTTGGCCAGGAAGAACCCTGTATTAAAACAGAGCAGATTAAACAGAGTTCAGCACAACGAATACAATCCTGAGTTCCAGACCTACACTAGGATTTAAATTTCTTTTTATCTGTTCATGAGATGAGGGCATCGCTGGCTAGGCCAGCATTTATTGTCCATGCCTAATTGCCCAGAGAGCATTTAATCACATTGCTGCGGGTATGGAGTTACGTGTAGGCCAGACTAGGTAAGGATGGCAGTTTCCTTCCCTAAAGGACAGATGGGGTTTTTCGACAATTGACAATGGATTCATGGTCATCATTAGCCTGTTGATTCCAGATTTTGATGGAATTCAAAGCCCACCATCTGCCTAAAGTCTCTGGATTAACATTCCATTGATAATACCACCAGGCTGTCACCTCCCTGTTAAATAATCTAGACTAGCAGCCTGGTGCAGTAGTGAACAACACACCCACTATTTGCATCAGAATCTAAACTGTTCAGGTGAACATTAAAGGTCTCATCACTTGTCCATCCGAACATGTACTGAGATTACCAAAAGCAGATTAGCTGGCCATTCAGCTGTTTACAGGATCTGACCCAGCCTGTTCAGCCTCTCCCTGTAGCTCAAACCCTCCACCCTCAGTGACAGCCTTCCAAATCTTACAACATCTTTCCTTTAGAAGGGAGACGGAATTGAACACTGTATTCCAAAAGCGGCCTAACCAATATCCTGTCAAACTGTAACATGACCTCCCAACTCCTATGCTCAATACACTAACCAGTAAAGGCGAGCGTACTAAATGCCTTCTTCACTATCCTGTCTACCTGTGACTCCCCATTCAAGTGGGTAGAGCCTGTAAGCCACTCTAACTGTATCATCCAGAGACTAAGACTGTGAACAAGACATCCCCGGTTCAAGTCAGTAGGGACCGGAATTTGACCAAAGTTATAGTCTGTATTATACTCAGATTCAATTTCTCCAACAGCCCAGCAACCGCCACAGAAAAAATAAACTGGAGGTTTTGTCTGACCCGACCCCCTCAATGCTTTGCGCAAGTCCGACCCGTGGCCATCTCTAAGTCAATTCATCGCTGCCGGGAGACCCCAGGACCTGACACTAAATCATTCTATTCCTTTTGGAAGCAGGGTTTGTTCATTGCAAGTGGGTTATGGAAACAGATGGTGAAAATCCAAAGATTTGTCGTGTATTCTTTGAAAGAAAGCCCCCAACAGCTCGTCCAACACTTTCGTTTCCTGTTATTTCAGGAAGATTCAGTGCAGTTCAGAGGATGTCACATCAGAGCAGCTACTGGTGGAAAGTCAATTGGCTGCAAGTCGCTCAGAAGGACACAGTAGAAAACAACAACACACTCAACAGGAAAAGCACACGACCTCTCATCAGTCTTCTGGAGGAGGAGGAAGAGCAGGCAACAGACCTGCAGCTCCCCTATAACAGCAGACTGGATAAACAGTGGTGCCTATTAACCCAGCCCTTAAACTACGCCCACCTCTCAGCAAATTCAGAAAGACAGCAAAGAGTCAGAGGTGACCGGTTCCTAATGAGCGCGCTGCAAAACATTTTGACTTCTCTTCCTACACATCGACTCACTCATTATGGGATTGGCAGTTCATGAATGAATTGCATTTAGACAGCCCCTTCTGCAACAACAGAATTATTCAAAATGTTTAGCAGATGGATTACTTTTGAAGTATTGTGTGTGTTTTTTTTTGGGGGGGGCGGTGGGCAGCCAATTTGTTGGCAACTTTCCATAAGTATCCACCTGACAATGACCAGATAAAGCAGATCTTTGCGGGATGGCGATGACCCAGATTCGATTCCACCCTCGGACGACTGTCTGTGTGGAGTTTGCACATTCCCTCTATGTCTGCGTGGGTTTCCTCCGGGTGCTCCGGTTTCCTCCCACAGTCCAAAGATGCGTAGGTTAGGTGGATTGGCCATGTTAAATTGCCCGTAGTGTCCAGTGATGTGCAGGCCAGGTGAATTAACCAATGGGGAATACAGGGATAAGGGAGGTAGGTTGGTCTGGGTGGGATGCTCTTTGGAGGGTTGGTGTGGGCTCGATGGGCCAAAAGGCCTGTTTCCACACTGGAGGGATTATTATTCTTCTATGAGTACTGTCCAGGACAATGGGGGAAAAGCACCCTTGATTTGAGTAGCCAATTAAAACCAAGCATGAGAATTTCACAGTCAGTCCATTTAAACTGTGACAAAAACAGAAGTCGCTGGAAAAGCTCAGCAGGTCTGGCAGCATCTGTGAAGAAAAAAAAAATCAGAGTTAACCTTTCGGGTCCGGTGACCCTTTCTCAGAAACTCAGCATCTGTGGCGAGAACACAGAATTAACATTTCAAGTTCATTAACCCTTCTTCAGAACTACGAAATTGCCTGATGTCAGAGTTATAGTTCAGAGATAGTAGGAACCGCAGATGCTGGAGAATCTGAGATAACAAGGTGTAGAGCTGGATGAACACAGCAGGCTAAGCAGCATCAGATGAGCAGGAAGGCTGACGTTTCGGGTCGAGACCCTTCTTCAGAAATGGGGGAGGGGAAGGAGATTCTGAAATAAGTAGGGAGAGAGGGGGAGGCGGATAGAAGATGGATAAAGAAGAAGATAGGTGGAGAGGAGACAGACAGGTCAAAGAGACAGGGATGGAGCCAGTAAAGGTGAGTGTAGGTGGGGAGTTAGGGAGGGGATAGGTCAGTCCAGGAAGGATGGACAGGTCAAGGGGGCAGGATGAGGCTGGTAGGTAGGGGATGGGGGTGGGGCTTGAGGTGGGAGGAGGGGATAGGCGGGAGGAAGGACAGGTTAGGGAGGCGGGGGCAAGCTGGGCTGGTTTCGGGATGCGGTTGAGGGAGGGGAGATTGTGAAGCTTGTGAAGTCCACATTGATACCATTGGGCTGCAGGGTTCCCAAGCGAAATATGAGGTGCTGTTCCTGCAACCTTCGGGTAGCATCGTTGTGGCACTACAGGAGGCCCAGTTATAGTTCATCCTGGATTTAAACCTCCATGGCAACTCACTTAGGGTCTTTCAACAGCACCTTCCAAACAAACAGCCTCTAATACTATGAAGGATAATGGCAGCAGATACATGGGAACACTATCACCTGCAAGTTTCCCTCCAAGCCACACACCACCTAGATCTGGAAATATTTCACCGTTCCTTGGGTGTTGCTGGGCCAAAGTCCTGGAACTCCCTCTTGAACAGCACCACAGGTATAACATACTACATGGATTGCTCACCAGCACCTTCTCCAGGGTAATTAGGGATGACCAATAAATGATGGCTCAACCAGAGGTGCCCACTGCCATGAATCTATTTTTTAAAAAAAAACTAAGGGTAAAATACTAGAGGGACAGCCCTGAATCACACTGATGTTAAGATTTGGAAGTCGTCACAGTGGATTAATTAGTGCTGCCTTTGTCTCAGAGGAAATTGAGCTAACTGCTCCAAACAATCACCCCCACCTCTATAACGTGTTACGTGAGTCATCAGAGTGAAGTGTGTCCAGGCTGGGGTGAAAAGGATAACGTACAGGACAGTATCCAGACATTGTGGGCGCAGTGTCATGACAACAAGGTATGTGGCTTCTACAGAAGGCAACACAGTCACTGGCGCAGACAATGAAGGCCAGCAGTGGTTAGCAGTAAGTATTTCTCCAGACCAGAATCTCACCTCAACCAGGCACTAATGGTGTGGTTACAACAGCAGTTCAGGGGTTAGATTTACTGCCGTGAGAGTTCACGGACTGTGAAGCACTTTGCAACTTTCTGAAATATTTGACAGAATTGCCAATTCTACCTTCGTCTTAGAGAAGGGAAGAACATTCAGACAGCAGGAATCGGTGAGGGGGAGGAACTGTCAACTGTTCAGGGAAGAGCTCAGTTGAGTTTGGCAAGGTCAGAAATCACACGACACCAAGTCATAGTCCAGCAGGTTTATTTGAAAACACAAGCTTTTGGAGCCTCGCTCCTTCTTAACACCTGAAGGAGGACAGAAGCTAAGAAGGAGCGAGGTTTCGAAAGCTTGTGTTTTCAAAAAGAACCTGTTGGATGATAATCTGGAACATAAACAAAGTTGCTGGAAAAGTTCAACAGGTCTGGCAGCATTTGTGAAGGAAAAAGCAGAGTTAACATTTCGGGTCCAGTGACCCTTCCTCAGAACTGGACGATAACCTGGTGTTGTGTGATTTCTGACTTTGTCCACTCCTGTCCAACACTGGCACCTTCATATCTTGAGTTTGGCAGGCATCCTTATGTAGAAGCTAAAATGTTTGCTCAGTCGAAACAACAAACTCCTTTGGACAGTGTGTATACCACGTTCATCCAGCCTGCATTTGCAAAGCCCAAAACAAAACATCTTCTTCTGAATATGATTCTGCCATTGGGCAGCACTTACTGAATATTCCTGACTGTGCTGATAGCCACACTAAACAATCAAATTTAAGATAAATCAGTTCAGCTCGTAACAAGGCTCATTTACTCTTGCTAAAAGCAACACACATTCATATGTAGGGTCCCATCTTCTACAAACAAAAGAAATACATTGAAATAAAAACCAAAAGAACTGCGGATGCTGTAAATCAGGAACAAAAACAGAAGTTGCTTTGAAAGCTCAGCAGGTCTGGCAGCATCTGTGAAGAAAAATCAGAGTTAACGTTTCAGGACCGGTGACCCTTCCTTAGCATAGTTCTGAGGAAGGGTCACCGGACCCGAAATGTTAAATATATTGAAATCTTGTTTCTTTTCTGAATTACAAAATCTCGGACGGCCTATAGTTTTCTGTTGTTTTCCCCGTGGTAACCTCCGGACCAGTGTCAACTTGCCAACTAATCAATACCCTTCTGTCCTTTAGTATAAATTGTAGAGATAGTTTGAAGTTTGGAATTCTTGTTTTTGTCCTAATGAGAACAAAATGAGGATCTTCCGCAACACATCCCTCTTCCTAACAAGATTCAAGCTTTAGTACGATCAAGCAGCTGAAAGCTAAAAGTTTTTTTTAATGTTTCTTCTAGGCCAAACTGATTTCACTGCAGCATTATAAGGTGTTTAGGATTGTTCGGAAAGTTGAGTTTCTGTTTGCAGAAACTCCAAAAAAAATGTAGTGTCCTTGCCTTTTGCTGATTTGTCTTAAACAATGCTAAAACTTCAAAAAGGTGCTATTGAGGCAGATGAGGAGACACAAGACTTGACTGTTCCCCAAACAGCAATGTGATAATTATCATATAATCTTCTTTTGTGATGTTGATTGAAGGAGAAGTGTTAATCAGGACACTATGGATTACTCCTCCACTCTTTGAAACAGTGCCTTGTTATCTCAAGGATCTTAATGACTCATCTGTAAGAAGGCACACTGGACAGTACACTACTTCAACGTCAGCTTTCCTGCTCCTCTGATGCTGCTTGGCCTGCTGTGTTCATGCAGCTCTACACCTTGTTATCTCAGATTCTCCAGTTCCTACTATCTCTGACACTACTTCCGCACACTGCACTTCCTGCAAAGCAGCACTCCTTAGGTACTGCACTGGAGTGTTAACTTTGACGTTCACGCTCGGGTCATGGTGTGCAGTTTGAGGCTAGAACGTTTTGACTCAAAGGGAAGAATGATGCTAACTGTGCCACAACTAATACTAAGCACTGGGTTTAACGATGAACTTCAGCTCACAAAATTCCCAAAATGGTATCTGCACTAATTATTTTCATTTTTTTTTTCTCAGTCCAACTGACCCATTTTCATTTAATGTTGCACTCTCTCCCCACTGCACCAATGCAGAAGCCTGGGGAGAATTGTGGACTGAAATAGACATCACATTCTGAGCTCTATCCTATTGCCAATCAACCTGCACATAAACAAAGGTCTTGAGTGAAAGTCAGTGCTCAGATTGAACCGAGGGAAACATGGAGCAAAGCAACTGTATCTAGTCCCAGACACTGAACACTGCCCAGCTCAGTCAGCTGAGACTCAGAGAGAATGGTAAACAAGTATTAATGGTTTTGCAATACATTAAACTATTTATAAGTCACCAAACCATGAAGGAGGAGGAGGAAGATGGGGATTAAAAACAAGATCTAAGACACCAGAGAAATGAATAAGCAATGTCTGAATGACATCACACAGACATCAATGCAAGCGAATGGGACAAAAGGCAAGATATGACTCAACTCAGCCAGATTGTCCTGGAACAACAAAAGGTGTAATATGAAGAAAGATTGTAATTTACGGAATTCCTTGCAGACAATGAGTTATTGTTCTCTGGTAAATGTAGCAGCAAACAGCTGTGAGATGCACAGCAAAGTTTTTTGGATTGATTTGGTTGAGAAGATTGTTGGCCAGGATAATTTCTACTCATCTTTAAAACCCCCTTGGCATCTTTGCCCAAAGCAGGGGTCAACCAGGTAGTGTGCGTCTCCCATTGGAATATGATACATCAGCGTCAGTAACAGTCTTCACCTAGTGAAAAATGCTAATGAGTGACTAGTAATATAGTATAAGAATAAAGTGCCACTTGGATCAATTCTGTCAAGATGGCTTGTTGAATACTATACAGATTAGAACCTCTATAAGAGAGTCAGAGTCATACAGCACAGAATCAGACCCTTTGATCCAAACAGTCCATGCTGAACATTATCCCAAACTAAACTAGTCCCACCTGACTGCACTTGGCCCATATCCCTTCATATATTTCTTTGTAATGTACCTATCTAAATGTCTTTTAAATGTTGTAACTGTACCCACATCCACCACTTCTTCAGGAGGTTCATTCCACACAAGAAGCACACTCTGTGTAAAAAAGTGTCTTTTTAAAATGTTTCTCCTCTCACCTTAAAAATCCCCCTAGTCTTGAAATCCCCCACCATGGGGAAAAGACACCAGTCTTTCACCTTATCTATATCCCTTATGATTTTATAAATCTCTATAAAGGTCACCCCACAATCCCCTCGCTCCAGTGAAAAAAATTCCAGCCAAACTTCAGCAGCGAGGACAGATTTTGGGTTAGTCAATTCAGACCATTGGTGGTTTGGGTCTTGCAGAGTCAAGGGCTGCTCAGAACAGGGGGTAGAATGGCAACAAGTCTGGAGGCACATCACACCAATACCATGCCTAACTGAACTGTCTGAGTAAAGTCGTCTTTTTAAAAATTGGCTCGATTAAAATTTTTGCATGGAGCATTAGAAAAGCTAAACTGACTCTGAGACACTGTGCCTGGATTGGGGGCCATACTGATTTCATATCAGGATATTTATTTGTCTCTTCATGCCAACAGTGTGTATGTGTCTGTGTTTACATAAAGAAAAACTGTCATTGTTTCACAACCTCAAGATATCCCAAAGTGCTTTATGGCCACTGAGGTACTTTTCAAGAGTTTTTACATTGGGAATCAGAGCAGTCAATTTGCACACAGCAAGCTCGCAAAACCAGCAACACGGTAACAACAATCAGATAATCCGTTTTATTGATGTTGATTCTGGGACTGACATTGGCCAGGATATGTCCAGAGGGGTGTATATGAAATGGACTCCTGGGTGTTTTATAGGAGTTAGGATTTGTTGATGTATTTTCCATAACTGCCACAGAGTGGCTCCTCAGAACTACTGAACTGCACAGCAACCTGCACACAAAAGCAGAGTTGCAGAGCTGTGAGAAAACAGGAACACATGATGGCTTTCCCAGCACCGAACCTACAAACCTCCTGTTCTAAAATATTCCAGGAAACTCCATGCCAATGGGAACTGATAACTCAGCTTTCACAAGGGGCAGCACGGTGGCTCAGTGATTAGCACTGCTGTCTCACAGCGCCAGGGACCCAGGTTTGATTCCACCCTCGGGCGACTGTCTGTGTGCAGTTTGCACATTCTCCCCGTATCTATGTGGGTTTCCCCCGGGTGCTCCGGTTTCCTCCCACAGTCCAAAGATGTGCAGGTTAGGGTGAATTGGCCATGCTAAATTGCCTATAGTGTCCAGGGGTGTGCAGACTAGGTGGGTTAGCCATGGGGAATGCAGGGTTACAGGGGTAGGGTAGTGGGGGTGAGTTTGGGTAGGATGCTCTTTGGAGGGTTGTTGTGGACTCTATGGGCTGACTGGCCTGATTCCACACTGTAGGGATTCTGAGGAGAAAATCCCATTCCAGGTAATACAGAACCCAGGGACTGAGTTGACAGACCATTAGAAAAGAACTTGCATTCCTATAGCACCTTCCACAGCCTCAAGATACCCCTGAGTATATTACAGCTGAAGAATTACTTTCAAAATGTAACCATCCTGACCATATGCTGTTGTAACAGGTTCACACGTGACCACATGGAGCTGGATTCTGCTATTGGTCACATAACAAGACTGTACCAAGTGTATTTTGACAATGAGGCTTGTTGCTGCTATAGCAATAACTCCCCTCACTGCAGAACGTTCTTGTAACGCCTTTCATTAGAATCTGATTTACACAGATAGTGCTCCCATACCCTCCTGTGACCCAGACCTTTTCTGTTACCAAGCAGGTTACCATCTCTTGCCAAGGCTGACCCAGATGAGGCTCTGGATAAGTGGAACACGTATCAGGATTTATCTATTTATTTTGCACCTTACTGAAATGATTCATAAGATGATTAGGTCTTGGGGATTAACTGCTGCTGGGCAGTGGTCACATGGACGCTCCTGGGTAAGGTGAGTGTGTCTGGCTGGGGAGTGTGGTGTAAATGGTAGAGGAAACAGATGAAGAGGGATAGAAGAGTGATTTAGCTTCAGAGTGATTTAGAACAGCTTCACAAACCACTGTTTAAGGCTTGTAACGGTCAGCTGGGGAGACACTGCCCTGTGCTTCCAAGTGCTACTTTGGAGAGTTTTAAACAATGCAGTGTGAGGTTGTGTCTGTGTGTGCATGCACGTCTATAAGTGGTGTTGTGGAGGTTGTACATATTTACAGTGGGAAGGGTTAGTTATTCATTCTCCCCTCATTAATCAGTAATGCCTGTACGAAACTCCAGACGTGTTAATCTGTACTTGATATAAATGTATTCGGGCTTGGCTGTGATGCACTGCATGGTTCAATGCCCTGCTGAAAGCTCACTTGCTCATGAAGAAGGGTCACTTGACTGACGGTTGAGATAGCCAGCAGTAACCCTGTAATTTGACCCACTGTTCAACGCAGAGAGTGAGGGGTGGGGGTGACTGAGGGGTGGGGGTGGGTGGGGTTTGGGGAGGTGGGTGGTGAAAGGGCAGGTGAAACATTCCAAAGCATTAGATGTTGTGGAGCACTCAATCCTCCTACCTTTCCTAATTTGTTACTTTTAACAGATGTGGCCACAGTTTTGAAGTCAGTGATTTTTCAGCTTCCAAACTGCACCATAGAATCCCTACAGTGTGGAAGCAGGCCATCCAGCCCATCGAGTCCATACCAACCTCCGTGAAGAGCATTCCACCCAGACCCAGCCCCTCCCCTATTCCTGCACTTCCCACAGCTAATCCATCTGGTCTGTGCATCCCTGGGCACTATGGGGCAATTTAGTGCAGCCAATCCACCTAGCCTGCACATCTTTGGATTGTGGGAGGAAACTGGAGCACCCAGCGGAAACCCACGCAGACACAGGGAGAATGGGCTAATTCACAGGTAGTTGCTCGAGGGTGAAATCGAACCTGGGTCCCCGGAACTGGAAGGCAGCAGTGCTAACCACTGCGCCACTGTGCTGCCCAGATCTTCAGATCTTCAAAAGTTGTTGTTTCTAATTGAACTGGGACCTGGATATGAGTTGGATGTCCAAAGTACTCTGTTACTTCTTTCATAACTCTCAGCTCACTCAGACGCACTCCCGATCTAGGGAACAGGAATCTGATGTGTTGGTAATCCTTTCAGTTCACATATAAACATGTGGTGTTTTATTTTAAACTCTCAAAATAAGTACTACATATATTCATGTACATGTCTTACAGCACAATTGTTGACACTATAATTTACTTGTAAAGTAAAAAGCCAAGACCCATGGTCACAATCCAAGTTAAAACCACATCTTCATATAAATAAAAACTTCCTTTTGTTAAGTACGCAGCACTAATACTATAGCCTTTATGCTAAATTCAACACAACTGCCATTTTCATAGTTTATTCTCCTCTGTTCTAGTTTGCTCTCATTCCCAGACATCACATTCAACACAAGAAATTCCTTGGCTGCATTCACAAAATACTTCAGAAGTAGGTTGAAGGAGAAAGGTTACCCAGGCAATAAGAGATTAGGACACCCCTCTGAAAGGCTGAGCAAGACAAAAAAGAACAAGTACTGCTTGAAAGTGCATTGGAAGCAGATTCAATGCGATCTGTCAAAGGGAACTAGTAGAATTGTGCAATAGTTATCATACAACAGGTGGTCATCCTGCCCAGCACATCTTTGCCAGATCTACATAACAGCAACTAAGCTTGTAACACTGGCCTGTGTTTCCCCCAGAGCTCTACAAATTTCTTCTTTCCTGATGGACATCCAATTCTGATTCAACCTGATTCAAGGTGGTGCCAATAGGAGGCAACTCTTCGCAAGCTCTCTATGGTGGATCTTATTCTCACATTTCTCACAATTGTTCTGCACTTTTAAACCTCAATTCTAAGGCTAAAAATTACTAACAATGTTCTCTTGTAGGTCTGAAGATTCGGCAACTGTGCTGCCCAGTTCCTCACGCAACTCAACCTTCCAAGAACTGACTCCATCTACACTCCTCATTGCCTTGGAAAGGCAGCCAACAAAGATCCTTCCCACCCCGATTATAATCTCTTCCAACTTCTTCCATCAGTCAGAAGATACAAAAGCTTAAATACACGTACCAACAGATTCAAGTACAGCTTCTTTCCCGCTGTTATTAAACTTCTGAATGGACCTCTCAAATTTCAAATCTAATGTTGATCTTGCTTTCTGTGCACCTTCTTTGCAGGCGTCACATTCTATTCCCTGCTCTGTTCAATCACCCTATCATCTTTGTATGTCGTGATCTGCCTGTACTGCATGGAAAACAAAACTTTTCACTGTACTTGGGTACAGAACAATCATAAAGCAAATCAAATCAATTCCTTTAGAAAGACTGAGTTGAACCCGCCACAAGCAAACTCTCAGGCAGTACCTTCAAAATACTAATCATTTGCTTTGCAAAATGGCTTTCCTCATTGGATCATTAGACATTCACTACAAATCTGTGCCATTTCCTTCGCGATCCTTCCACCATTTCTCCCAATCATCACCTCCAGGCCCCTGATGATTTGCCCTCGACTTCTTTTCTAAGGAGAACAGGCCCTGCTGCTTCAGCCTATCCTCTTGCTGCAGATCCCCAACCTGTATTACAACTTAATGAGGAGGAGTGCACCAATTATTGAAGCCCACTTTTCCCGAGGTCTCACTAATGTGTAAATATCCAATTAAACCACCAGGATGATCCGGTTTGCTCCACAAACCTCTACTCGGGACAACAGCAATTCACATCAGGTTTGGTAATCAACCTGAAAATAACTGTTTATGTTAACAGACTTATCTTTAACAAACAATAGAGAGAAAACATCATTAATTTACTCTTACTTAACATGGACCGCTAAACAAATCCCAAACACACACACATGTTCATTTACACACAAGACAAAAGACAGTTTGACATATTATGGATGGAAAAACATGAACAGGGAGAACTAAATTTTGTTGATTGGAAGTCCAGATCACATAGTAGAGAGCTATTTCTCCCAGTTCTTTCAGTTTTAACAATGATGACACACTGCTGTCTGCAGAACTATGTCATTCTTCAATGTGACAGCTGACTGGTAGACCTGGGTCTTTCTAATATCAGAATTATCCTTTTAAGTTTCTGGGTGTTGCAGTGTTTCCACTCTCACAGACAGAGAGGGGGAAGGAAGAGGATCATTATCTGTCTACTGGCTGCTCTGCCCTTAGAAGTCTGTAACAAACTGCAGCTAGGCCAATCCGATTGCTGTGTCTCAATGATTCACTGCTCGGAAAGTAGTCTCCTGAAGCTAAAAACGTATACCTTTAAATTCTCAAGTTGAAAAACCTGCCGGGTAGTTTGGCTATGTAGCAGTGTCCAAATTTCTTCCAGTTTATAGCCAAAAAGGAAAATATCTGGTCCCTTACACGTGGAAGCAGTCTTGTAAATCTATCCTAAATCCTCTCTAAAGCCTCCACATCCTGTTGAAAATACATTCCCAGAACTGAACACAATGCTCCACTTGAGATCAAATCAGTTTTTCTTTTAAGTACAAGTACATTAAATCCTTTTCTTTTGTATCCTCTATCTATTTATATTTATTTATACTGTGGGCAGCACGGAGGCTCCGTGGTTAGCTCTGCTGCCTCACAGCGCCAGGGGCTCGGGTTTGATTCCACCCTCGGGTGACTGTCCGTGTGGAGTTTGCACATTCTCCCTGTGTCTGCGTGGGTTTCCTCCGGGTGCTCCGGTTTCCTCCCACAGTCCAAAGATGTGCAGGTTAGGTGGATTGGCCATGGAAAATGCAGGGTTACATGGATAGGGTAGGGGCATAGCTATGAATGGGATGCTCTTCGGAAGGTCAATGCGAACATGATGGGCGAAATGGCCCGCTTCCACACTGTAGGATTCTATGATTTTACATATAAAAAGCCACCATAGTCCGACTGAACTATCGGGCTGCTCTCTCATTACAGAGAGGCAACTGGTGGTGGTTTAACCTGAGGGCCACCATGCCTCACATGAGGGGAGAGGTTGAGGAGGAGAGTCCTTCATGGTGACCTCTATACACTAGAAAAGGAGAAGTCTGCAGGGCAATTGTAAATAGAGAGATGAACTGGGGAGCTCTTGCAAAGTGTCAGTCCCTACACAGCAGGCTAATTCATCTCTTCCTGCACAATTCTAAGATTAACACAACACCAGTCACACAACTGTTCCCAACTCCATGAAGAACTGGTTTCTAAATCAAAAATTCTGTTCATCCTGAAGCAAATATTTGGATATTCAAATAGACTCAAATAGAGAGAGGAGTAAAGCACACAGCACTGAGGCATGACTAAACAGACATTTTGTTACTTATTCTTTCACAGATGCAGGCATCACTTGTAGGGCCAGAATTTATTGTCCATCCCCAATTGCCATGGAGTAGGGGGTGGAAAGCCACCCCATTCCTCGGGGTGTTGGGAAACTCTCAGTGCTGTTAGAAAGAGTATTGCAGGATTTTTGATCCAGTGACAGTGAGTGGACAATGATGGCGCACTTTACAACGAATAGCATGCAACTATATCCCATTTAATAGTACTCCAATTATTACTTCACATGTCAAAGCAGTTGACCTTGACTGCGCAAAATCAGGTAAAACTGGTGATCCGGTATTTATACTTCAGGAGAACCTCCTCCCTCCCCACTTCATGTCATCTCATCAACATATCCTTTTATTCCCTTCTCCCTCAAGTCTTTATCAAGCACCTCCATTAAAGGATTTACCACAAATGTCTTCAAAACACACACACACACACACACACACACACACACACACACACACACACACAGTGGTCATGAGTTCCACATTCCCACCACTCACCAGAAGCAGCTTATTTCCACTGAATTCCCTATTTTTATGGCCCCTTGTTCTGTCTCATCACTCGTGGATACATAGGGTTGGACTGTGAGACATAAATGAAGTGCTAATGACACATCATGTTATTAATGTTCTGCCTGAAGAAAGGTTGGACAGGCTAAGCTTGTATCTGCTGGAGTTTAGAAGTGTAAGAGGTGACTTGATTGAAATACAGGAGTCTGAGGCGTCTTTTTCTTCACAGGGTAGATGTGGGAAGATTGCAGGAGAATCTGGAACTAGGCGTCACCGTTTGAAAAGCCATTTAGAACAGAGATAATGTGAATGGTTTCTCCCTCAGAAGGTCAAGAGTTTTTGAAATTCTCTTCCTGAAAAGTGGTGCAAGTGGAGACCTTCCATATTTTTAAGGCAGAGACAGATAGGGTTCTGAGGAATGGTCACCAGATCCAAAACATTAACTGTGATTTCTCTTCATAGATGCTACCAGACCTGGTGAACTTTTCCAGCAACTTCTGTTTTTGTTTCTAGATAGGCCCTTTTGCTAAGCAAGGGGGTTGAAAAGTAATCAGATAGGCAGGGATATGGATTTAAAGTGACAATCAGATCAGTCAAGACCTTATTGAATAGCAGAGCAAGGTGGAGGGGCTGAATGGCCTACTATTGCTCTCAATTCGTTTGATTATATGTCTTAATTGGCCAGGAGGAGAATGAACAAATACAAAGTGCTGTCCACCAGTTTCAGAATAATGTGCAAAGGGAGAGTCAAGAACTGCTCACTGGGTAGGTGGACTGTAGGTACCATAGCTAGTGCTTCACTGATGAATTCCTCCGGTCACGTGATACTGACTCCCAAACCTGGCCCCATCCCTAATCTAGAAATGATTTGTTGTGTACATACTTTCAGTGGCCTCTCTCTGGGATAGTGAGGGGAGCTATCAGTCAGAGTTTCTGTTACTTTGCTGGTCGCCAAGAGAAACTTGATGCAATTTGTCTTTCACAATGCAGTATCTCCCACCTGCCTCACCTTGGTTCAATATCCAAACCACTTTCTGGACTCAAGCAAAGAAGGATTTTTTTCGCTAACGAGAGACAATGATGAGACAGTTTGGAACCATTTCAAATCAAACAGAATTTGAAAACTGACATCACAAGCAGAACTTCTTCAACGGGAAGTCAGGATAGAAAGATATTCCGCTTGGGAACCCTGCAGCCTAATAATCTCAATATGGACTTCACAAGCTTCTAAGTCTCCCCTCCCCCGACCGCATCCCAAGACCAGCCCAGCTCGTCCCAGCCCTCTTGACCTGTCTATCTTTTCTCCCACCTATCCGCTCCACCCACCTCAGTGATCAACCCCCCCACCCCCACTTCCTACCTAGACTCACTTTTACTGGCTTCATCCCCGCCTCCTTGACCTGTCCGTCTTCTCTCCACCTATCTGCTCCTCTATCCACTTTCCATCATTGCCTCCCCCTCTCTCTATTAATTTCAGAGTCCCCTTCCCCTCCACTTCAGATGCGAAACGTCAGCTTTCCTGCTCCTCTGATGCTGCCTGGCCTGCTGTGTTCATCCAGCTCTACACCTTGTTATCTCAGACTCCAGCATCAGCAGTCCCTACGATTTCTCATTAGAAACACACTGGATTGCCACAACACAACAGAAGCCACCCAGTATCTCCAGAATCGAATTGACTTTCCTCTATCATTCAGTTCATTTGTGTTTTTAGAACTATGGAGTATTGGAGGCTGACAGGTGGCCCTGTAGAGGTTTATAAAATCATGAGGGGCATGGATAGGGTAAATAGACAAGGTCTTTTCTCCAGAGTAGGGGAGTCCAAAACTAAAGAGCATTGGTTTAAGGGGAGAGGGGAAAGATATAAACGGGACCTAAGGGGCAACTTTTACTCGCAGAGGGTGGTGCGTGTATGGAATGAGCTGCCAGAGGAAGTGGTGGAGGCTGGTACAATTTAAATCACACCTGGATGGGTGTATGAATAGGAAGGATCTAAATGCTGGCAAATGGGACTAGACTAATTTAGGATTTCTGGTCAGCATGGACGAGTTGGCTTGAAGGGTCTGTTTCTGTGCTGTACAACTCTATGACTACATCTGCTCCCAAAAGGAGCTATGTTTACCTGACAATTTTCCACTGCACTCTGCAACAGTAAAACACGTTAACAAGGTTGTTAGTGCGATAAAGCTTTCAACAAGACTAATGGTGATGAGTGCTCCCTTTTATTGCTTCACCATATTGCTATCGTTCACTTGACCTAGCAGCAACCAGCATTTGTACACTGCCTCTTACTTAAAAAGGAGCAAAAATGGACAAACTACTCACTCAGCTCCAAAGAAAACCATCAAACAAATTTGAAACGTAAGAAAGGAGACAGCCCCTCAAACCTTCTCCATCATTCATATGATCATCATAAGAACATAAGAGCTAGGAGCAGGAGTAGGCCGTCCGGCCCTTCGAGCCTGCTCCGCCATTCAATAAGATCATGGCTGATCTTTTCGTGGACTCAGATCCACTTACCCACGTTCTCACCGTATCCCTTAATTCCTTTATTGTTCAAAAAAAATCTACCTTTTTTTTAAAAAACGTTTACTGAAGTAGCGTCAACTACTTCACTGGGCAAGGAATTCCATAGATTAACAACCCTCTGGGTGAAGAAGTTCCTTCTCAATTCAGTCCTAAATCTGCTCCCTCTAATCTTGAGGCTATGCCCTCTTGTCCTAGCTTCACCTGCCAGTGGAAACATCCTCTCTACTTCTATCTTATCTATTCCCTTCATAATTTTATGTTTCTATAAGATCCCCCCTCAATCTTCTGAATTCCAATGAATATAATCCCAATCTACTCAGTCTCTCCTCATAAGCCAACCCCCTCAACTCCGGAATCAACCTGGTGAACCTCCTTTGCACCCCCTCCAGTGCCAATACATCCTTTCTCAAGGAAGGAGACCAAAACTGCACACAGTACTCCAGGTGTGGCCTCACCAGCACCTTGTACAGCTGCAACATAACCTCTCTGCTTTTAATCTCAATCCCTTTAGCAATGAAGGACAAAATTCCATTTGCCTTCCTAATTACTTGTTGTACCTGCAGACCTACCTTCTGTGATTCATGCACAAGGACACCCAGGTCCCTCTGCATAGCAGCGTGCTGCAACTTTTTACCATTCAAGTAATAATCCTTTTTACTATTACTCCTACCAAAATGTATGACTTCACATTTATTTACATTGTATTCCATCTGCCAGACCTTTGCCCACTCACTCAATGTATCTATGTTCCTCTGCAAAGTTTCACAGTCCTCTGCACACTTTGCTCTGCCACTCACCTTAGTGTCATCTGCAAACTTTGACACCCTGCACGTGGTCCCCAGCTCCAAATCATCTACATAAATTGTAAATAATTGTGGTCCCAACACCGATCCCTGAGGCACACCACTAGTCACTGACTGCCAGCTAGAATAGCACTCATTTATCCCTACTCTTTGCTTCCTGTTAGTCAACCAATCCACTATCCATGCTAATACTTTACCCTTAATGCCATGCATCCTTATCTTATGCAGATATCAATTCCACTTCCACCACTTATTTCCATATTCTTGGGCTCCTTGAGAATTCAGAACTCAAGACCACTGTTTAAAGTCCACTGTTCTTTTGGGAATGTAGTCACTTTTGGCTATGGGTCAAGTGTTGGAAAATGAGATTAGAATATATAGGTGTTAGTAGGAACTGCAGATGCTGGAGAATCTCTGAGATAACAAGGTGTAGAGCTGGATGAACACAGCAGGCCAAGCAGCATCATAGGAGCAGGAAGGCTTTTTG
>NC_063340.1:84900479-84981618 GCF_021869965.1 Rhincodon typus
TCATAGGAGCAGGAAGCCTTCCTGCTCCTATGATGCTGCTTGGCCTGCTGTGTTCATCCAGCTCTACACCTTGTTATCTCAGAATATATAGGTGGTTGTTTTTGACCAGCATGAACTCAATGGGCCAAAGGGCCCTTTTCTGTGCTGCAGATTTGACGCTAAAGGCTAGCAAGTAAATAAGTCACAAAAATTAGTTTGGTTTTAAGCTGGTTATCGTCAATGTTTCACCACTTGGTGGCGCAACAAACAAGTGTGTGCAGAAACACAGCACTACAGAATCATAAACGCGATATAGTGAAGGTGGTGACCATTCAGCCCATCGTGTCTACGCTGGCTCTCTGCACATTTTAACACAGTGCTCAGCACAGCTGTACATTATAAACTCTGCCTTCCCAGCCTTAACCAGTAAGGGAATCAACAATTATTGGGAAAACGCAGGAAGGTGGAATTAAGTGATATCAGATTTGTCACAATCTCATTGAATGGTGAAATGGACTAATTGCCCTACTTCCTTACTGTCGGGAGTCTACGAAAAATAGGCCTTTCAGCCCATCAAGTCCACACTGACCCTCCGAACAGCATCCCACCCAGACCCACACTCCTACCCTATAACTCTGCCTATGTTATGACTAACCCACCTAGCCTGCACATCCATGGAAAGAATGTGCAAACTCCACCTAGTCTGTTGCTTGAGGGTGGAATTGAATCTAGGACCCTGGCACTTGAGGCAGCAGTGCTAACCACTGAGCCACGGTGACTCCTATCCCACTCTAGTGCTTTATAGTCTAATCTCCTGCCTTTTCTTTGTAACCCAGGACATCGCTCATTTAAATAATCCATTCAATGCCCTTTTGAACCTGCCTCCACAAAACTTCCACAAAGCGCATTCAGACCCCAACTGCTCACTGTGAGAAAAAGCTTCCTCTCACTTGGCACTTGCTTCTTTTGGAAAACACTTTTAAAACTGTGCCCCTCGGGTCCCCAGAGTTGTGCAATCCCAGCAAAGCACACTAACATTCAGTCACGAAAAGGGGTAATGTCGGGACAACTTAAACTTCATGCTATTTAATGATAACACATATCTGATATATCTGAACTCTGTACAGTGCATGTACGAATGCTAAAATCAAATTCTGCATGTATACACACACACACACACACACACACAATGACAATACAGGCCCGGTCACTGATGCCACGGGGGCCCATCTGCAGACTCCAGCAACCAGCTATTGTTTGCAACAATAATCCAACAGCCTCGTGGTCATCAACTTCTGATTTCCAGATCTTTCAAAACAGAATTCATGTTTTTAAAGCAGTCATGGCTATTTGATCTCTGTGGCACAGGCCTGGAGTACTAGTCCAGTAACATAACTGCTAGACTTCCAGATCTGAAATACGATCACAAATGCAAGAGACAAATAACTGCAAGGGAACAATTTCAGGAGATCATCAAAATGCAAGTTCTGGTGAGAAAATGTCGCTTCATTTATTATTCTCAAAGACAGCTCCAGCACTCCAACTGCTAGCCGAGTAAGTGACACATCAGTGATAGAGTCCACTTATCAGTAGATAACCAAATACATTAGATTCAGACTGTATAAGGCATTAATTGCTTGCAAGACTGATGAACACTCCATCATGTAGGAAAACTGTCCAAATAAATTCTGCTTAATGGAGCACAAGTTGCTTTTGACAATAGGGCAAAAGAACACAGGAATAGGGAGAGTGCTTTGGGTTGGTCAATTAGGAGAGTTTTCTGATTTATGGATGATGTTAGAGAATGTATGGGAGTGAGAGTTCAGATCATATCGTAAATCAAAGCTGTTGTTTGAAAAGCCTTTCCCCTTTGAGTGGAAGCTTAAAATGTCTACGCTAACAGTATAGGTTAAAAAGCTCCCACTCATGTCTGCAGTCCTGCATTCAGGTAGAAAAGGTTTTTGCTCGTGAGCTCTTTCTCAAACGTTCGATGTTTCCCATTCTTGTGGTATCCCATAAGCCAACTGGTGTGAACAAGAACTTGCCTTTATTCCCCGCACTATTTTCAAAATAGCTAAGGGTTCATTTTGAGTTTGCCTCCTTGTTATTAATTCACAGAGGAGGCAAACTGCCCCTTTAGTTTCATCTCCTCAACAGGCACCATAATCTTTTTCGCCTTATTTTTTCCACAGGATGTGGGTGCCATTAGTAAGGCTTGAATTTGTTGACTTTTGGAATGTTGTGCCATTTCAGAGTGCAGTTGAACGTCACCCACATTGTTGTGGGTCTGGAGTCACATGTACGCCAGACCTCCTTCCCCAAAAAACTTGAGGGAACCAAATGGATTTTTCCAACAATAGATGATAGCTATCATGGTCACCCTTATCAAAACCAACTTTTGTTTTCAATACTGCAGATTTATTAATTTAGTTTAAATTCTATCACATGCCATAGAGTCAAACAGGCCCAACTCATCCATACCGACTGAATATTCTAAACTAATAAAGTCCCATTTGCTAGCATTTGGCCCATAGAACATAGAACAGTACAGCACAGTACAGGCCCTTCGGCCTACAATGTTGTGCTGACTTATTATCCTACTAAGATCAAACTACCCTGCATGCCCTACATTTTACTATCCTCCATGTGCCTATCCAAGGGTCGCTTAAAAGTCTCTAAAGTATCTGACTCCACTACCACTGCCGGCAGCACATTCCACACACCCACCACTCTGTGTAAAGAACCTACCTCTGACATCTCCCCTATACCTTCCTCCAATCACCTTAAAATTATGCCCCCTCGTAACAGTCATTTCCACCCTGGGAAAAAGTCTCTGACTATCCACTCTATCTATGCCTTTCGTCATCTTGTACACCTCTATCAAGTCACCTGTCATCCTTCTTTGCTCCAATGAAAAAAGCCCTGGCTCCCTCAACCTTTCCTCAAAACGGCTGCCCTCCAGTCCAGGCAGCATCCTGGTAAATGTCCTCTGCATCCTCTCTAAAGCTTTCACATCTTTCCTATAATGAGGTGATCAGAACTGAACACAATATTCCAAGGGCCCAAATCCCTCTAAACCCTTCCTATTCATATACCCATCCAGATGCCTTTTAAACATTATAATTGTACCAGCCTCCAACACTTCCTCTGGCAGCTCATTCCAAACACACCCCACCCTCTGCGTGAAAAAGTTGCCCCTTAGGTCCGTTTTAAATTTTTCCCCTCTCATCTTGAACCCATGCCCTCCCGTTTTGGACTCCCCCACCCTGGGGAAAAGACCCTAACTATTCATCCTATTCATGCCCTTCACGATTTTATAAACCTCTCTAAGATCACCCTCAGTCTCCGACGCTCCAAGGAAAATAGCCCCAGCCTATTCTGCCTCTCCCTGTAGCTCCAACTCTCCAACCCCAGCAACTTCCCTGTAAATCTTTTCTGAACCCTTTCACATTTCACAGTAGATTTCCCAAAGCAGGGAGACCAGAACTGAATGCTGTATTCCAAAAGCAGCCGAACCAATGTCCTGTACAGCTGCAACATGACCTCCTAACTTCCGTACCCAATGCACTGACAAATGGCAAGATTAAAACCTGTATGCCCAGAACATTAATCTGAGCTTCTGGATTATTAGCTGAGTGGCATTACCATTACACCACTGGTTCCTCCATGTGGGAATGTACTTGCAGCAGAGGGAAATACAACAAGTATTAGCTTCAATTTTACTGTGCCCCATGTCTCCTAAAAGGCATCATCTAGTGACTGCACCTGTCCAAGTGATGATTTCTTGTCTGCAGCTTAACAACATATTGCAAGCTACTTGACTGGGCAAATGACTCCTGTACATGCTTCACCTAATGTTATCAGCTGTTACTTCCAAAATAAGTCCAAAAGAAGAGATCGAGTCTTTGGCGCTCCTGTGCGGTTAGTACACTATGGCAAAATATAAGGCTCATACAACTGCTCCTGATAGAGATCAGATACTCCACAAAGTCCTGCTCCTGTGTTATTGCATAGGAGCAAATGTGGATAGCAGCATTAAAAGCATTGCTGTTGCAAAGTTAATGTATGGAAACTAGATGAATATATTTGTTTATACTGGCAGACTGCAGTCAGGCAAACAAATGATGCATTGATAAGTCACCCAAACTCTGAAGTGGTAAATCATTACTGCTGTCAAAACTGCAGTCATAAATTGCAATCAGTAATAACCAGTCTCAGAGGTAGGTCCCAGCTCGCTGCCAAATAGGCCGACTGCCCGGGTAAGCTGGCAGTCAACAAAAGGGAATCAGAGATAGTAGGAACTGCAGATGCTGGAGAATCCGAGACAACAAGGTGCAGGGCTGGATGAACACAGCAGGCCAAGCAGCATCATAGGTGCAGAAAGGCTGACGTTTCGGGCCTAAAAATGGGGGAGGGGAAGGGGGTTCTGAAATAAATAGGGAGAGAGTGGGAGGCGGATAGACGATGGATAGAGGAGAGGATAGGTGGAGAGGAAACAGACAGGTCAAAGAGGCGGGGATGGAGTCAGTAAAGGTGAGTGTAGGTAGGGAGTTAGGAAGGGGATAGATCAGTCCAGGGAGGACGGACAGGTCAAGGGGGCGGGATGAGGTTAGTAGGTAGGAAATGGGGGTGCAGCTTGAGGTGGGAGGAGGGGATAGGTGGGAGGAAAAACAGGTTAGGGAGGCAGGGACGAGCTGGACTGGTTTTGGGATGCGGTCGGGGGAGGGGAGATTTTGAAGCTTGTGAAATCCACATTGATACCATTGGGCTGCAGGGTTCCCAAGCGGAATATGAGTTGCTGTTCCTGCAACCTTCGGGTGGCATCGTTGTGGCACTGCAGGACACCCAGGATGGACACGTCGTCTGAGGAATGGGAGGGGGAGTTGAAATGGTTCGCGACTGGGAGGTGCAGTTGTTTATTGCGAACCGAGCATAGGTGTTCTGCAAAGCGGTCCCCGAGCCTCCGCTTGGTTTTCCCGATGTAGAGGAGGCCACAACGGGTACAGCGGATGCAGTATACCACATTGGCAGATGTGCAGGTGAACATCTGCTTGATGTGGAAAGTCTTCTTGGGGCCTGGGATGGGGGTGAGGGAGGAGGTATGGGGGCAGGTGTAGCACTTCCTGCGGTTGCAGGGAAAAGTGCCGGGTGTGGTGGGGCTGGAGGGGAGTGTGCAGCGGGCAAGACAGTCACGGAGAGAGTGGTCCCTCCGGAAAGCTGATAGGGGTGGGGAGGGAAAGATGTCTTTGGTGGTGGGGTCGGATTGCAGATGGCAGAAATGTCGGAGGATGATGCGTTGGATCCGGAGGTTGGTGGGGCGGTACGTGAGGACGAGGGGGATTCTTTTTTGGTTGTTATTGCGTGGACGGGGTGTGAGGGATGAGTTGCGGGAAATGTGGGAGACACGGTTGAGGGCGTTCTCGACCACTGAGGGGGGGAAGTTTCGGTCCTTGAAAAACGACGACAACTGCCTGCTGTGTTCATCCAGCTCTGCAGCTTGTTGTCAACAAAAGGGCTCAAGTCTCTCTTCTCTTAACCATACACAGAGTGAGAGCTCATTAAACTTATAAAGCAACTGGAGATTAGGGATTGGGTGGGGAAGAACCATTGATGTCCTCTGATCTTCCTGCCTTTTGGGGAGTATTCAATGATCTTGTTTAGAAAATAGAATCCCTACAGTGTGGAAGCAGGCCATTCAGCCCATTGAGTTTACACTGACCCTCCAAAAAGCATCCCACCCAGACCCATTCCCCACCCTGCAACCCTGTTTTTCCCCATGGCTAACCCATCTAAACTGTACATCCCTGGACACTATGAGCAATTTAGCATGGCCAATCCACCTAGCCTGCACATCTTTGGACTGTGGGAGGAAACCACAGCACCTGGAGGAAACCCACACAGACACGGGGAGAACGTGCAAACTCCACACAGACAGTCGCCCAAGGCTGGAATTGAACCTGGGTCCTGGTCGCTGTCAGGCTGCAGTGCTCACCGCTGAGCCACTGTGTTGCCCATTAAATAACGGGGAGGGCGATTGGAGGGCAATTGGTGAGGATGTCAGGTTCAAAGCGACACTCCCCAAGGTCAGTGGATAAGCATTATTTTAATAAAACAATTTTCTCATGTTATTTGGACAATGCTGCTGTAACTGCTTTTGCGGATCAGCACTCATTGACAGTGAAGGGAATTGGGAAGACTTTTATTTTCTGCTCAGCAAAATCAATGGGAACACACTGCTTGAGTGCAATGGAAGCAGATTCCACAGTAACCTAGGAACACACAAACCAGTACAGGTAATTCTGCCCCGGGAGCCTGCTCTGTCATTCAACAAGATCATGGCTGATCTGACTGTAACTTCTACCCCACAATCCTGCCTGATTCCGATATTCTTTCGCCCCATTACTGAAGGAACCATCTACCTCAGACTTAAAATTACTTAAGGAGCCGGCTTCTCCCAGTTTTTCAGGCAGAAAGTTTCAAAGACTCAAGGCCAGTTGAGAAATGAAACTTATTTCATCTGTTTTAAATTGTTACTCCTGATTTATAAACAGTTACTTCTGGTTTTAGACTGTCCCGCAAAAGGAAGCTCCATCTCCACATCTATCCTGTCAAGATCCCTCGGGATTTATATGCTTCAATCAAGTCACCTCCTCCTCTTCTAAACTCCAGCATATACAAGCCCACCCTGTCCAAATTTACCTCATAAGACAAATACCGTTCATTCCAGGCATTAGTCCAGTAAACCTTCTCTAACCTGCCTCAAACACAAAGACTCTTACTAATTTTTATAGATGCACCACAGAAAGCATTCTATCCAGATACATCACAGCTTGGTATGGCAATTGCTCTGCCCAAGACTGCAAGAAATTAGAGAGTTGTGAACAAAGCCCAGTCCATCACACAAACCAGCCTTCCTTGCACTGACTCCATCTACACTTCCCACTGCCTTGGGAAAGCAGCCAACATCATCAAAGACCCCTTCCACCCCTGTTATACTCTCTTCCACTTGCTTCTGTCAGGCACAAAATACAAAAATTTGAAAACAAGTACCAACAGATTTAAGAACAGCTTCTTCCTTGCTGTTATCAGGCTTATGAACAAATCTCTCAGACACAAAAACAGAAGTTGCTGGAAAAGCTCAGCAGGTCTGGCAGCATCTGTGAAGGAATAAACAGTTAACGTTTTGGGTCTGGTGACCCTTCCTCAGAACTGGTGGTGGCTGGGCTGGGAAAACGTCAGTTTATGCGCAGAAAAGAGGCGGGGGGGGGAAATGGGGTAGGGAGTGAATGATAGGATAGAGCCTAAAGAGAGAGAACAGCAGTTGGACAGACGAAGAGTTGATAATGATTAGGCTGGGAGGGTGAATAGTTGTTAATGGGGACTTTTGGTGACTAATAACAGGGGGTGTGTAATGACAGGCTATATGGTAACAAATGTGGTAACCTCTCAGAGTTCTTCTTTCTCTGCAACTTTTCTGTAGCTGTAACACTATATTCTGCATTCTGTTCTATTACCCTGATGTACTTACGTTAAGGTATGATATGATTTGTCTGGTCGGCATGCAAAACAATACTTTTCACTGTATCTCAGTACATGTGACAATAATAAATCAAATCAAATTTACACCTTTGCTGAAATAGAGGCAGTACTGTACACAGAATTCCAGATTTAAGAAGAGGTGACAGCCTAGTGGTATTATCACTGGACAGTTAGTCTGGAGACCCAGTAATATTCCGGGGACCCGAGTTTAAATCCCGCTATGGCAGATGGTGGAATCTGAATTCATAAAAAATAATGAACACAAACCCATTGCCAATTGTCAAGAAGAACCCATCTGGTTCACTAAAGCTCTTTCAGGAAGGAAACTGCCATCCTTACCTGGTCTGGTCATGTGATTTCAGACCCACAGCAATGTGGTTAACTCTCAACTGCCCTCTGGGCAATTAGGGATCAGCAATAAATGCCCATGGGGAGGTTGTGAAACAGAAAATTAAATATAATACAATTTTAGAGCAGGGTAGAGGCAGAGAGCTATTGAGTCATACAGCATGGAAACAGACCCTTTGGGTTCAACCAGTCAATGCTGACCATGTTCCCAAACTAAACTAGTCCCACCTGCCTGCGCTTGGCCCATATCTCTCTAAACATTTCTTATTCACATACTTATCTATATTTTAAATCTTATAACTGCACCAGTATCCACCACTTCTTCTGGAAGTGCATTCCACACATGAACCACTGTGTAAAAAAAAAAAAAAACAGTTGCCCCTCAAGTCCTTTTTAAATCTTACTCTTCTCACCTTAAAAACATGCCCCCAGTCTTGAAATCCCCCACCTTAGGGAAAAGATACCTGCCTTCCACCTTATCTATACCCCTCATTTTTTTAAACCTCTATAAGGTCACCCTCGACCTCCTGCATGCCCGTGAAAAAGGTCTCAGCCTCTCCTTATAACTCAAACCCTCCACTCCTGGCAACATCCTGGTAAATCTTTTCTGAACCCTCTTGAATTTAATAACATCCTTTCTATAATAGGATAACCAGAACTGCACACGCTACTCCAGAAAAGGCCTCACCAACGTCCTGTACAACCTCAACATGACGTCCCAACTCCTATACTCAAAGGTCTGAACAATGAAGGCAAGAGTGCTAAATGCCCTCTTAACCACCCTGTTTCCTTGTGACACAAATGTCAAATAATTATGTGCCTGAACCCCCAGGTCTCTCTGTTCTACAACACTACCCATGACACTACCTGAACTGCAGCAAAAAAAAAAAAACAACTCACTTACGCCCAGACAAAGAACCAACTCTTAGCTGTGGTAGAAGGCCAAGGTTCTAGATCAACCTGCTCGAGATACCTAACTGCATCCTCTGAACAGGGTGATTAGGAAACATCTGAGCTGCAATGATAACAAGGTGTGGAGCTGGATGAACACAGCAGGACAGGCCGTGTCAGAGGAACAGGAAAGCTGACGTTTTGGGTCTGGACACTTCTTCAGAAATGAACTGTTCTGGTTAATACAGATCCCTCAGTGATCCTTAAAGTCATAGGATTTGCCATTATCCCATTACTGTTTGTGGGATTTTGTTGCGTAGAAATTGTTTTTACATTCCCCTTCTTTCTTTCTGTCTCTCTCACAAACCTTCAGCATCGCTTCGGAAAAGGACGCCTTTCCTGTTGAGGAGACTTGTTCAAAGCAATTGGTTTCCTCAAACATTACACAGCATAATGAAGGAAAGCCACAAGGTAACCAGCCTGTCTGTCTAAATAAAGCAGCATTCAAGTCACACTTCTCCAGTTGTGCTACATCCCAGCAAAGGGAAATAATTGCCTGTAACAATAGAAGAGGGTGTTTCTCTTGTAATGAATTTAAAATACTGAGAGTGTAATAATTGAGACTTCTTAATAATCCAGTCGCTGGTCATGAACAATTGCAAAAATGAAAACACTTTACTCATCACAATTCCAATGCACTTAGTGTGCAATGAGGTAATTTGAAGTTCACCATCTACTTGTGCTGTGGCACACAGCAAAATCTCAGAAATGAAGAAGAGGTAATCGACCAGTTTGTCTGCATTTGGTGGAAGGATGTCTGACTTAAACACTGGAAGAACAACTTACATTAAAAGATCTATACTTAGGTCAGTGCAAAGGTTGATGTTGTTCTACAACCGGGGCTGACGAATGGGTGATGAAGCGAGCTTAACAGCTCAAATCCTACTGTAATCGCTTTAGGGGATCTTCTGGCACAGTGGTAGTGTCCCTACCTCTAGGCCAGAAAGTCTGGGTTCAAATCCCACTTTTGGATATAACGATCACAGGGGTGTGAGATAAGGCGCCTAAACAGGTGGCTTAAGAATGACAAACAACTAAACATTTTAACCCCCTACATAAAAACAAATGATATTTTGTCAGAGTCAGTAGCCTTCCTATTCACAAGATAATATGTAACTTGCTTTGGGAGGTGGGATGCATAAGAAAGGGAGTGAGAAAAGGTTTAAGGTTAGGGTTGTTTTACAAGGGGAAAGAGGGTAGGCTAGTGTGTAACAGAGTACAAGAAGGAGGTGTGTGCGTAGCTCAAGCTGCTTGCTGTGCTGATGAGAATTCTTTCGAACCCGTAAGTATACCCTGAAGACATTTTTTTGTGTCCACACCATCAAGTTCAGAAGGAAGTTGCAAAATAGAAACTTCTTAAATTACAAACACTGATTTACTGCGCGTGTGTGTGTGTGTGTGTGTGTGTGTGTGTGTGTGTGTGTGAGAGAGAGTGAGTGAGTGAGACAGAGATGATTTTCCGAAAGATCTGTTCAAGTGTTTGTCTATCCAGTCCAAAGCCAGGGGAGGTAGCATCAATAACAACAGAAGTGGTGAATACATGTAGCAGATCTGGCAGAAAGAAATGCAGACTTAACATTTCAGGTCTATGGCCTTCTTCAGGCAACACTGATGTGTGATCCCAGATATTTGGAGACTGGGAAAGGAATTGCTGGGAAATTATTCACAGCCCCCATAGAAAACTGGTATTTGTATCATTTTTGCTACATGATCTAACATTGACATAACATTTAAATATACAAAAGGGATGGCTGAGCTTAAGCGATGAAAGGGATGACTGGTGCAAGGCCATTTGGTTTCCTATTCCTTGTATCGTCATTTATTTAAAACCTGTTACATCTTCAATGTTCTCCCATTCTGACCAAAAGCGAAATGTCAACTGTTTATCTCCCTCCACACTTCGCCTGACCTGTTGAGTATTTTCCAGTATTTGCTGTTTTATTGCAATTCTCATGTGAGTTGTAGGGCACAGGAACACACTCCAGTCAGGATAAGTAAGCTTCTTCAGTGCTACAAATAAACTTCAAATAACATACAAAATGTTTAAAGGTATTCGGATACATTAAGCCTGCACCAACCCTGCAAATAGGGCTTGGCAAAATGCCTTCCTTAATAGATTTACTTAACTGTGGTTGCATGCTATACTTGCTGCCTAGTTCTTCAATCTTTTTTAATGATAGAAAATTTACAACAGAATAATTCGTAAACAAATGCGAGGCATAATGAAAATTTATCTAACAGCACATCCCATTCAAAGTAAATTTCCATCATATCCAATGCAATAATTTACACAGATAGCATTTTGTTCACTGTGAACACAAGGCGACATTAAGCTCACTATACTTTGAGGTTCAGTAGTATTTCTTCAAAGGCTTAAGCCACATCTAGCACATGAAGACATGTCTTTTATTTGAAATGATCTACTCAAAAAGTAACAGGAACTCTGCAGGAAAGTGCTAAGGTATCTTTTAAATAATGCCAAGTGAATAGCCCTTTACCAGTGTTTTCTGTTTTCTCTCCTGTGCTTCCCATTCCTTCAGTTGACCCTAAATCAGTTTAATGACTCATTATTTGTTGTTGTGTCACCAGAGTTTTACCAGGCCAAAGGGCTCTTCTCTCATCAGAGAGAGACGATTCGTAGCAATTTATCCAGACAGCCACTGTACCTGAAGCGAGGAGAAGAGGTTGAGAAGGACAGTCCTTCGTGGTAACCTCAACTAGTGACGAGAATTGAACCCACACTGCTTCACAAACCAACCATCCAGCTAACTGAGCTAAATGGGCGGCATGGTGGCTCAGTGGCTAGCACCGCTGCCTCACAGCACCAGGGACCTGGGTTCAATTCCATCCTCGGGCAACTGTCTGTGTGGAGTTTGCACATTCTCCCCGTGTCAGCGCAGGACTGCTCTGGTTTCTTCTCACAGTCCAAAGATGTGCAGGTTAGATGGATTGGCCATGCTAAATTGCCCAGTGTCCAGGGAGGTGTAGGTTAGTTAAAAACCAAAAGAACTGCGGATGCTGTAAATCAGGAACAAAAACAAAGTTGCTGGAAAAGCTCAGCAGGTCTGGCAGCATCTGTGGAGGAGAAAACAGAGTTAATGTTTCGGGTCCGGTGACCCTTCCTCAGTGCTACAAATAAACTTCAAATAACATACAAAATGTTTAAAGGTATTTGGATACATGTAGGTTAGTTGCCTTTGCCAAGGAAAATGCAGGGATAGGGTAGGCTGGTGGGTATGGGTGGGATGCTCTTTGGAGGGTCAGTGTGAACTTGATGAGCTGAATGGTCTGCCTCCACACTGTAGACATTCTATGAAAGCAACACCCATTATTAATATTCAGCTTTCATCAATCAGAGGACAGCACAAGTCAAAGAACCATTATGGCAATGAAGGAGGCTCCACCAAGTCAGTGCTAGCTCACTGTGAAGCAATCCAATCAAATCAGTCCAATTCTCCCACTCCATCTCCGTCGCCTGCAAATTTAATTCTTTTAAATGCCCACCCAACTATCAGGTTTGCTTCCACCACCCTCGTCGGCTGCAAGTTCTAGCTGTTACCATTCACTCCCTAAAAAAAGGTCCTCTCACAAAGCATCTCGTGCCTGAAAGTTTAAATCTGTGTCCCATGCATCATGAGCTAAAGAGAAGAGCTTTAATTTGTCCACATAAATCGAAACTTGTCAAAATCTTGTCACTCTCTACAAAATTTCCCCTTGCTCCCAGGGGAATAATTGCAGCTTCTCCTTTTTGTTAAAATCATTCACCTTTGGACCTATTCTGGTGAAGCTCCTCTGCAGTTTCTCCAGAATCCATGCCCTAAAGTGTGGTAAGCACAATGAAAGCCACATTGTTCATTGGCAGCCAAACCAGAGCTAAAGTGCACATGTTCTTCCTCACTTTGAGGATATGATACCTTAGGATAACACCACCAAACTGGAAACTGCTGAAAGTCAAGCAACTAGTGTATTTTAAGGTTTCTTTCAATCATAAAATTGTGGTTGTCCATCCTCTATTTCTGGCTGCACTTATTTAATGAGTTAACTTCAATCACTAACCCCATTATGATTTTTCTTTCCTGACCTGATACATGTTTTTCCTACAGCTTCAAAATGCCAGAGATATTTTTGACATTCTCTGGAAAATTGTACTGTAGTGCCTTAGGTGTTGACACACTTGGGAGTTCCAAACCATGCTCAGTAGAAACAATGGGGCATTAATGCCAGCTTGTTATTACAGACTTGTTTTCAGGGCACACTTGTATACATAATGGTGGGCACCGCGTCATGTTCTGCTATTAAACTGATAGTCAGTCAGTGATTTTGGGGTACAATAATGCAGTGGTTGTGGAGCTAGAAGAGCAATCCAGAGGTGGAGTGTTTCAAATTCTACAATAGCAAAGAAACAGATTCAATAAACACCTCTGATAAGAGATCCTCACTCACGCTGTTCCACTCTCCACGGACACTGCCTGCACTTGCTGTGTGTATCTGGCACATTCTATTCCTGCATCCACAGAATTCTGCTTCTGTTTTGATGAATGTGCTGATAAGAACACAGGAATTGGGAACGGGAATAGGCAATTCAGCTCTTTGAGCCCGCTCTGCCAGTTAACAGGATCATGGCTGATCTTACCCTGATACTCCTGAAGCTTTCTCCAGCCCTACAAAACTCTGCATGAAACCATCCAGTTTCGGCATTTTACGTATCCTCCACTTCACAATCGGTGGCCTTGCAATCAGACACTGAGGCCTTGAGCTCTGAAACTCCCTCCTTAAACCTCTCCAATTTGTCGTCAAGGCATTGCCTTGAGCAAGTTTTTGATCACCTATAGGTGGCTCCCTGTCAGATTTTGTTCGATAACGCACTCCTGAAGAGCATTAGGGTAAGGACATTCAAGGCGCTGCATTAATGCAATCTGTTCTTGTTGGAAATGATTTCTCTCTTTCTGGCCTATTACCAGTTGGCTACAGGAACAGGGGCTGAATGCAAACCTAAGTGAGATCTGACAGAATGGTCAAAACTAATTTCCAATTTAAATAATGAGGTGAAAACCCCACAGCAACACATTTGCAATCCCTGGTCCCTTTTGCTTGCTAATTATCACTTGGATTAAATGAAACTAGAGCAGCTGGGACTCCCTCGGAATATCCATCAAGTCGAGTTGATGAGAAAGCATTTAAATAAAGGGCAGAATATAAGAAAATGGTTTCATCTTAATGATTTTAAATGAATATTCAATGATTAATTGATTGGTTTTAATGTGACAGAGTCATACAGCATGGAAACAGACCTTTCGGTCCAATCAGTCCATGCTGAACATAATCCCAAACTAAAACCTAACTGCTCCTGGCCCATATCCCTCCAAACTTTTCCTATTCACGTACTTATCCAAATATCTTTTGAACGTTGTAATTGTACCCACATCCACCACTTCTTCAGGAAGTTCATTCCACATGTGAACCACTCTCTGTGTAAAAAAAAAAAAAAAAAATTGCTTCTCATGTCTTTTTAAAATTTCTCTCCTCTATTCTCCACTTTGGTGGGGTGGCACGGTGGCTCAGTGGTTAGCACTGCAGCTTCACAGGGCCAGGGACCTGGGTTCGATTCCACCCTTGGGTGACTGTCTGTGTGGAGTCTGCACATTCTCCCCGTGTCTGGGTGGGTTTCCTCCCGGTGCTCCGATTTCCTCCCACAGTCCAAAGATGTGCAGGCTAGGTGGATTGGCTATGCTAAATTGCCCGTAGCGTTCAGGGATGTGTAGATTAGGTGGGTTACAGGGGGATGGGTCTGGGTGGGATGTTCCGAGGATCGGTGTGGGCCGAAGGGCTTGTTTCCACACTGTAGGGATTCTATGACAGTCTTGATCCCCCTAGTCTTGAAATAGCCCATCCTACGGGCCATTAACTCTATCTACACCTCTCATTATTTTATAAACTTCTATCAGGTTGCCTCTCAACCTTCTACCCTCCAGTGAAAAAAGTCTCAGCCTATCCAGCCTTTTTTTATAACTCAAACCTTTCATACCCAGCAACATCCTGGCAAATCTCATCTGAACCCTGTCCGACTTAATAATATCCTTCCTATAACAGGGGACGTATTCCGGAAGAGGCCTTACCAATGTCCTGTACAACCTTAACATGACTTCCCAACTCTATATTCAAAGGACTGAGCAATGAAGGCAAGCGTGCCAAATGCCTTTTTAACCACCCTGTCTATGTGTGCGGGTAACAGTTTTTATTTCAACAATGTACTTTATTCATAAAAATTATATATAGATAGTCACTAAAGTAGCTTGGTTCTGTACAGTAACATATGAAGAAAACAAACAAAACATTGGAGTTTGATTCTATCCAACAAACCAACCACAGGCATCTTTTTCTTGTGCAAGATTGTATTTACATATATTTGAGGTATCAGGAGGGTCCGATAACTGAACAGACCCCCTGGCAGAAAGCCTTAATGAACATACAGTACCATAAAGACTGACACTCTCTACTAATACGTGGTAAGCGGGGAGCAATCAGACAGGGTTTTAGGAATGTCTTTGGGGATACAGTGGAAGGAGTTGGAGCAAGGCTGCACAATGTCATTTGTAACTTGAGATCAGATTGCAGCTCACAACTAAACAGGAACGTGCGCCAGTTATTTCAGGATACTGGGTGGGCAGCGATAGGGCACTGACAAGTGTTGCTGATAGTCACCTAGGTAACATAAGCAAGAGGAACCAATGAAGAGTGGCTTGTCTTTCGATGATGGACTTTGCAACTTTCCAAGCTCAAAAGCAAGTTCAACAGGTTCAGATCATAAATAAAAGCAAAAATACTGCTGGATGCTGGTCTACTGGATGTGCTGCTCACAGCGCAGTCTCCTTTACACTGGCGAGGTCAATCGCAGGATGGTGACTGCTTTGCAGAACACCTCCGCTCTGTCCGTAGGAATGACCCTGATATCCCAGTTGCTTGATGTTTCAAATAAATCACCTTACTCTCACGTCAACATTTCTGCCCTGGACCTGTTGCAATGCCCCAACAAAGCAAAATGCAAGCTCGAGGAACAACACCTCATTTTATGCTTAGGCACTGTACAGCCTTGAGGTCTCAATATTGAATTCAATCATTTGTATTAAGTATCACATGACTGTATTGTCTATTATTCTTTTTACTTTCATTCTGTCTCCCTGCTCCACCTCACCAACAGCCTTGTCTCGTTTGCATCTTGCTGACTTTGTAGCAAAAAGAGAACTCATTTCCGGCCTTTCTCATCTTAATTTATACCCAATTTATGTCTCTTTTTCTCTTTATCCGCCATTAACAACTCCTCTGTCTTTCATACTTTTGACAGAGGCATTCTCTAACACATTTAAATTCAGATTATGGCCCATGTTCCCATATTCTTCAACAGTAGCTGCCAACAATAGCTTTAGAGTTATCATTTTCACCTCCATCTTCTTGTTTCTTTACTTGTCTCATTCTTTGCACCCTTTCACAAACCTTAAGACACTTTTCATCCGTGGCTCTTGAAATGGCTAATCAACCATTAAATCTCTATCAGTTCTGAATAAAGGCTATCAGCCAGAAACTCCAAATAACCAAAAGGAAAACAGAAATTGCTGGAAAAGCTTAGTAGGTCTGGCAGCATCTGTGGAGAGAAATCAGAGTTAACGTTTCGGCTCCAGTGACACTTCCTCAGAACTCTTCAAATAGCCACTTGGTGATGCTGACTGACCTGCTGAGAATTTTCTTCATTCCATATTTCAGATTCCAGCATCCAAAGAATGTTGTTCTTTATCATTAAGAACTGGAGCTCTAGGAGGATCACAGCATTGAATGGCTCTTTAAATCTTGACACCTGCCCAGGTTTGTTGGCAAATAGGAGAGCATCGGCTGAGCCTCAGAGCTGCTGAGTTATTCCATTTGAGCAGGAGAGGTGACACAAGGGGTCCATGAGCCACAGCACCACAGCGACTCTCTGTCCCTTTAGGTGACCAAGAAGTGGGGGAAACACCAATATGAGGTTGCAGTGGGGAAGCAACATCTCCTCACTGGTAGCCAATCCACCACACTCATGCTCCTTCCAGCACTGATGCACAGCAGCAACAGCGTGTACAAAGAATGTACTGCAGCAACTCACCAAGGCTCCTTCAACAGCATCTTGCAAACCAGCTGGACAGATCAGGGCAACAGATGCACGGGAATATCGTCAACTTCCTGCTCCCCTCCAAGTCACACACTATCCTAACTTGGGACTACGTCACTGTTTCTTCCCTATCATTGGGTCAAAATTCTGGAACTTCAATCCTAATCCCCTAACAACACTGTGGGTGTCCCTACACCGCGTGGACTGCAGTGGTTCAAGAAGGCAGCGCACCACCACCTTCTCCAGTACAAATAGGGATGGACATCCATGATCCATGAACAAATTTTCAAAAGTCAACATACAGAGCCATTAATGTATCAAAATGTCTCAGGCAATCGTCTCCTTTTTTTGCAGTAACATGGTCCTTTGAAGACTGCCACATAAGATGATATTAGGTCAAATAACTTGTTCAATGAAGTAGGTTTTAAGGAGCAGTTTAAACAAGCTAGGAAGTGGCAGAGAGCTTTGGAGGGATGGGAGATGATTCCCAATTCTTAAAGGCTTAGGCACGGCTGTTAATAGCAGAATGACAAAAAGGCAGCACGTATTAAACAGGGTTGCCAGTCTCCATATACAACGGTATGCACAGCACAGGGGTCCAATTAAGTGGAATTAAGTCACACCAATTCAGCTTGTCTCAGTCACAGCAATGATTGACAGGACTCAGTGGGCAAGTGTTAAGCTGGGAAATGAATGGGCTCTGAAGACTCCCAACTAGCCCCCACGGCAATTAGTGGCTGAGGCTGTATTCAACGGGATAATGCTCTGCATCAAGGGCAGGCACTATGACACTTCAACCATTCCCATAGCTTTTCGCACAAGAGAGGCTTTTTGTTTGTTGGTAGCATTAACAAGGATGGCGTTACCACAAGTGATTTTGAAAGGCACTTCAACACCCTTCTCTCGAGCTTTTATTCGGAGCCTTTGTAGCCGTGTTTTAATGGATTCCTAGTACATAGGATCATACATGTGTAAATGCCATCGACAGTGGGAAAGGCGAGAAAGAGTAATGCAACCCATCCTTGCCAAATGCTGTCTAAGCCATAGTAGATTTACAACCACAAAAGAGGCCGTTCAGTCCATTTGATTGTGCTGGCTTTTGGTAAAAGTAATCCAAAATGAATATCCTGCTTTCTCCACAGGGTCCTCTTTAAAAATACATATCCATCCTGGAAGCTTCAGAATACATTCTAACTGGGGAAAGGCTTCAGAAATCTGAAGCACTGAAAAAGCTGTTAAGGTTAACATGCAGATTCAGTTGGCATTTAGGAAGGCAAATACAATGTTAGCGTACATTTCAAGAAGATTAGAATGTAAGGGAAGAAATATAGTGCTATGGCTGTATAAAGATCTTGTCAAGAGTGCATTTGGAATATGATGAGCAGTTCTTAGGGCCCTGTATCTAAGGAAGGATGTACTGGCATTGGAGGGGGTCTGGTGGGGAGGATGAAGGGCTTGTTTTATGAGGAGCTGTTGAGGATTCTGGGTCTGAACTCAGAGTTTAGAAGGATGAGGGAGGATCTGATTGAAACTTGTAGAATACCAAGAGGTCTGGATAGAGTGGGCATTCAGAAGTTGTTTCCACTAGTAGGAGAGATTAAGGCCCAAGGGCACAGCCTCAGGGTGAAGGGAAGACCCTTTAGAACTGAGTTGATGAGAAATTGTTTTCAGCCAGAGGGTGGTGAATCTGTGGAACTCATTGTCATAAAAAGCTGTGGAGGCCAAGTCATTGAGTGCATTTAAGACAAAGATAGATAGGTTCTTGACTGGTAAGAGGCTCAAGGGTTCCAGGGAGAAGGCAGCAGAATGGGGTTGAAACACATCAGCCATGATTCAATGGTGCAGCAGACTCAATGGGCCGAATGGCCCAATTCTGCTCCGATATCTTGTCTTATGAAAACACGAAGGGAAAAAAAGTCTTTGAGAAATACTGAAGTGCCTATGAATGGAGATGAAACAACATCCCAGGGAAAGCTAGCACATTGGGAGAGGCAAGAACAAGAGAGAGAAATGTCAGAGGAAGAAAGCAAATGAAGTCCTAATGTTAACAAGGTGTAGAGCTGGATAAACACAGCAGGCCAAGCAGCATCATTTCCCCATTTCTGATGAAGGGTCTAGGCCCGAAACGTCAGCCTTCCTGCTCCTACAATGCTGTTTGGCCTGCTGTGTTCATCCAGCTCTACACCTTGGTATCTCAGATTCTCCAGCATCTGCAGTTCCTACTATCTCTGAAGTCCTAATGTTGTCTGACAATGAGAACACATTTTGATTGTATTTATTCTCACAATGTGGGTGTCAGGAACAAAACAACATTTACTGCCTATCCAAGCTAACTTGTTAAGCCACTTCAGACGGCATTTAAGACTCAAACAGGTTAGGCAGAACAGGAGTTTGATAAGAATTATCGTTACATTTGCTACAGAATGTTAGTGAAGCAGTCGAGTTTCTTGAGAAGTTCTGTGGTCATTTTTACCAGTTCCTTACTTTTAAATTTCTGGAAAGTCTGTGGTAATGAATGCAACCCATGAAGCATAGAGTGTTCAATTCAAATACAACAAGAAAATGCTGGAAGTACTCAGCTAGTCTGGCAGCATCGACAGAGACAGAAGTGGAGTTAACCTTTCGGGTCTGTGATCTTTCATCAGAACTGGGAAAAGTTAAGAGAGGTAACAGGTTTAAGCAAGGAGTAACTCAATAGTGGGCGTCAGTTGGTAACTGATGAAAAAGTAGTTACCTTTCAAAAAGTCAAGGTGGTTTGGCAATGCAGGATGTTAGTATGTTAAATGAAGCCATCCAGGATTGTGGTGTATATCCTGCTACACAAGCCAAGTTCAGCAACACTGCCACCCTAGTATCAAGCTTTCACTTATTCCAAAGCCTTTGGAATTATCTCTTTTGGGCCCAGAAAGTTAGATTTCCTGAAAACTGAACAGTTTCACTCTCCAAGCACCAAACCATACACCATACGTGTGCCTTCAAAGGGAGTGAACTCAAGTCTTGTTCTGTCCTTGCTTGTCTATGCTTTCCTTGTTTGCTCACAAGTCCAACGTGCCCGGCCTCCACCCCAGAATGGTTAATACAGCAGCTCTGTCCCAAGTCACCCAGAGCTGGATCAAACCATGCACCAATTGTACTGGAGAAACAAACTCTCCAAATGAGAAGGCACCTTTAGTGTACTTGAGGAAATGTGCCATATTGAACATGGAGCATATATAGCACATAGGCTGGTGGGGCTGAGTGCCGTGTTCCTGTGTAGTTGTGTTTTATGTAATGCTACGTAGAAAAATTATTCAACAATTTCATGCACTCTGGTCTAAAGAGAATCCGCTACCTCATATACACTGAATGCAGTGAGCCTCAAGCTGGGATCTCGCCACGGGCTCTACAACATAAATGTACTGCGGCAGGAGGTGAGTTCAGAATGATAGTGGTGTGGCCATCAAATGGAGCACAGCAGGCTGGCCATCTCATTGATCACAGAATCTCTGCAGTGCAAGAGAGGCCATTCAGCCCACTGGATCTGTACCAACCCTCCAAAGAACATCCTACCTAGGTCACCCTCCCACTCCACCCTATCCCCATATTCCCTGCATTTCCCATGGCCAATCCACCTAATGTGCACATCTCTGGAAACTACACGGCAACTTAACATGGCCAATCCACCTAACTGTGGGAGGAAACCGGAGCATCCAGAGGAAACCCGGGTAGACACGGGGAGAACGTGTAAACTCCACACAGATAGTCACCCAAGGCTGGAATCGAACCCTAGCGCTGTGAGGCAGCGATGCTAACCACTGAGCCATTGGGCCAAGAAAGGGGTGCAGCATATGGAGGAGCATCGGGTAGGGGTTGGGGGGAAGCTCAGCAACCAACGCTGATGGGATGCCAGGCGAGTTCGACCTTGTTCAAGATAGGGAAGTTTGTCAAAATAGTATTTAAAACTCGGGGGTGCCAAAATATAAAAAAGTTTGCCCAGGGAGTCATTGTACTTTAGAGGGGAAAGCTGGAGGTGGGGGTTTACATGATTGCTAATCCATTTGAAAAGGGGTACTTCAACTGAAAATGTTTGCAAACCACTACACAAGGATCTCTTCCAGCATAACCCTTCCACTGAGAAGCCAAGAACGAACATGCATGCATGCATACACACACACACACTTGTAAAGCACAGCTCATATCCTCGGCCAAGCCACCTCTGAAAATCATTTAAGGGCTTTTTTTTTCAGTTCTTTGCAATATATACAAAGACATAATGCAATACACGCTGTATGTTTTATGTATGCATATTTTTAAAGTACCAGGTGGAATTGTAAAGAGCATGATGTAACATGCCAGTTTAAGGGCAGCGAGGGAGAAAGGTGCTAAGGATTACATTAAATGAGCCCTCAATCATTAGTCTGATACTACAACAGTGCACTGCAAACATGTGCTCATTCATTCATTCATTGTCTTATTTTAATTAGCAGAAATTCCTATGGACTCCAACTGCCCGGGAGCTGGGGAGGGGAAGCAAAAATAAATTCCTGAGGCAAACTACTTGATAAGTTAGGATTACACGGATTCTGCCCAGGAACCAGATAAAAGGCGCCACAGTGCTGTTCCCCTGCACCCCCAGTGATGTCAAGAAATTGCATGTCAACTGCAACAATATTTCAAGAAGATGGCTCGGTGCCAAAGGTCTTCTCCAGCCGACAATTATGTGATTGGTTCTCAGGTAGCTGTTACAGAGAGGCTATTCGATCTACCACCAGCTTAGCAGCTGTCTCTTCTCTGCAGTGAAGGTCACTTCAAGTCTGAAGTAAACCAGTTTAGCCTGCCTTCAGCAGTTGCTGGAAGCTGTAACATTTAGTCAATTAATCAGAGACCTTCCAGAAGCAAAAACCGAAAGAACTGCAGATGCTATAAATCAGAAACAAAAACAGAAGTTGCTGGAAAAGCTCAGCAGGTCTGGCAGCATCTATGGAGAGAAATCAGAGTTAACATTTCGGGTCGAGTTACCTAGTCGGATGAAAGGTCATGCGACCAGAGACGTTAACTCTGATTTCTCTCCACAGGTGCTGCCAGACCTGCTGAGCTTTTCCAGCAATCTCAGTTTTGCTGAGCACTCAAACGTTATCTGGTATTGCTGCTTTCGGATAGTTGCCATGCATAGATTAGCCACTTTATTGCCCACAGTACATTCTCTGGGCATTGGTCATGAAAGGCACTATTTAAACACAGATCTTGAAGAATCTTTGTTACTCTCCTGACTGATGCCTAATCTGCTTAATGTACCCATAACAAAAAAGGCAACACACAACATTAGATTGATGTAATAATCCACCATTGAACTGAAAAACCAGCTACCAGCGATATAATTCAATCATGAACTTCCAATGATATGAATGAAATTGCTTCAGAGATAGTAGGAACTGCAGATGTTGGAGAATCTGAGACAAGGCGTAGAGCTGGATGAACATAGCAGGCCAAGCAACACCATAGGAGCAGGAAGGCTGACGTTTCAGGCCTAGACCCTTCTGTTTAAGCCAACAGCATTGAACAAGTGTCTTGTGCTTCACCGTCAATTATTTTCTCAAGCTATTAAGAGGCGATACTGAGAGAGAGAGAGATGGAAAAAATTCCCCTGTGAAGCTTTAATTCAGACAGGAGGTGTTTGAACATGGTCACGTTTGATGGGGCAAATTTAGGGCTACGCTTCATTTTGGACAAGTTATTTACTGCATGAACTCAGAACAGGAATTCAGAAGTAAAGAAACTATTCTGCATAAAACAACTTCTTGAAATTGCAACTTTGATGTAGATCAACATTGCAAAACGTTAATTTCATGGGAGCTTTCACAAATGCTTGTAACAAAATATTGGTAATTGCATCATCGTCTGTTCACCTTAATTCACTGTCATTTAACACAAATTAAATGATCATTTAAAGTTTTAAAACCTATACTAAAAAACCCTTTTGCTGCGTGGTTTAGGTCGCTTCATTTGATCAGTGGTTATTTCAATCTTTGGGAAACTTTAAAACAAAATATTCAAATAAACTTCAAATTCACTTCAACTCCCCAACCCACTCCCCCCGGTGACATGTTCATCCTGGGCCTCCTCCACTGTCAGAATGAGGAAAAACGTAAACTGAAGGAGCAACACCTCATATTTGCCTTGGGAGCTAACAGCCCAATGGCCTCAATATTGACTTGAACTTCAAAGTCTCTCTTCCCCCAACCCATCCATCTTCCTACTCACCTATCCGCTCCACCCTTCCCACTGACCAACCACAATAACACCCTACCTGTATCCAACTATAAAATAAAAACCGAAAACAACTGCGGATGCTGTAAATCAGGAACAAAAACAAAGTTGCTGAAAAAGCTCAGCAGGTCTGGCAGCATCTGTGAAGGAGAAAACAGAGTTAACGTTTCAGGTCCGGTGACACTTCCTCAGAACTGATGGTGGCTGGAAAAACGTCAGTTTATATGCAGAAAGTAGGGAATGGGAAATCAACAACTATTCACCCTCCCAGCCTGACCGTTATCAACTCTTTGTCTGTCCAACTGCTCTTCTCTCTCTTTAGGCTCTATCCTATCATTTACTCCCTACCCCACCCACCTCCCTATTTTCTGCATATAAACTGACGTTTTCCCAGCCACCATCAGTTCTGAGGAAGGGTCACCGGACCTGAAACGTTAACTCTTTTTTTTTCCTTCACAGATGCTGCCAGATCTGCTCAGCTTTTCCAGCAACTTTGTTTTTGTTCCTGTATCCCCCTACGTCTGTCCAATCTACCCTTCCCCCAGCCCCTTCCCTATATTTAATTCCGGGGCCCCCTCCCCAGTCCTGACGAAGGGTTTTGGCCCTAAAAGTTGACTTTCCTGTTCCTTGGTTGCTGTCTGACCAGCTGTGCTTCACCAGCTCCATATTTATTTACTCTAGCTTCCAGCGTCTGTGGTCCTTACTGTCTCCAACTGATTCAAATAAATTAGTCAGTTGAAGAATGCCCAAATTATCAACTAGAAAGACCTTTATGTAGCAAAAACAGAAAATGCTGGAGAAGCTCAGTAGGTCTGGCAACATCTGCAGGGAGAGAAAGACAGCTAACATTTTGAGTCCAATACAAATGTTAATTCTGTTTCTCTCTCCACAGATGCTGAGTTTCTCCAGGATTTTTAGTTTTTAGATGAGATCTCCAGCATCAGCTTTATTTTGCTTCTATTTGAGTCTTCGGTTTGTAGTGCTTTCAACACAAGAGATCTCAAAATGTTTATTAAATCGGGGTAGACAGTAACAAAAAAAATTGACTTATTTTATTTGTAACCAGTTCTGAGGAAGGGTCACTGGACCCAAAACATTAACTCTGATTTCTCTACAAAGATGCTACCAGACCTGCTGAGCTTTTCCAGCAATTTCTGTTTTTGCTTCATTAATAACCATCTTTTTTGTCCTTGGGGAGTTAAAAAATAAAGATAATAAAAAATAAACTCTTGTCCCGACTTGGCAGATTAGTTTGTTTTTTTTTTCCTTTCTTTCTCCACCACTTCAGGTCAGGATGAGTTTGGCTTTATTTTAGGACCTCCTCCACGAGACATTAGGCACTGACGACCCATTTATTACTTTCAGAAGCTGTGTGAGGCCGTCAAATTACGGAAACTCTTTCCCATTTGTAGCATGCCCCAGGGATGGTGTATTCTTTTTAGAACAAAGCATGAACCAGAGGTTAAGATTCCATAATTACTTTGATCCAATATTTAATTTCAGTTGTATACATTCTGCATTTTAATTCAGACCTCATTCTTTTTGGAACATTAGGAGTGCGGAAGTAACAGGCCACAGAACTATACAGTGTAGAAGGTGGCCATTCAGCCCATGATGCATGCATCTATTCTCTGAAAAGGTTCATTAGTCTCACTCACCTAGCCTTTCACCTTAGCTCTCCAAAAGCACTCTGGCAGCACCCCTGCTCTACTGTGTTAAGTCTAATTAACCACATCAGTTAGTTCAAGCATCTCACTAAATGCATTAACAGTTAACAGTTCTCAGGACAGACCTCGAAGGGAGTCCATTTCACAGAGGTACAATCTTATTCCTGAAAAGTATACTGTAAAAAGGAGCTGGAGTGCTTTGAATTGAAAGCTTCTGGATTTCTTGGTAAATGAAGTTACATCAGAGCCAAAAACGGTTAAATATTCCACAAGGCAGAAATTCAGCATAAATGCACAAGAATCATAGGTATGACACTGTCCCCCTCAATAATGCATACTTGCATCCTTGCCATTTATGTAAATTTTCAATTCTTTCATGGGATGTGGGTGCCACTGACCAGCTCAGCATTTAATTATCCATCCTTAATTGATCTTGAACTATGAGGCTTGCTTGGCATTTCAGAGGACAGTTAAAAGTCAATTACACAGCAGCAGGTCTGGAGCCACATGTGGGCCAGACCAGGTAAGAATGGCAATTTCCTTTCTTTAGGAACTTTAATGAACTCAGGCAGGCTTTACAACCATTGATGGTAATTACCATTATTAAAGACTATGAAACTAGCTTTCAATTCCAGATTTATTGATTGAACTTAAACTCCACCAGCATTTCAGTGATTGAACCCATGTACCAGGAGCGTTAGCTGGATTATTAGTCCATTGACATTGCCCTTATAATCCCCAACACAGGGAGAAAAAATACACATGCAAGGAAGAATTGAGCAGATAAGGAGGAACTATCGGATTGGCGGCGGAGACAAGCAAGATTTCTTTTTGAAAATGTGACCCATAATTTTGAAGGAGATGCAAAACATTTTGATCCATATGAACACTCTCAAAAAACTGTTCTTCTGAGAGATTGCGATTTACATCCAAGTCTCAAAGTTCATTTCCAGTGGCACCTCTTGCCTTATTAGAACCACAGTCCTATTCCAGCAAACAGCTGCAGCACAATCCTCTTCTTGCTTCCTCTGCACTCCACCTGAGAGCAGCAACGCCAGCAATAGGTGCCTGAAGACAAATGGGACAACAAGAAGAGAACGTGCATTTCCACCATAAGTTTTGACAGAGATCTGCACCACAGTCCCTGGTGAGAGTTCTCCAGCTCCTGCACCATGTACATTTCACTGGAACAAGGATCCACAGAACACAAAGCTTGCCTCCACCCCACTCCCCCTTACTGTTTAGCCATTCTCGCAAAACTTCCGCGCTAACTTTTTCAAGAAAACAAAACCAGTTCTTCAAAACAACGGCCTAAGGGTGCTGCTAAAGCTCTCTCAAAATGTACATCTTTGCCACAAAAAGCAACAACAAAATAGAAGCTCTCAATGCTGTGCAAAATCCGTTTACTGTAAAGGCTGTACTGACTTCTTATCTCTCTGCAGCTCCATCTGCACACACCACTCACAGGCATCGCTTGTTCTTCCTCCACTGTTGTGACACACTGACGCCCACCACTGCCGCCCCTGCCCTTCCCCCTCCCACCCCACCCCCCCCCCCCCCCCCCCCCCCCCCCCACCCAACCCTCTCTTCTCAAACACTAATCAAGCTCCAGCATCCCAGGATTCTACCTCTTATCTTGCTTGGTTGCACATGAAGACCCCATGAGGTTCACTGTGGGGGGAAAGGAGAAGCTATTTATAAGAAATTGCACGCCACCAATTCTGGCACTGTGTCAATGTCATTATATTAGGAGGTTGCACCAATAGACAACGTGTATGTGTACACAGTTATTAAGTTGCAGTGTAAGGAGTTAATTGGTCACAGTCACTGGCAACTTTTGCAAGCACTTTGTAATGCTCTTCTTTTCGAAGCAGATTCAGGCCAGTGCTATCCTTGGTTTCATATATTCCATTCCGGGGAACAGCCAATACCCAAAGTCAGATTATCTGTCAATTATCTTGATGTTGTATGTAAGAGCCTGCTGTACTTCCTACATTATAACAAAGGCTACATTTCAAAATGTCCCACGAAAGGTACAAGTCTATCACTTTGTTCTGTCTGTCTCTCTTTCGCAGTCTGCATTAACAAGGGTTTGCAAAGTGACACTGGAATACAAGAGGTAATGTGTGACAGCACAGCACCAGGATAAACCTGTAACTGAAATTATAACGCAGAAGCCCGCCTCTACTAGTCCTGACAGTACGGCAGGTGAGCAGCAAAGCTGTAAAGTTAAAGTGGATTCCAGGCTGAATCGCCAGTCTGGTCTTATGGCATGGGGTCCTACAACTCTCCTTAAATGCTTCTGGGTTGACACAGGAAAGCTGGTGGGAGCAGATTCAAAAGTAAATTTGGTAACTAATCAGAAAGGAAACGTTTACAGAATGACAGGGAAACAGCTCTCTCCAAAAGGTGGCACAGGAATGGTGGGCTGAATGGTCTTCCTTTCAGCTGTGTCTTACAACATCACAGACTGTAAACCTCTCCAAACACATCATGAACAGCAAGAGACACAAAGGGTTTAAGTTTGTTTGTTGTCCCCAAGACGTTAGTGGGTCTATCAACATGGCCTTCGCCTTTGGCATTGTTTAAGCCTCCTTTGGTCCAAGTCTCAATGTCGCCCTCACATCGATTTTTCTTCCTTCACTTCAGTTTTTATCCACAATTCCTCCTTCACTGTTGCCAAGACGAGGCAGTTAAATCTTCCTTTCCAAAAGGTCTGAATTCGCCTGTCCCTCTCCCTAACTGTAATTTGTAACAATTTTGATCCCAGAACTACTTCTCTTTATCTAACCTCTTGATTTGTCTTTCTGTTCATTCAGCTGACTTTCATCATTCTCCACCGCACTCACTTTACAGGCAACTGAGCACTTATTTTCCTTTGAAGTGGAGTCAGTGTTGCAATGTAGGAAGTAAGGGAACCCAACACAGCAGCATCCCACAAGACCGCATTGTGATAATCATCTCATCAGCTTCGTTGGTGGAGGAATAAATATTGAACCGAGCAGGATATCAGGGATAATTCCCCTGCTCTTCTTTGGTATAGTGCCATGGGGAATCTTTAACATTCACCTCAAGGGGGCAACTTAACATCTCATCCCAAAAACGGCACCTCAGGTATTGCAGCACTCCCTCAGTATTACCTTTAAACCTCGATCTTGGTGCTCCAGGCTTCGGGGAGGGTCTGGAAAATAAGGCCGTTTGCATCAGAGGCGAGATTGTTATCCAGTGAGCCACAGTTCCAGCACCACAACCAGGGAACGCATTCATCCACTGCGGAACGGGAAACCCTATTAATCTGCGCACACACACACACACACACCCATTAGCAGGTTAATAAACTGCAGTGCTGTTCTGAGGAAATTTGACTCTCCCGAACAATAATAGTGTGCTTGTCCTCATTCCGAGTGGTCCCAGGTGTACTGCTCTTTCTGTAGAATGCCTTGGCTGTTAAGAAATGAGCTCTTTGTTGACCAGTTTCTGCACCTGTGAACACAGCTGACCCTGGAGAAAGTCATTTCGATGGCTGGTTACGAGGTGGGAGGGGCAGGGAAGAAAGCTCTTCGTATAACTTTTAAGGGCTCTGCAGCAGATTCTGAACAAATTCCTAGAGTAACGAGAAAGGTCATTATGGTCCACTGATTGCAAGAGATCCTTTCAGCCGAGCCACCAGCCTCTGGATTTCTAACAACGAGCTGTTTCTGATGGGGCGGTGAGTAAGCTGGGTGTAGGTACCACTGTACTGCCCCTCACAGCGGTGTTCACTGGGCAAGTGCAAGTCTTTCACCTGATGCTCAGTGGCACAGTTTGACAATCGGAGTAGGTGGAGTTCTGGTTATCTGGGTTGGCCCCCCTTCTGTCAGCTTACTTTGTCATCCATTTAATTACTTTTACAATGTCTAAGCCACAGGCTGTGGTAACCTCTTCATTATTATGCCTTTTTGGCTGGCAGAAACATCCTGAACACTTTTTCCTTCCACGTCATGAATGCTGGCTCTATTACAACCTTCTGATGTGGCCCTTGCGCCCCGAAGATGATTTCTGGGGTGCAGATCCACAGACATGATTCACCCAACTGAAAATTACCAAAGTGGGTGCGTCAGAGCTCGGACACTTGAGTTCTTTATATCAGGTCGGGATGAGGCAAGGAATTCTGATGGAGGCATGTAAGAGGGACAAGGAGCTGAGAAAATGGAATGGGATCATAGCTCAAGAGACACCGAGACCAATGGGAGAGTCTTCAGCATCAAGCTGACAACAGTTGTAGTAACCTGTGTACAGGGTGCTTGCAGGTTCTTCCTCCCCTTGTTTCATTCTCCTGCTGGCATCACAACTGGCAACATTGCTCCCTGCCTACACCAATTATGGGAGTAAGTCACCAGGAACCTTTGTGTGAATGGCTCAAAAGGGGACTTTTCTTCATGCTACTCCACTGCAGAATATTTGGCCATCATTTTATAAAACTGGCGCAGGTTTGTGACCTTTGGCTCATCACATTCCTGGAGGTTTAGTCACATTACACTGCATTACATAAGATTAATTACAATAGTGCCCGGTCTATTGATCTTCAAATTCTAGATCAATCCTGGAGAGACGGCAAACCTGGGCACAAATTAACATGCAAATTGGAAATCAGAGAATGAATCCCTCTTTTTAACTGCTGATTGGTGAGATTGAGGTAGGAATGGGAATTTAATTCAGATTTATGCAGTTTAACAACCTCCGGATGCCTCAAAGCACTCTATGGCCAATGCTGTAGGCACTTCATAAAAATGAGATGTTGACTGAGGTATAAATCCTGGCCAAAATACCAGGCAGACCTTCCCTGTACGCTTCATGGGATCTTTTACATACCTCCCAAAAGGCACTTTTATTTAACATCTCATCTGAAAGACAGCACCATCCTTCAATACCACCTATACTCTTTCAATACCATCAATCTTGATTTCAGCGTTGAACCTGAACCCTCATGATTCAGAGGATAGTCTGCAACCAACTCAGCCAGTGCTGACAATTTACTTTCATGCAAAGCTTTCAACTAGCTTTGTAAAATGTTAAAGAGTTTCATTGGAGCAAGAAGCCCTGAATCCAAGTAGCTATTCTATCCAGGCAAGGGAGTGCAAACCTGACCCGGTCTCATATCCACGTTCCAGGTAAAGGCAATCGTAGATTAACAAACGGGTTCAAATGCCTATTCAATAGTTGGTCAAATTTAAATTCAATCTGGAATATTAAGCTGATATTGGTGATTGTAAAGTTATTATTGGTTAACATAAAAAACTCAAGGGTTTATTAATGCCCTTTAGGGAAGGAAATCTGCCATCCTAACATTGTCTGGCCTACATGTGACTCCAGATCCTCTGCAAGGTGGTTCATTCTTAACTGTTCTTTCAAACAGCCTAGAAAGTCATTCAGTTCAAAGGCAATTAGGAATGGGCAACAAACGTAGGCCTTGGCAACAAGACTCACAAAGAAAAGAGGAGCAGGTCCATTGACTGGTATTTTTTCCCTTCTCTCCTCAGTGAGCCCAAAGTTCTGAGCCCAATAACATGTAATAACAAGGAAAGCTGCTTGTAAATGCCTGAAACCTGTTGAGAGAGCATTATGGCACAAATCAACCAATATCAAAGAGACAGATTAATCTGCAACATTAAAATATGGAAAATTCTGCAAGCAATGTGTTTGATTCCTAGACAAGCATGCAGATAGGAAGGTCTGGAAATCTGCCTTTCCTTTATAATACAGTAAGCCTGTGAATGGCAATGACCCTGGATATATTTTGTCACTCCATCTTGAGTATTTGAAAAGTGTACACAAGCAACAGGATAAAAAAAAACAGGCAGGCAAATTAATAAGGTAGGAAATGCAACACGCACTTCCAAACAGAAATGTGACAATTACTACACAATCTGTTTCAATGGGATTGCTTGAGGAATAAATATTGACCAGCTGACAATGGAGAGTTTGCAGCAGACACAGAAATAGTCAGGAAGGCAAATGGTGAGGATGACACAATGAGGCTACAGGGGGATATAGACAGGTTAAGGTGAGTGGGCAAAAAACTTGGCAGGTGGAAAATAACGTGAAATATGAGGCTATGCTCTTTGGCAGGAAGAGGAATTGGAGAAAAATGGTAGAAAACTGCAGGAGAGTGGGATTTGGGAGTTCTTATGTATGAATCACAAGAAGCTAACATGTAAGATCAGCTGGTAATAGAGAAGGAAAATGGAATGTTGGCCTTTATTACAAAGGGATTGGAGTTTAAGAAACAGGGAGGTCTTACTAAAACTAGACGAGGCATTGGTCAGACCTCACCTGGAATATTGGAAGCAGTTTTGGTCCCCTTCCTTAAGGAAGATGCACAGGCACTGAGGAAGTCCAGAGAAGGTTCACTAAGCTGATGTTGGGTATGGGGGGACCGTCTTAAGAGGAAAGGTCGAGTAGGTTGGGCTTGTACTCATTGGAGTTTATAACATTGGGAGGAGATCTTATTGAAACATATGATTCTCAGGTCATGATAAACAGACAGACAGATAGGTAGATGCAGAGAGATTTTTAGCCTTGTTGGGAGAGCCTAGGACCAGAGGGCAAAATCTCAAAGTAAGGGACACCCTTTTTAAGACAGAGTTGAGGAGAAATTATTTCTCTAAAGGTAGTCACTTTGTGGAATTCTTTGGCCTAGCAAGCTGTCATGGATAGGTCTTTAAGCATATTCAACTTTGAGATGGATTTTTAAACAATAAGTGAATCAAGGGATATGGCAGCAAAGTAGAGTGGAGGATTATTAAATTAGCCACAATCTCAATGAATGGCAGAGAGCACCTAATGGGCTGAACAGCCTAATTCTGCTCCTACATCTTGTAGAACTCCACTGCTCTTCAAGAGTGTGCTGAGGGATCTTTTATGTCCACCTGAAGGGGTAATGGGAGCCTCAGTTTAACGTCTCATCAGAAAGACAGACACCTCCATCAAAGCCACGTTCTCCCAGTACAGTGATGGATTGTCAGCTCTGACTCAAGTGTCTGAAGTGGGATTTGAAGCTACAGCCTGCTGACTCAGAGACAAGAGTTTTACCAACTGAGCCATTAATGCCGTGGAACTGAGGTGCATGACAGTAACCACAAAGAAGACAGTGCATGGGGGGGAACAAATACCTGAGCACCCCTGGAGATGAGGGGGGAAAAAAAAAAGAGGCACTGCAACTGTTTTGAAACTATCCTGAAAGAAAGTAGGTGAGTGAACAACAGAAAGAGGTATAGAGAAAAGAGAGCAAGAACAAGAAAAAAAAAGCAAAAATGAGAGCAGCAAAGAGAAAAAGAGATTAAACAACAGAAATGGGTAGAGATATAGAACATTTTCACACACACATGCAGAGGAGTTCAGATTCAGGATCTTTATAGTTGACTTTGCTGCCGGGACTTACTCGAGCCTCAGAAATGGCGACTTGAGGTTGATGAGGGGAGTAGGAAGAGGCATCCCAAGTAAGTTGTGGTATCTTGGAAATTTGGTTTGGCTGCACTCGTAAAACTGTGCACATTTTTGGTCTGTTTATAAAGTAGATATAAAAGCACTAGAGGTGGGTATTTAGGAAAAGATTTACAATTATACTGAAACGGAGATTAATAACCATGAAGACAGACCTAACAGAGATCTTTAAAATTATGAGGGATTTAACCGGGTAGATTTAGGAAAGATGTTTCCACATATGGAGGAGACCAAGACCAGGGTGCATAAATAGGAGACAGATGGTAATAAATCAAATCAGAAATTCAGGAAAATCTTTACCCAGAGAGTGGCTGGAGTATAGAACTTACCACCTCAGAGAGCAGTTCAGGCAAACCACATGAATGCATATATGGGAAAAGCTGGATAAACCCACCGGGGAGTAAGGAATTAAAGGTTATACTAATGGGGTGACAGGAAATGTGTATGGAGTGGAAACATTGGCATCAACCAGATAGGTCAAGTGACCCATTTCAGCATTGAGAATTCACTGAGAGGGAGGAAAGGAGAGGACAGAGAATAACAAAATCACAAGGATGTAACCACGTTCTGCTTGCATCAACAAAGCCCAAATGGAAAACGTTTTCTTTGGCCCAACAAGGCTTAGATTTCAATCTGCCACTTGCCACCAACACTTCCATGACATTGTTCCAATGGCCCTCTTTAATTCAGTGGAACACTAACGCAAGCACCAATAACAAACATTGCGGTTACATAGACAGAGAGAGTGCAGTGTCTGGGGATTCTGGCAGCACAAACCTCTTTGGAGCCTAGTGGCAAACAAAGGACATCTTTGTTACATCTGGCTGAGCCCATGTTGATAGCAGCCAGGAGTGGGTGGGTGGGGGTGGGGTTTGGCGGAGAGGGGTGTGGTTGGAAGCAAGACTGAAGAGGCTTAAATCTTCCTCCAACTTGACAGGAGCTGAAGGCTTCAGACGTATAAAGCAAAAAAAGAGATGTTGACTGGGAGTTGGACTCAGGGCAAGAAGATCAGGTATGCTTCCACCTAACCAGCACCAACTCCAAAGTGTAGAGGGTGGATGAAAACATGATTGAGCTCAGTTGCCTTTACCCCTCCCTAAATACTCAGCCGACTCTTGATCAGACAAAATTCACACATGACGAGTGGTCTGTTGGATGATATGCCATCAGCATAACTGCCTCAAGAGGGGAGACAATACTAAGGAAGGACAAATTCGGCAATAGATGGTTTGGGTAAGTGAATTCAGGCCAAACAAACATCTTTATGTATTGAATTTAACGTAGCAAAATATCCCAAGGCACTTCAGGAGGAGACAGCCAATGACAATCTGACACTGCACCACACAAAACAGACACTAGGGTAGATGGTTAAAAAGCTTGGATGTAAGGAGTATTTTAAAGCAGGAGAGAAGGTCAGAGAGAATTAAGAAGGGAATTCCAGAGCTCGGGGCCTCAACGGCTGCCCAATGGAGAAGCAACTGAAATCAGAACACTGGGGGGTGAAAAAAAACAGGATTTGGAAGAGTGCAAATGATCCTGGAAAATTCCAAGAAGAATGTAAGAAGGTGACCAGATTTTCAAAAGTGAGAAGTGGGACCACTTGAGAAACCATGGAAAGGTGGGGTTCCCTGACGATTGACACACTGACCTAAGTACGGCGGAGCTTGGCTGAGGAGAAGTTGAAGTTGGGATATCATGTGATGAATTCCCAGGAATATATACAGTTATAGTCAGTGACCATTTAGCCTCAGCTGCTTGTTGTGGAAGAGAATTCCAAATTTCTACCATCCTTTGAATTCAAATTGCTCCTCAATTTCACTCCAGAAAAACCAGGCTATTATGCTTAGGAAATATCCCTTAGTCCTGGATTCCCAAACCAGCAGAAATAGCTGCACTCCATCCACGCTATCCATTTATTGTCATATCTCAAAAAACTTTGACCAAATCACTGCTTTTGATCAGCCACGATCATTCAGAATGGCGGTGCAGGCTCAAAGGCCTGAATGGCCTACTCCTGCACCTATTTTCTATGTCAATCTTTCAGCTCTGGTTTGTACAAATTTCTCCTAAGAATTAAATCCTTGCATCTCAGGCATCCCAGAAGAAATCATCGCTGCATTCACTAGAAGCTCATTTCTAAGGTGCATAACCCAGAACCGAAGGCAGCACGATAGGTGTGGAAGAACCAGCTGAAGCACAACTTCTAACTTCTCGTACTCTAGTTCTCCAGAGATTTAAAAAAACATATTTGATTGCCAGTGAAACAATTGCAATTTGTTTTTTTACTCTTTCATGAAATGTGGTCATTGCTGGTAAGCCTAGCATTTGTTACCCATCCCAAATGTTCTTGAAATGAGTAGCTCTCTAGATCATTTCAGATGGCATTTAAGAGTCAACCACTTCACTGGCAGTCACATGCGAGCCAGACCAGGTAAAAACAGCAGGTTTCCTTCCCTGAAGAACACAAGTGAACCAGATGAAGTTTTACAACAATCGATGATAGCTGCCATGGTCACCATCACTGAGAAGTATTTCATAAATCAGATTTATTAGCTGAATTTAAATTCCACCAGCTATGGTGGTGTGGTTTTAAATCCCATGTCCAACAGAGGCTTCATGCAACGAAACATGTAACCACAAAAGACATGACTACATACAACATCTGTGAACACTTACCTTCTTACAAAAGATAAAGAGTGATCTACTCTTAGTTTAATAGCAGTTGTTGGCCAAGGAGAATTTTTATTGACTTTTTAAAATCTTGGAATGGCATCTGAAGGCAATTTGAGGGGGCTGGTACACAGATTTTCAGACTATGCTTTGCTATGGGAATAGGCAGATGTCTATCACTGAAATGGAACATTTGTTCAAAATACTTTCCCAATTCAGGGTTTGAGCGAAGATTTGTAGCTCGGGTGCTGGTTGTAGATGTTGGTGTGTTTGCCAAGCTGTGAGGTTTGATAGCAGACATTTTGTCCCCTCATTAGGTGACATCCTCAGTGCTATGGAGCCTCCTGTGAAGCACTGTTGTCTTGTGCCGGTTCGAATTTGTATGGTCTGGTTTTTGCTGCCTTCAGTAGGTGCCAGTTCCAGTTGTCAGTTGTAATAGTCGGTATATCGGTCTAATTCAATGTGTTTGTTGATGGATCAATACCAAGCCTCCAAACAATTCCCTGGCCGTCCTCTGTTTGGCTTGTCCAATGATAGTAGTGCTGTCCCAGTTGAAAGTGTGGTTTTCCTTGTCTGTGTGTATTGAAACCAAGGACATCTGGTCATGTCGTTTAGTTGCCAGCTGGTGTTCGTGGATGCAGGTTGCTAGTTGTCTGCCTGTTTGTCCCACGTAGTGTTTTGTGCAGTCTCCACATGGTACCTTGTAAACCACATTTGTCCTGTCCATGGTATCTATTGGGTCTTTAACCCTGGTTAGTTGCTGCCTTAGTGTGGCTGCTGGGTTGTGTGCTGTCATGATTCCTAGTGGTCTGGGTAGTCTGGCTGTCAGTTCAAAGGTTTTTTTTTAATAAAAGGAATTGTGGTTATTGTTTGGGTTTTGGTGTGTCCTGGTTGTGTTGTCTGTTAGCTAGGCATCTGTGGATGAAACTGCGGGGGTATCCATTCCTTGTAGAGGTGTTCTTCTTCTTCTTTCTGCAGATCAGGTACGCTGCAGTGTGTAGCGGCCTTTTTGAACAGGATCCTAATGCAGCTCCTCTTGTGAGAGTTGGGGTGGTTGCTGTGATAGTTTAAGACCTGGTCAGTACATGTGGATTTCCTGTATACTTTTGTAGTGAAGTCACCATTCTCTTTTCCTTCCACCATCACATCCAGGAATGGGAGTTTCTTCTTGTTTTCCTCCTCTCTTGTAAATTTGATCCCTGTGAGTATGGTGTTGATGAGTCAGTGGGTGTTCTCAATTTCTGTTCTTTTCATAATTACAAAATTGTTGTCCACACCCAGCGAACACACCAACATCTACATGCTTTCCAACTGAAAATAACCCCCACGTGTACTGTTTAGGGGAGCTCTCGGCAGATCAAATCTACACCATCAGAGAAGCAGAAAAATTTATGACAAGGGTTGGGGAAATGGGAAACTACAGAATCAATAGTTATGACATTGAGTGAGTAAATGCACCAAATGGTGTGGCACTGAGGCACAGGAAGATCTCAATTTTGATCCTTAAAAGCCAATCACCACAATGAAACCACGTACCACCGGGTTTCAAGGATCGGTTACTCTTTTAGGAGAGATTAGCACATCAAGAAAAAAGTCTCCTTTACATCTGGGAAAGTTACAGGAGATTTGACAGAAATAGTCAAAACCATGAGAAGTTCAGAAAAAGTAAGAAAAAGGAAAAATTATTTCCACTGGTTGAACCAGAGGCGAGGTGACTTTTTTTTTAAAAGCATAGTGCTGCGAGTTGTAAGGCACTGGAAACAGATTCTATGGTAACTTTCAAAATGAATGAATAACTGTTGGAAATCAAATAGCTGGCACATGGGGAAAGAACAAGATAGTGGAAATAATTGGAAAGATTCTTCAAAGAGCTGTCACAGACAAGTCAGGAGAAATGGCTTGCAAGTATGAGTTAAGGGCAGGAGTTAGACCATTTGGCGAATCATGCCTGCTCTGCTGTATTATAAGATTATGGCTGATCGGACTCTAGCCTCAATTTCACACATTCTGACCTCACCCCCAAAAGCCTTTCACCCCCTTGCTCATTAACGAGTCTATTCACCACCACTTAAAAAATATTCAATGACTGTTTCCACTGCCTTTTGAGAAAGAGTTTTTCCAAAGATACACGAACCCTTGTGAAAAAAAGATTTCTCCTCTAATCACTGTCTTAAATTGGCAACCTCTTATTTTTAACTGGTAACCCTCAGTTTTAGATTTTCCCACAAGAGAAAACATCATTTCCACACCTGTCCAGACCTTGTTTGGTATTCTACCGTGCTGTAGCACTCAATATGCAATTATTCTAGATTCTGTACAATAGGAAAGTGAGAAACTTCTTCACATTTCACAGAGGACACATTGTATACAATGACTATCAGGAATATGAAAAGGTCTTTTGTCAGCAAGTGTAACATTGCACTGACCCAGCCAAACTGAGAAGGGTCAAACTTTATAACATCACTAGTCAATGCCTTGGCTGTAACATTTTGGGAGATACACACAGGAAAATAAAGTTTCAAGTTGTTTCAAGGCCAGTCAGCATCCAACACGGAGAGGCTGGAGCCCAAATCAATTCACTTCATAACGTGCCTTCTCAAGGGTAGTTAGGGATGCGCTATAAACGCTGGTCTTGCCAGCGGTGCCAATCAAATACAGCACTTACTTAACCATGGTCTAGAAATACACCACCATATTGTTTCTGCATCACAAAATCATGTTGAACTTGGAGTGTCAACTCTGTTTGCCTTGACAATGATGTTGCCAGACCAGCTGAGCTTCTCCAGCACTTCGTTTTCATTTCAATTTAACCCATTGGGAAATGGAAGAGGCAAAACATCAGCAACACAGACTGGAACCACAATTCTGAAACCTTTGTTCTGGGGTATGGCAAGGAAAGAAATGGCCGATTACCACAGTTTGTGCACCAGGAATTTGGGGTGGTGGGTGGTATTTGTAACAGTTAAAAACTAATACCCAGACTTAGTCCAGTTTGTTCAATATCAGTAACTCTTAACAGCAATTATTCAGAAGTGTAGGCTTCACTCATCTCTTGAAGAGCCATCTTCAATTTGTTTTCAATGCTATGCCATCTACTGTCCTACAGTCCGTCAACTCTAGCTTGAGATCTGTTTGGGGGTGCAACTTTCTGCTGCAGGTCATCATGTGGCTGAGTAGGCCAATCTCAGCCTATAGATATTTGGTCACCTGGGTCGGACACTCCACAGGATAGTGCGATCCGAATAGCAGGATTTGCTTCCTTCTATTTCGTTCGCTGCTGCTGCTCTGCTTCATTGAAGACATCGAACACAAAGTGTGCTCCAGCCTGATGGGCAGGTTGTTACCATCCTTAGCGACTGCCAGCATCGGACATACCAGTTTTTCGGTCAATACCTTCGCAATTCGAGGAGAGTTTCAGGGTGCTTTTGAGTGTGTTTTTGTTTTAATCCTCCCCTGGAAGGTTGGCCATTAGACAGCTGAGATGACGACGAACTGGCAGACAAGTCTTTGAGGCATTTGAATGAACAGACCACACGACATCAACTTCTCTCTCTTCCATCGATTCCTATGTAATGTGTATGAATAGTATCACAGAGCAATTTACATGGTGGAATTGACAGACAACTCAGGACATTCAACTTGTTGCAGCCACGTGCACGTTTCACATCAGTGCTGCAGTTTGGAGTTATGGATAGAGGTGGCAGGCGCTTCAGTGTTGTTTCCATCACACGGTGTAACTCCCCCTGCTCTTACCACCTGTCATTGGCACTTCCTGAATGCACCTTCCTGTGCCATGAAGTACTGGAGTGGGACTTGAACCTGGAGCACCTGGCTCACAGGCACAGACACGGCGGCTCAGTGGTTAGCACTGCTGCCTCACAGCACCAGGAACCCAGGTTCAATTCCACCCTCGGGCGACTGTCTGTGTGGAGTTTGCACATTCTCCCCACGTCTGTGTGGGTTTCCTCCGGGTGCTCCGGTTTCCTCCCACAGTCAAAAGATGTGCAGGCTAGGTGGATTGGCCATGGAAAATTGCCCATAGTTTAGAGGGATGTGTAGATTAGGTGGGTTATAGGAGTTGGCTCTGGGTGGGATGCTCTGAGGGTCGGTGTGGACTTGTTGGGCTGAAGGGCCTATTTCCACACAGTAGGGATTCTATGATGATAATCACTGTGTTACATGAGCTCCTTTGTACTGAGATGGAAATCCAATGGGATGCCAGGCAGAAGGTCAGTCATGTGGTGGAGATTCTTAAGAAGGTAGTGACAAGAAGTAAGGTTTCCTTTGGTTGGATTACACTCTTTTGATACATTTTCTACACTAAAAAGGCACTATATTAATGGAATTTGCGGTTGTTGATATAGGCAGGGAGTTGTCAGAGAGCAAACGATTGTGTAGGTTTCTTCTAAACACCAATGAATTAGCCGCAAACACATCCTTAGCGGAAGACCATCAGAACAAATCAAATTCCCGTTTAATTTTTAAATGAATGCAATCTTCAACAGCTCAGTCTCCAAAACCAATCACCCGGCAGGATGAAAATTTACTGCTCAGCTTTTCATCCCTTGTGCAGTTAGTTTGTTATTCGTCCCTTGGGAGTGACAGCAATTTGCGGCCTTATTTAATTGCACTCCGCACTGCCAGTCTCCCAGATCAGATAGCTGATACTCCCACTGAAGTAGAAGAAAGAATACAGCAGCAGGAAATGTTTATCATTTCCTTTCAAAAACATCAGCCAATTGCCGTCACGCATCTTTTGAAGTGTGAAGTCTGTGGAGACTTGACTCTTAAAAAGCAGAGGAAGGACCTCAGCTAGAAGGCTTAGGAAAAGGCCAAAAAAAAAGGTCATTGTACTCCAACCGTCACACTCAGCACTTTTAATCAACTAAAAAAAACTCGAATGGAAAGAATGGGACGATCAATCAGATTAGCCACAGCTTTGATCAAGCAATGTCGGTCTTCCACAAACCTGGGTTTATCCAACTGTATCCCAACTTACGACAAAACCCATTTATCCGTTCTGGCTGACCTATATTGACAGCTGGGTGGTGCTTGATTTTCAAATTCTCTCCTTTGTTTTCAAATTTCTTTGTGGTCTTCCCTCTCCCCGTGTCCGTAACCTCGCTGAGCACCTGAACACTCAGATAGAGTCAAAGCTGTACAGCGCGGTAACGGGCCCTTTGGTCCACTCATCCATGTAAACCAGATAGTCTACATTAATCTAGTCCCATTTGCCAGAATTTGGCCCATAGCCCTCTAAAACTCTTCCTATTCAGGTACCCATCCAGATGCCTTTTAAATGTTGTAATTGTACCAGTCTCCACCACTTCCTCTGGCAGCTCGTTACATACACACACTAGCCTCTGCGTGAAAATGTTCTCCCTTAGGTCCCTTTAAATCTTGCCCCTCTCAGCTTAAACCTATGTCCTCTAGTTTTGTACATCCCTACCCTGGGGAAAAGAACTTGACTATTCGCACTATCCATGCCCCTCATGACTTTGTAAACCTCTATAAGGTCACCCTTCAGCCTCCGATGCTCCAGGTAAAATAGCCCCAGCCCATTGAGCTTCTCTCTATAGCTCAAACCCTCCAACCCCGGCAATATCATGGAAATCTTTTCTGAACCCTTTTCAAGTTTGAGACCCGTATTGAACGCAGGTGCAGTCCTCTAATCCGGGCATCTCGCAGATTTCCAAACTGCGGTGCTGAAAGCTGCTGGAGCTGGGAACTAAGGCGACCACTTAGTTCTTTCCATTCCAGTGTCTCTGTGAAATTTATTAGCTCACCATACACCAAACTTTACACTTGGCAAGTTAAGCTCTGCAGCACAACACACTCAGCCACCAGGGCCCAATGGAAGCTGGCAATTTCGTTACAGTATTAAGTAAATTAAATCATTAAATATAAAACACAACAGCTCTTGTAGCACAGTATCAGTGTCCCTACCTCAGAGCCAGGGGGCCCAGGTTTAAGTCCCACTTACTCCATAGGCGTGTGGTAATATCTCTGAACAGGTTGATTAGAAAATATCGAAACACAACAGAATCCTCAAAAATTTAAGGCTAGCATGCAAGATGAGTCAGTCATTTATACGTCACTCTTTGTAGGGTTTCACTGTGCATAAACTGACTTCAACAAGAGCAGAAAACTGACCAGTAACCTGCACTAGGCGAGGACTAACTCATTTTCCCTACATTTACAACAACTACATTTTAAATAAAAACTGCTAAAGAACTGCAGATGCTGTAAATTAGGAATAAAAACAGAAGTTGCTGGAAAAGCTCAGCGGGTCTGGCAGCATCTGTGAAGAAAAAAATCAGGGTTAACGCTTCGGGTCCGGTGACCCTTCCTAAAACTAAATTTATTTAACTGGCTGTGAAGTGCTTTGAACATTGAAAGGTCATCAAAGGCACTATTTAAATGCCTTTTATTTCCTCTTAGTGACTCAGTACAGGCAGGTGATGTATTTGATCCAGGGCCTGGCACCAGCAATAGCGTATCACACAGAAGCCTAGCAACAAATGCAAATAAGCTGAGTGATAACTCAAGTCACCTACGGCAATACGCTTTCGGAAGGCAAGCTCACATGAGTCAGTCCAAAAATCCTTCCCGTGGATCAAACTTAGTCTGTGCTACAGGGCCAGAACCAACTTTCCCGAGTGTTGCTGCCTGCTGCAATTCTACAGACACCAGGGCTGGGGCTGAACTTTGACACAGATAGACAGATGTTTAACCAGAAAGGGAATCAAGGGTTATAGAAGAATGACAGGAAGGTGAAGTGGAGGATTGTCAGGTCAGCCATGTTCTCATTAATGGCACAGCAGACTCGATGGGCTGAATGGCTTACTTCTGCTACTATTGCGGTCATCTTATGGTCTTACAAGAACTTGAACCAGTATTCACATTGCTGCGAATGCTTCCTGCTAGAAGGTCTTGTGTATGAACACAATGGTCAAAGGCCCCGTGTATGACAGTTTCCCCACCACATTCAAGGCAGAGCTAAAGCAACAACTACTGTGCAGACTGATTTATTAGGAATCACATCCTGGGTCCCAAGATCTGGAGGACAGCCAAAAGCAGGAGTGAAGTGAGCCTGGTATGAATGATCAACTCCAGGGAAACAACAGCACGGAGTGGGACAAACTCCGTGAAAAAGAGATATAAATTAACATTAACTGAAAAAGCTGCACATCCCAGCTATTTCAACTTGTTGGAATTAGTGATCCTTATAACCCTAGACAGCACAATGCTAGACTCCACACTGAAGTTTATACATTTTATCAATTCAACACTTAGCACAATTAATTTTAATGAGAGCAGCAAGACATCCGCCACATGATACTGCAGAACAGACACGAGGAGGAGAAAACCATCAATTTCTGCTCTGAGGTGTCAAGGAGACAAAGCTTTTGGAAAAGAAAAGCATATAGATGTGAGTGGTGCCTGAGCTTCAGTCACCAGGGGCCAGGAACAGGCAAACAGCATAACACATTAGTGCTGATCCCTGAACAAGAGAGACAAGGGCTCAAAACGCAGCCTTGGGCTCCCAACAAGTCAGTCAGCTGCTAAGCACAATGACAGTCTGGCACTCAGTCATAAACGCTTGCTGGTTTTAAATAAATTCTTCACATGGTCCCGCTTTGGGAGATAGATTTGTTGATTAATCAGCTCCATGACACCTCCTTCAACTTCCCGGGCGCCCCATGTCCAGTTATCCACTTAGGAGGAAGGCATATTAAGTGATCTACTGTTCTATTATTTTATTTGTTCACTCTTAGGATATGGGTGTCACTGATAAAGCAAGTGTCTATTGCCCATTCCAAACTGCCAAATGTTGGGGAGCCACATATTTGACAACCGCTTGGCTTGCTTGGCCATTTCAGGGGACTGATAAGAGTCAATTGTATGCTGTGGGTCAAGTCATATGTAGGCCAGACCAGGTAAGGTTGAAGGATTTCCTTCTGTAAAAAGATATTTTGTAAACCAGATGGGTTTTTACAACAAGCTGTTTCATGCTCATCATTAGCTTAGCTCAGATTTATTTAATGTACTGAGTTTATCGCAGCTGTGGTGGTGGGAACAACAATATATTTCCAAGTCAGGATGGTGAGTGGCTTGCAGGGGAACTTGCAGGGGGTGACATTACCTTGTATATGCTGTTCTTGTCCTTCTAGATAGAAGTGGTCATGGGCTTGGAAGGTGCTGACTGAGGATCTTTAGTGAATTTCTGCAGTGCATCTTGTAGATAGTACACACTGCTGTTACTGAGCGTCAGTGGAGAATGGAGTGGATACTTGTGGATGTAGTGCCAATTAAGCGGGCTGCTTTGTCCTGGATGGTGTCAAGCTTCTTGAGTGTTGTTGGGGCTGCACCCATCCAGGCAAATGGGGAGTATTCCATCACAGTCCTGACTTGTGTCTTGTAGATGGTGGGACAGGCTTTGGGGAGTCAGGAGGTGAGTTACTCGCTGCAGGATTCCCAACCTCTGACCTGCTCTTGTAGCCAGTGTTTATGTGACAAGTCCAGTTTAGTTTCTGGTCAATGGTAACCCCCAGGATGTTGAAAGTGGGGGATTCAGTGATGGTAACACCATTGATTGTTAAGGGACGATAGTTAGATTGTCTCTTATTGGAGATGGTCATAGCCTGGCATTTGTGTGGCGTGAATGTCACTTGCCACTTGTCAGCCCAAGCCTGGATATTTTCCAGATCTTGTTGCATTTGAACATGGACTGCTTCAGTGTCTAAGGAGTCGCGAATGATTGCACAATGTTCTGTACCATTGGCAAACATCCCCACTTCTGACCTTATGATGGAGGGAAGGTCATTGATGAAGCAGCTGAAGATGGTTGGGCCAAGGGCACTACCCTGAGGAACTCCTGCAGAGATGTCCTGGACTGACCTCCAACAACCATGACCATCTTCCTACGTGCCAGGTACGACTCCAACCAACAGAGAGTTTGCGGCCTGATACCCATTGTTTCTAGTTTTGCTAGGGCTCTTTGATGTCACACTCAGTCGATGTCAAGGGCTGTCACTCTCACCTTACCTCTGGAATTCAGTTCTTTTATAGCCATGGTTCAAACATGGACAACGAGATCAGGAGCGGAGTGACCATTGCGGAACCCCAACTGGACATCACTGAGCATGTTATTGCTGAGCAGGTGCTGCTTGATAGAACAGTTCATGATACCTTCCATCATTTTACCGATGATGGAGAATAGATTGATGGCTCAGTAACTGGCTGGGTCAAATTTGTCCTGCTTTTTGTGTACAGGATATAGTTGGGCAATTTTCCACATTGTCGGGTAGATGCCAGTGTTGTAACTGTACTGGAACAGCTTGGCTAGGGGAGTGAAAAGTTCTGGAGCACAAGTTTTCAGTGCCAGAATGTTGTCAGGGCCCGTAGTCTTTGTAGTATTCAGTGTCTGCAACTGTTTCTTGATATCATGTGGAGTGAATCAAATTGGCTGAAGACTGGTATCTGTAATGCTGGGGGAGGCCGAGTTGGATCATCCACACCAAATTTCTGGCTGAAGATTGCTGCAAATGCTTCAGCTTTATCTTTTGCGCTGGTGTGCTGGGCCCTTTCATCATTAAGGATGGAAATATTTTTGGAACGTCTTCCTCCAGTAAGTTGTTTAATTGTCCACCGTCATTCACAACTGGATGTGGCAGGACTCAGAGCTTAGATCTTACCCTTTGTTGGATCGCTTAACTCTGTCTATCACTTGCTGCTTTCACTGTTTGATGTATAAGTCGTCCTGTTTGGTGGCTTCACCAGGTTGACACCTCATCCTCAGGTAAGCCTGGCGCTGCTCCTGGCATGCCCTCCTGTACTTTCCATTGAACCAGGGTTGATCCCCTGGCTTGATGGTATTGGTTGAGTTAGTGATATGCTGATCCAGGAGGTTACAGATTGTGCTGGAGTACAATTCTTTTGCTGTTGATGGCTCACAGTATCTCATGGATGCCCAGAATTGAGTTGCTAGATCTGTCTGAACTCTGTCCCATTTAGCACGGTGATAGTACCTCCCAACATGATGCAGGTTTTTCTCAATATGAAGGACGGACTTTGTCTCTGCAATTATGTGCAGCGGTCACTTTTACCGATACTGTTATGGACAGATGCTTTTGCAGCCAGCAGACTGGCAAGTAGGAGGTCAAGAATGTTTCTCCTTCTTTTTGGTTCTCTCACCACATGCCACAGACCCAGTCTAGCAGCTATGTCCTTTAGGATCTGACCAGCTTGATCAGTAGTACTGCTGCTGAGCCACTCTTGGTGGTGGACATTGAAATCCCGCACCCAGAGTATATTTTGTGCCCTTGCCACCCTCAGTGCTTCTTCCAAATGCTGTTCAACATGGAGGAGTACAGATTCATCAGCTGAAGGAGGACAGTATGTGGTAATCAGGTTTCCTTGCCCATGTTTAACCTGAAGCCATGAGACTTCATGGGGTCCGGAGTCAATGTTGAGGACTCCTACAGCATCACTTTCCCGACTGTTTACCACTGTGCCGTCCCCTCTGCTGGGTCTGTCCTGCTGGTGGGACAGGTCATATCCAAGGGTGGTGATGGTTGTGTCTGGGACATTGTAAGGTATGATTCTGTGAGTATGACTATGTCAGGCTGTTGCTTGACTAGTCTATGAGCTCTCCCAATTTTGGTACTAGCTCCCTCAGACATTAGGGAGGACGACTTTGCAGGGTCCTCAGGGCTCTTTCTGCTGTGGTCTTTTCGAGTGCCTAGGTCAATGCCTGGTGATCTGTCCAGTTTCATTTCTTTGACACTTTGTGGTTATTGGTATGACTGAGTGGCTTGTTAGGCCATTTCAGAGGGCAACTAACAGTCAAGCAGATTTCCTTCCCTGAAGGACACTAGTGAACCAGATGGGGTTTTTCGGACAATCAACAATGATTTCACGGCCATAAGTAGATTCCTTAAATCCAGATGTTATTTTTTAAACTGAATTCCAGTTCCACCATCTTACCCAGCACAATTCAAATCTGGGTCTCCAGAACATTAGCTGAGTTTCTGGATTAATAGTCTAGCAACAATACCACTAAGCCATCGCCTTCCCCCTACTGCCCTTGCAAACTCTCTCAAAAACCATCTTACAGCTAGAAGGTATCCACAAGCTAAACAATGACAAACACTGAAACTGAAACTAAAACACTACCACAACCACTGTTGTGTTCAGATACATGACCAATGTAAATAAAAAAAAGTTACACCGCACACAAGGTCATCAAAAAGCAATCAGAAGCTCTGTGGTAATCTAAATACTACCAGGTGAATGCCATTTCCAGGACACTACACCATCAATGCTTTACCCATCCGCCCGAGTTTAGCTAACAATGTTTCAGTCTCAAACATCGATAGCTCTCGAGAGGAATACTAACAAAAAAAAGGAGACACTTGTTAAATGACAATGGAACAATCATGCAATGTGAATTTCTACATATCGCCATAAATACCTGTGGGCATTACGTGGTATCACGGCAGTGAAATTACACTGTAGTTGACAGATTTAAGAATTTCATGGAAACTCTTTGCATGTCTCTGTAATCTCCTCCAGCCGGATTTCTGCATTGCTCCAATTCTGGATGCATCAGTCACTGCAAAACTGATAAATGTGCCCTCTGCCACTTAGGCGCAAAACTTCAGAATTCCGTCTCTGAATCGCCACAGGCCTTTCCTCATCTTTAAAACCTATTTCATCTTATAAGATTTAGTCGCCTATTCGAATATGCCCTTACACGGTTTGATATCAACTTTTCTTTGAGATGCCCTGGATGATCCTATTGAACTGTCGAACAGGCTCAAGGACCTGAGTGGCCTACTCCTGATCCTCTTTATTATGGCCTCCTTTGGTCTTATGGAAAGTACCTTGGCTTAAAGGACTGTGTAGAAGGTGCTATATAAATGGAAGTTGCTGTGGTGATGTGGTGCACCGTCTAACAGTCCAGATTCATGGAAGAAAGAGCATTTGAGGCTAATGATCAGAATTAGTTTTTATTTTAATATTCAGTCCTGAAATGTTATCTCAGCCAGCATCCAAAGTGTTGTTCCTAACGTAGTGTCCTGTACAATGTTGGATATGCAACATATTATTCCTTCATTGAACTTGTCTCACAGATAGTTTGATTGGGGGGGAGGTGGATGGAGGTCGGGTCAGACATGCGTCCGAGTAACAGCCAATTTTTTTTCACATGTTTGTCTGATTACACATTAAGTTGACACAGTTGATAGCAAAGGAGAATACCCTACAAACAATATGCTTGTTTCGGGGAAACGAAAATCATCACAATCCAATTTACTGATTTCCATCGACAGCATCTTCCAACCTGTGACCGCTACCATCCCGAAGGACAAAGGCAGCGAATGCATGGCAACACTTCCACCTGTAAGCTCCTCTCCAAGCTACACAATTCTAACTCGAAATGACATCGCTGTTGTTTCACTGTCACTGCATCAATATCCTAGAACTCCCATCCTAACAGCACTCTGAGTTAACTTACACCCAGGGACTACACCACTTTCTCCAGGGCAATTAGGAATGGGCAATAATAGCTAGTGACACCCACATCCAGGGAAAGAATAGAAAAAAAAATTGTGATTCCAACTAATTATCTGGAAAAACATGGTACACTTCAATTCCTAAATGTTAAGATTTGGGCCAGGATAAAGTCTTTATTCTCTGTGTTCTCTCCAGTTAACAAGATCACATTTTCGGTGATCATGAGTCCAGTGACCACAAAATTCAAGGCCCTGCGTTCACAAAATGCTGTTGCCAGAGGAAATCTGGCAAGTTCCTGTTTGTGGAGTTCGTTGGTTTACTCTGGATTTTCATTTCACCCTGTCAAGGTCATATCAGCTACAACTCAATCTCCCACTCTCTTCTCACACAGACTGCTGACTCAAAGCACAGCCTACACAGGTTTTGCTTCATTTGTTTGCTCTTCAACATGTTCCTTGGACTCTTCAGTCCTCGCCTGTGAAAAGTTAGCACACAAGATGATGGACGTTTCCAGTAACACCCATATACTGAATGGCTCACTGCATTAATTCTCAAAACAAGCTCTGAAATGGGATGGTGATTTGAATTAGGGTTTACATATCACTTGCAACATATACTAGAACCTTACAAATGGTGTGGTGGATACAGAGGTGATGTAGCCCTCAATACTTAGTGAGTGCCACATTTGCTGATTTCAACCAGGGGATGGCATTCAGTCGCTACAATTTGCTTAATAAGACAACAGTCTTACTATTTGTAGGTAAAAATTCCTCTTGTGTGTAATTGTTCAGTGACTTCCTCCCTCCTTGCAGGAAAAATGCAGTGACCCCAATGCAAATTTCTACCTTAAAGAGAAGACAGAAAATAGGAGGAGAAAAAAAAGAGAGACTTGCTTTCATATTGCACCTCACGATGCCCCAGAGTACTTTATAGTCAACGAAGGATCTGAAGTGTACTCACCGTTAGCCGTATGACTTAACAATCTGATTTTAGGTGCTCTCGGGTGACTGCTAGGAGAACTGCCCTGCTTTTGTTTGAAGGAGTGCCAAGGGATCGCTAATGTCTATGGGACCTCAAGCTAACATTGCAGTGCAGCACTCCCTCAATACTACATCAGAGAACACTTCATTGTGTGAACCCACAACCTCCTAATTCGTAAAGACACTACGCTTAATAAACAAAAAATATTAAGGGGATTATGAAACAATGGCATGTTTATGGAGTTTGATTGCAGATCTGTCATATTCTTCCTGAAAGGCAGAACGGGTTTGACGGGTGAAATGGTCTCCTCCTGTTCCTAACCTCCGTAAATCACAGTTCTGTGCAGCTCTGAATCTGAAAGGAATGATCATAATCATGACGTAAGACTCCCTTGTTTCTCATTATTGAGTTGACAGATGAATTCACCTCTTATCTACAAGTCACTCATCATACTCACAATTTATATTTATATTGTCACTTATATTTCCATCTCTTTCGCCTTTCCATCGTTTTTATTTTCTCCGTCACTTCTGCAAGTTCTCTCTCTTTCTCCAGCCCAGAAACTCAGCATTACGACTGCCTCACACTCCACTCCTGAATGAGCCCAGGAGTTTAAAAATGTCTCAGTTGTATGTGACACCCATTATCAATAGTTCATCCAAGATAGGGCAGTACTTGTGGTTATGACCATACCTCTGGGTGTGGAGGTCTGCATTCAGGTCAATCTCCATAACAGCATCAGCATTAATTTACCTACATATATACTAATTAACAACTAGACTTGAACGTTGGCATTCTTACAGAGTCAGAAGTCTGTAGGTTCAAGACCCAGTCCAAGACGAGAGCACAAAATCTCGGGGGACATTTCAGAGCAGTATGAAAGGGAGTCTATATTGTTGGGAAGGGCAGCATTCCAAACGAAACGTTAAATTGAAATTCTGTTTATTATAGTGATCCTATGACACTTTTTAAAGAGCAGGGAATACTGCCAGTGCTCCCATATCCAACATTCTTGCCTTAACCAACCGTATGGAGAACAGATTAACCAGGCACGCATCTCAATTATGGCTTGTCAGAACTTCGGTCTGCCTAATTAACAGCGGTAATGCTATGAAATTAGTACATTAGCGGTGATGCTTTGTGGATGTTCAACTGCACTATATGTCACTCATGGAGATGAAATACTTTTACAAAGTATCCACAGTGGCAAACGGTTCAAAAGCTCAAGATAACATTGTTATTCGCAGTAAAAATCATTCCACAGGAAGATCTCAGAGCAAGCAGTGCTGTCTTAGACCTTCCAACATTCCTCAAAAATGCAGACAAAAGTGAATCACAGGTGGAAAAGGGTAGCTTAACATCTCACCAGGTGTCAGGTGCTGCAATTGAGCACTGATTCTCAAATCTGCAGACTGTGAGTAATGGCAGTTGATTAAACCACAGTCATTTTAATTAACTTCAGGAATGACATAAGTGGAGCTGACTGGTGGTTCAATATAAGTCAGGGCACTGCACCTTGTTATACTGGGCCTATGAGAACAGGCAGGCCTCTGGTTCAGTTCATGGTTTGCTTATTGATGTTTTCAACGAATCTGTGCAAACGTCTCATGACACATCACTGGAACAGTTGGAACTTAACCCCAAGCATCTTGGCCCAGAGATAGGGACACTACTACTGTGCAGCAAAAGCCCCTTGACTTGTGTATAGCATTAAAACAGGTCATAGAATTAGAATTAGAATCCCTACAGTGTGGAAACAGGCCCTTCGGCCCAACAAGTCCACACCGAACCTCAGAGCATCCCACCCAGATCCATCCCCCCATGACCCATCACCTCCCTGAACACTACGGGCAATTTAGCATGGCCAATCCGCCTAACCTGCACATCTTTGGACTGTGGGAGGAAACCGGAGCACCCGGAGAAAACCCACGCAGACACGGGGAGAATGTGCAAACTCCACACAGACAGTCGCCCCAGGCTGGAATCGAACCCAGGTCCCTGGCGCTGTGAGGCAGCAGTGCTAACCACTGTGCCACCGTGTCGCCTTGAGACCAAGGATTAGAACACAGAATCCTTACAGTATGGAAGCAGGCCATTTGGTCCATCAAGTCCACACTGACCCTGCAAAAACCATCCCACCCAGACCCACCCACCCGACCCTATCACCCTGCATTTCCCATTGCTAATGCACCTAACGTATCCATCTTTGGACTGTGTGAGGAAATCAGAGCATCTGGAGGAAACCCACACAGACAATGGGAGAATGTGCAAACTCCACATAGACAGTCGCTTGAGATTGCAGTTGAACCTGGGTCCCTGGCACTGTGAGGCAGCAGTGCTAACCAATGAGCCACCATGGCAATGTTTATGTCCCACACTAGCCTCCTCCCAACGTACTTCATCAAACTCTATGTCCTTCTCCTCACCTCTCCCTTGCATTAATCTGATGATGATTGTTGCCCTTCAAATTCAATAAGACTTATAGATGTGCAGGCTCACTTATGATAAACATAGATAATGGTGTACAAAAACCTGCGCAAGAATGCTTTGAATAGTGCGAGAAGCATTGCACACAAGTAATTCCACTCTCTCAGCCATACAAGCCAGGGTTCAGCAGCACAGAGAACCATAACAGCTGAAGGTTTCTTTGGCTGCAATGAATGACCATGACTGCATTTTTTCACCTCATCACGTTCTCCATGCTCCACAGTGCTTTGCTCTCTTGGCTACTGAATTAACCAAGTGATTTCTTCTGCAGAGTCCACTGAAACAGTCTTTGTGTCCTCGTGATAGGCAAATCCCAAATTCGTTGAAGGTTGGAAATTCACCAGTCAAAGTGGTTCCCTGCAGTGTAGCTGTTGCTGCTTGCAAGCCACTTCTTGGAGCCACAGGTGGGAGCTGGACATCAAGTGACGACCAAAGCAGGCAAACTTCAATATAACCTGTGGTTATCTCCTTTCCCCTTAAAACATACTCAGGCTGTTTGTTTGAACTATTCACATTCTCACCACTCTCTGGGCAAAGGAGTTTCTCCTGAATTTCGTCCTAGGTCTATTAGTGATTATCTTGTGCCTTCGACGCTTCACTTTGTTCTTGCCTGCAAATGAAAATGGACCCGAGACTTCCCTTTGCTAGATTATTCTCATTGTAAAGGGGCACTACGGGGAGATTAACCAAGGATCCACTTCCCGCTCACCAGTGTCCACAACCGAAAGTACATTGCTGAGAGTATGTAGGTGAGGCCCGTTGGGATTGGGTTACAACATCATCACAGTTGGCCAAATAATGCCATCATGGATTAGATGGACCAGAGGCAGATTTAGGTTTTGGGCAAGGAACACGTAAGGAGCAACGTTTTTTTAAACTGTGCGTGGGAATGACCAGGAAAGACACTGCCTACAAGGGTGATGGAAATGGAGATGATAATCAGATGGGCACTTGAGAGAAATAAGCTTGCAGGGCTACAGGGTTAGTGGGGCACAATGGGACTGAACTGGTTTATGCTACAGAGGAGCCAGTATAGACTCAGTGGGTGGAGCGGGTTCCTTCCATGCCATACACTAGACAAATAAGTTGGGACTGGCCATTTCTTTTCCTTTTTGTCAGTCTCCTTCTTTCACTATCCTCCACAATTTACCCTTCTTACATCTCCTCTGCTGTGCTCAACTACTGGTTCAGGGATGTGGTTTCCACAGGTGATAACATCTTTCAGTAACTTCAACCAGATGACAGAGAGACTGGCGTGACACCTGAGTAACAGAGCAAAACAACAGCAAGCTCAAGAGCACAGTGGATTAACACTATGGTCTTCAAATCTTTTCCTTCCACAGATCACTCAAACTAAGCAAAACAGCCAAGAAACCTTCTCCTGGTGCCTACCTCTCCCACTTGCACTGTCAACCGCAAATGAAAAGTCATCAGAATTCATGAGAAAAATAGCTGTGGTTTTGGTAGGACAGGGACAATAAGGTGATGGCAAGGCTCCAAGTTATCAGGTTCCTCATTCAGCTGGTTCATCCTAATTTTCAGGCTCAATGTTGAAAATCCAAGCTTGCAATTCTGTGCTGAAAATTTCATTGAACCAGCTGAATGAGGAACCTGACATGAATATCTCCAGCTTGGAACCCTGCCATCACATCATTGTTCCTGTTCTGTCAAAACCACGGCAGTAGGATAGATCTTGCCAATACAACTATGTTGTTGTTGCACATGGTAATGATGACTTGCTCCATGGAAGAACTGGTCTGACTTGCCTGACGGTAAACGAATGGTTGGGGATGAGGTTCTGTTCTTGAATGGCCTTGGCTGCAACACCATGCATCTGTGGACTAGCCTGTGGACCACATTCTGAGAACTATTGGATTAACACCCTCATCTTTCAATTTTGTACTCAACAGCAGACCAAGATAGTGGAGGATTCAGATGATCCTCACCGCTGACTGAAATAATCCAACAGGGTAAGTCTAAATGGTCACAGTCCAGCTTCCAGTGTGCACAGCCAACTGTCTGCACTTCATGAAACAGTATTTTTATTTCACTTATGGGTCTTTGTAAAAGGAAAAAGGACAAAATTGGCCTTTAAAAGATGACTAAAGGACTAATTTCTACAAAGTAACCCTCTTTCTCTCACAGATCACTTGCAGACTTTACATCAATTCCTTCCATGCAGGTGCATGCATTTCCACCCGCATCACGACATTTCATTGTACATGTGTATCCAGTGGAAAATTAGATTCAGACTCCCCAGAATCCATTTTTTTTCCAAGCACTCTTACAGGCAAGATATTCACCGCTTCAGTTGTAGCTGAATTTGAACCCAGGTCTGTGCCTACCTCACAGTACCTTTTTCTCTCAAAACTTGAAATAATCATGACGTGGAGGTGCCGGTGTTGGACTGGGGTTGACAATATCGGACGTCACACGACACCAGGTTATGATCCAACAGGTTTATTTGGAATTCACAAGCTTTCGGACTGCTGCTCCTTCGTCAGGCTCAAATAAACCTGTTGGACCGTAACCTGGTGCGCTGGGACTTCTGACTACGTGAAATAATCGATTAAGAAAATACTTGACAATACTTGAAAAGACATGAAATCCGGAACCCAAATCAAATCAATCATTCCTTGTTTCAGCAAATCTTGAGTTTCAGACATGTTGCATTCAGCAAAAGCACTTCAAAGAATCCATCTATAAACTTAATTAAGGATTCGATGATGCACGTATTCATTTCTTTGAAGAGATTAAGCTGGAATTTTGCGGGATAATTAAAAATGTCTTATTTTGCCAACAACCCTATCCTGAAAGATCTGTTTGCTGCTCCCAACACCAAATAGTCTTTCAAAAAGCTCTTCTGGCAAGGTGCCTCCGCCTTATCCCCAGTAGTAATCAACACACTACTAATCAACTGCCAATCTCCAACACTAACTTAAGGGCTTTTTCTCTTACAAATTACAAAGCAGGCATTTGTACATCTGAAATACCCATAAACCACACTGATTTTCTGCCAGTTTCAACAGAGAACACTGACTCCATTAGTCGCACCGGCCTTCCTTCGTCATGAGGCTACAGTATTTAATGGTCAGATTGAGTAAGGTGTGGTTTTTACCACCTCATTTTATAGCTCTGACAGTGCAATCCACTCCCAGCAAGAGTTAGATCGTGTCCTCTTTATAACTGAACCAACGTAGGCCGCAGACACAGATAGCAACCACTCTTCAACCAACAATGGTGTTCCATAGGAAGTTGCAAGCATATTAAACCATAAATCCCTAACCACAACTGCAGTCCTGTTTACACTGAGCAGCCTTTCTCTCTTTCCATCCATTCCTTTCCCTTAACTGGACTTTAACAATAAAGCTCCTCTAGCAATATTGCCTGGGGGAAGCCAGATAAACATTTGAGGTAGTACAGAAGTGGAGTGGCTAACTGTTGAATGAATTATTACAATTCAAAGTGTCTTATTCTATTTCTTTTGTTACGCTACACAGATGCTTGAGCAAGATTAAATATTCAGTGGGCTAGAACTTCCTGCAGCCCAGCAATAGGAAGAGCAGAGTTAGCCTGCTCAGTTTCCAACAGAAATGTTGGGCTGAAATTGACCTGGCCTTCAGCAGTGATGGGGATTTGACAATTTTACTGCAGGCAGCCTTTGAACTGGCCACCTCGGAGCCGTCCATCTAAAGTAAAGATGGCAGGCAGACTCCTGCTGCAGCCACCCCAACCAGAGGTCACGGAGCTCTGGCATTTTGACAGCAGAAGAGGTGGGCATTGCTGAGACAGGTTCCAAGATAGTCAGGATGCCTCAATGTGGAGTTTGCGAAGTACAAAAGAATTAATTCACAATGGCCAAAGTCAAATGGCCCTTCCAATCTGAGGGAAATCTTTTTGGGGTGGAATATTGGTGCCACAGGTCCCTGCCTTGGGGAGATGCTGTCTCTACCTCTAATGGATCACACCCCACTTTGTGTGCCACTGCTATGAAGTTGGTGGCCACCCCATCACACATGGCAGGAGGGTTACCACCCTCCACCCACCCACCCAGTGATGGCAAAATACCAGCAGCCGGCTTGGTATCCAATAATGGTGGCCTTATTCAAATGTATTGCCAATCTCCATGGAGCGGGCAACCCAAGCCCGTCTCCTGCCTGCTGCTGGAAAACCCGCTTGGTACAGGAAGGCAGCAGGAGGACAGTCATGATACAGTTCCCTGCTAACTAACTGGCCTTAATGTCTCTGTTCATTCCACTGAGGGGTTGGTAAAATCAAGGCCGTTACATCTTAGCCTGCCCATGACAATCCCAACACTCTCCCCGGCTCCCCAGTCAAGCTGCGCCCAGCAATGTGAAACCTTCTTGTCCCATTCAATCTGCAGTTGACTCCCACCACACCCATCAACAATCCATCACTAAAACTACTGCATCCATGTCACACTTGACACCAAAGTTGACACTCCACTTCCAGGTTTATTTGCTCCAAGATTCCCCTGAGCCTCTTTGAGTTTTACTCTATCTAAAGCATCACCTCCCACAGGCTATCTACTCATTATCCTATTCATGCTAACGCTTTCTGGCATCTGCTCGTCAGTGTGCAGACATCTCGTCTTCAATTCCCACTTCGGCCTGACTCCACCGTGTTTTGGCAATGAAAACATAAATGTTGGAGAAGTTCAGTAGGTCTAGCAGCATCTATGGAGAGAGAAACAGCTAACATTGAGTCTGATAAGACTCTTCTTCAGAACTCTTCAGATTCCCTCAAGCCCATAAGATTCCACTCACACACTCTTCTCCTGCTAATCTGTACACTTCATTCTGCCACTATTTCTATACCAATGCAGAACATTTAGCCGATTCGCTCATTACCATGCCACTTCTACCCTCTGTACTTTATCTCACTTCCCTCAGCACTTTATCCTACTCAGGACCGATCCCAAACCTGTGAAGTGACATGATTTATTTTGTCTAAGTTTAGTAAGTGCCAGATGCTGTCACTTCCTTCAGCACACAGGTGTCTATGACCGTCTGCTATGTTATAAGGTCTGGTCATTCAGCAGTGAAACTTTGACACCACAACTGCAATGGCATTTGTCTCTGTCAAGAGATGAATGACTCAAATGCTGCTGACTCATTCAATAACAGTTAAAAACCCAGATACAATAAAACAAAACTGGAAATCAACTTAGTTTTGATACTGGTTCAAAGGTGACTCAGTTTCCCTGACCTTCAAAAGCAGACTATGTGTTTGTCTCACTCTCCTCCTCGAACACCACATTAAAACATACCTCTGACCAAGTTTTCAGTCATATGCCAAATACCCAATGCTTGATGCTAAATTTTGTTTGATAATACTCAATGTTTTACTGTGAATGTGAGATACAAATACAGGTGATTGTTGGTATTGTTAGTACAAAGACAGAGACCAATTCCAATGTATTCTATCATGCTACCTTGACTATAGATGCATAAAGAGGTCATTGTACTCCAGCTAAACACTTTAAAATGACTTCATTTCCCAAGAGAACTTTTACACAACCTTTACAATGGTGGTCAGTGACATTACATTTGCCTCAAACTTCTAAAGAATCCTTTTGCTCACCACTTGTGCAATTTGTAGTCAAATGTTCATACTTCTTGAGGTTCATTTCCCGAAACTGGTCATTCATGCTGGAACTATTATGAACACAAAGATTAGCCACTAAATCTCTCACTGTAAGAATCCGCCCTCCACATAAGAGATTGGGTAGTGAGCATTAGAAACCTATTAAACCGTGAAGGACATCACAATGGAACCTAATCCAGTCCTTAACCAGCCATTCATTCATGCATAAATTCTAATAGAAGTTGCTGGATAATTTTCAAGAACGAGGGCCAAACCAACTTTCCCCCATCCTGCTGTAGCCAGGTAAATAGCACTCTGCCTCAGCACCAGAAGACTGTGGGTTCAAGTCCCACTGCAAGAATTAAGGGTGACGCACTGGCACGGTATTGAGTGCACCTTGTACTACTGGATGTACCATTTTGCAAATGGGACATTAAACCATAACCTTGTATGTAAAAGACTCCATTGCACCATTTTGAGGAAAAGAGCATGGAAGTTACCTGCAACCTGGCCAGAATATTTATCCCTCAATCAATGTTCTGAATAACAAATTCATTATCACATTGCTGCTTGTGGGGGTTTTGCTCTGTGTAAACTGGCTGCTAAAACATTTCCAATGGCAGTGACTTCATTGCCTGCAAAGGGCTTTGAGACGTTCAGTGATTGGGATAGGATTCTGCAATTGAGCTGCACTTACTGAATAATCTTGATTGAGCTTTTAGGTACACTAACAACCAATTTAAGAGTTTATAATGTGATATAAAATGAAGGACTGCCACATTGGGATTCACATAGTGCTCAGTTCAATTACTATGAATACTCAAGACTCCAGTTTAGCCACCTGATTAGTTAGCAACAGATTCGTCTGGTGCTGTGAGGGTATCTATAACCTGGGGCAGCACGGTGGCTCAGTGGTTAGCACTGCTGCCTCACAGCCCCAGGGAGCCGGGTTCAATTCCACCCTCATGTGACTGCCTTTGTGGAGTTTGCACGTTCTCCTGGTGTGTCTGTGTGGGTTAATGCCTGGTTCTGCGGTTTCCTCCCATAGTCCAAAGATGTGCAGTTTAGGTGGATTGGCCACGGTAAATTCCCCATCGTGTCCAGAGATGGGTAGGGATTGGCTTTGGTGGATGTGGGGTTACGGGAATGAGGGGGGTTGGTCTGGGTGGCATTCTCCGAGGCCCAGTACAGACTCAATGGGCCGAATGGCCTGCTCCCACAATGTAGAGATTCAATGACTCGTTGTTCAACACCCAGTTTAGCACCCTTTTTTCTGTTTGATTTAAATAGTTATTAATCTAAGTCATTGGGGTCTCAGTCAATATTAAACACTGATAACAAAAATTGATTGGGTTTAAAAACAGCCATTCAAAATACAAAAGCCACTTGTTTCAGAGATAGTAGGAAATCATCAATCGCCTCAACCTCTCCACCCCTCTCACCCACTCCAACCTCTCCCCCGCAGAACGTACAGCCCTCCGCTCCAATCCTAACCTCACCATAAAACCCACCGACAAGGGAGGTGCAGTTGTAGTATGGCGCACTGACCTCTACATCGCCGAGGCCAGACGCCAACTCTCCGACACCTCCTCCTACCGGCCCCTTGATCATGACCCCACCCCCGACCACCAAACCATCATCTCCCAAACCATCCACAATCTCATCACCTCAGGTGACCTCCCACCCACAGCCTCCAACATCATCATTCCCCAAACCCGCACCGCCCGCTTCTATCTCCTTCCCAAAATCCACAAACCTGAATGCCCTGGTCGACCCATTGTCTCCACCTGCTCCTGCCCCACTAAACTTATCTCCAACTATCTGGACTCCATTTTCTCTCCCTTGGTCCAGGAACTCCCTACCTAAGTCCGTGACACCACCCACGCCCTCCACCTCCTCCAGAACTTCCAATTCCCCGGTCCCCAACACCTCATCTTTACCATGGACGTCCAGTCCCTATACACCTGAATTCCCCATACAGATGGCCGAAAAGCCCTCCACTTCTTCCTGTCCCGCAGGCCCGACCAGTCCCCCTCCACTGACACCCTCATCCGCTTAGCCGAACTCATCCTCACCCTCAACAACTTCTCGTTCAATTCCTCCCACTTCCTACAGACAAAGAGGGTGGCCATGGGTACCCGCATGGGCCCAAGCTATGCCTGCCTCTTTGTAGGTTACGTGGAACAATCCCTCTTCCATATCTACACTGGCCCGAAACCCCACCTCTTCCTCCGTTACATTGATGACTGTATCGGCACCGCCTCGTGCTCCCACGAGGAGCTCGAACAGGCCATCCACTTCACCAACACCTTCCACCCCAACCTTAAGTTCACCTGGACCATCTCTAATACCTCTCTCACCTTCCTGGACCCCTCTGTCTCCATCTCAGGCAACCACCTAGAAGCCGATATCCATTTCAAGCCCACCGACTCCCACAGCTACCTAGAATACACCTCCTCCCACCCACCTTCCTGCAAAAATGCCATCCCCTATTCCCAATTCCTTCACCTCCGCCGCATCTGCTCCCAGGATGAGGCATTCCACTCCCGTACATCTCAGATGTCTTCGTTTTTCAAGGACCACAACCTCCCCCCCTCAGTGGTCGAGAACGCCCTCCACCGTGTCTCCCACATTTACCGCAACTCATCCCTCATACCCCGTCCCCGCAATAACAACCAAAAAAGAATCCCCCTCGTCCTCACGTACCACCCCACCAACCTCCAGATCCAACGCATCATCCTCCGACACTTCCGCCATCTGCAATCCGACCCCACCACCAAAGACATTTTTCCCTCCCCACCCTTATCTGCTTTCCGGAGGGACCACTCTCTCCGTGACTCCCTTGTCCGCTCCACACTCCCCTCCAGCCCCACCACACCCGGCACTTTTCCCTGCAACCGCAGGAAGTGCTACACCTGCCCCCACACCTCCTCCTTCAGCCCCATCCCAGGCCCCAAGAAGACTTTCCACATCAAGCAGATGTTCACCTGCACATCTGCCAATATGGTATATTGCATCCGCTGTACCCGTTGTGGCCTCCTCTACATCGGGGAAACCAAGCGGAGGCTTGGGGACCGCTTTGCAGAACACCTACGCTCAGTTCGCAATAAACAACTGCACCTCCCAGTCGCGAACCATTTCAACTCCCCCTCCCATTCCTCAGATGACATGTCCATCCTGGGCGTCCTGCAGTGCCACAACGATGCCACCCGAAGGTTGCAGGAACAGCAACTCATATTCCGCTTGGGAACCCTGTAGCCCAATGGTATCAATGTGGATTTCACAAGCTTCAAAAATCTCCCCTCCCCCTACCGCATCCCAAAACCAGCCCAGCTCGTCCCCGCCTCCCTAACTTGTTCTTCCTCCCACCTATCCCCTCCTCCCACCTCAAGCCGCACCCCCATCTCCTACCTACTCACCTCATCCCGGCCCCTTGACCTGTCCGTCCTCCGTGGACTGACCTATCTCCTCCCTACCTCCCCACCTACACTCACCTTTACTGACTCCATCCCCGCCTCTTTGACCTGTCTGTTTCCTCTCCACCTATCTTCTCCTCTATCCATCTTCTATCCGCCTCCCCTGCTCTCCCTATTTATTTCAGAACCCCCTTCCCCTCCCCCATTTCTGATGAAGGGTCTAGGCCCGAAACGTCAGCCTTCCTGCTCCTATGATGCTGCTTGGCCTGCTGTGTTCATCCAGGTCTACACCTTGTTATCTCAGCCACTTGTTTTAGGTTTGTTTTAAACTTTGAGCTATACAAACAATATAAAGCGTGACAGGTTAAAGGATCAGTTCACAGGCCGCTGCCATTACAGCTCTCCCATCACCTCATTCATGCAATTGTACAGATTGTAAGCTGGGAACCTGGCTGAAGTAGAACAGTTAAACAGAATAATCTGGAAGAACCTGATTCAGTCTTACAATTTTAAAACTTTATCGCCTATCCAAAGAAAAAAAAAGTTATTTTTGTAACTTTCCAAAAAGAAAAGAAAGATTTGAATTTGTTTGGCACTTTTCCCAAACACCATATGTATCAAGACAACACAGTAGGCCAGGCAGCAGAGGAGCAGGAAAGTTGACGGTTCGGCTCAGGACTCTTCTTCAGAATTGGGGAGGGGAAAGGGAGCTGAGAAATAGAGAGAGAGAGGAGGGGTGGGACTGGGGAAGGTAGGTGGGATGGTGATTGGTGAGTGCAGGTAGGGAGTGGTGGGGTTTGGTCAGCGGGATGGGTGGAGCGGACAGGTGGGAGAGAAGATGGACAGGTTGGGTCAAGGAAGCGGGGGGGCGGTGTGAGAAGGATGGGAGGGGCTGGGGAAAGGGAGGTGGTCACAGGTTGGATGCAGGTAGGGGGTAGCTGGGTTTGGTCAGTGGTAAGGGCAGGGCGGATAGGTGGGGAAGTCGATGGACAGGTTGTGTCAGGTCAAGGAGGCAGGGATGAGAGGGAGGGTTGGACAAGGGATGAGGCTAGGGGTGGAGAGATTTCAAAACTGGTGAATTCCAGGTTTAGGCCATCAGGCTGTAGGCTCCCGAGGTGGAATATTAGGTATTGCGCCTCCAGTTTGCGTGTGGTGTCATTGTGACATTGGAGGCGGCCTAGGATGGACATGTCACCCAGGGAGTGGGAGGGGGAGTAAAAATGGTTCGCGATCGGGAAGTGTTGTCATTTGTTGCGTACAGAGCACAAATTCTCTACGCAACGGTCCCCGAGTCTACGCTTGGTCTCACCAATGTATAGGAGGCCACATTGGGAGCAACGGATACAGCAGACCAAGTTGGAGGATATACAGGTGAACCCATGTCTGATGTGAAAGGGTTGCTTTGAGACTTGAATGGAGGTGAGGGGAAGAGGTGTAGGGGCAGGTGTAGCACTTCCTGTAGTAGCAGGCAAAAGTGCCGAGTGTTCTGGGGTTGGTGAGGAGTGTGGAGTGGACGAGGGAGTCGCAGAGTGAGTTGTCCCTACAAAAGGCAGATAGAGATGGGGAAGGAAATATCTCTTTAGTCATGGGGTCAGATTGTAGGTGGTGGAAGTGGCGGAGAATGATATGCTGGATGCGGAGGTTGGTGGGTTGGTATGTGAGGACAAGGGGGATTCTGTCTTTATTTTTGTTGGTGGGAGGGGGTTTGAGGGCAGAACTGCAGGAAATACAAGAGATCCAGTTGAGGGTATTTTTGATTATGGAGGGGGGAAGTTGCGGTCCTTGAAATAGGAGGAAATTTGGGATGTTCGGGAGTGGAACGCTCCATCTTGGGAGCGGATGCGGCGGAGGCGCAGGAATTGGGAGTAAGGGATCACATTCTTATAGGAGGGTGGGTGTGAGGAGGTGTGGTCCACGTAGCTATGGGAATCAGTGGGCTTGAAATAGGATGTCGGTGTTGAAGTTGTTACCAGAGATGGAGACGGAGGGGTCCAGGAATAGGGGGGAGGTATCAGAGATGGCCCTGGTGAATTTGACATTAGGATGAAAGGTGTTAGTAAAGTTGATGAACTGTTCAAGCTCCTTGTGGGAACACGAGCCAGTGCTGGTGCACTCAATGTAACGGAGGAAGAGGTGGGGGATAGTGCCAGTGTAACAGTGGAAAAGGGATTGTTCTATGTATCCTCTACATTGGTGAGACCAAGCGTAGATTCGGGAACCGTTTCGTAGAGCATCTGCACTCCTTATGGGACAAACACCACCACCTTCCGGTCGCCAACCATTGTAACTCCCCCTCCCACTCCCTGGGTGACACGTCCATCCTGGGCCTCCTCCAGTGCCACAATGACGCCACACACAAACTGGAGGAGCAACACCTCATATTCCGCCTGGAAAGCCTACAGCCCGATGGCCTAAACATAGAATTCACCAGTTTTAAAATCACCCCATACCCCCACCCTCATCCCATGTCCAACCCTCCCTCTCATCTCCACCTCCTTGACCTGACACAATCTGTCCATCTTCTCTCCCATCTATCTGCCCCTGCCATTCCACTGACAAATTCCATCCCCCCACTCCCTACCTGCACTCACCTATCACCAACACTCCTACCTTCCCCAGCCCCACCCTTCCTCTGTTTATTTCTGAGCTCCCTTCCCCCTCCCCATTTCTGAAGAAGGGTTCCAACCCAAAACGTCAACTTTCCTGCACCTCTGATGCTGCCTGGCCTGCTCCATTACTCCAGCTCCACACTGTTGTCTTTGATCCCACCATATGTATCAAAGTATTTTACAGTCCATGAAGTACTTTTGCTTAAGTGAAGTCATTGCTGCAGTGAAGGAAATGTGGCAACCAATTAATGCACAGCCAGCTCCCATAATCAACAATATAACAATGATTAGATGATATTTTTGTAATGTTGAGAGATAAACAAGGTAAAGTCGCTATAATCTTACCAGACCATAGAGTTGCTCGCTTATTGAAGATAGATGACCAGATTCAGTTGTGGTTGAGCCACCAGCTGAGCAATGGCTGGCATTTTAACCAATGGATGCCCTGGGCCGCCCCCTATTGACAGTAACTGAAAACCCAGTGAATAAAGGAGTCCCCTTTTGAAGGGGAAGCAACTAAGGTCAGAAGTCAAATGAAACAATACAAGGAACCTTCAACTGAACAGCAATTCATGCTTCCATTCTGCCCACCAAAGCCTGCTAAGCATACTGGTTCCTTTTCCAGGGGTATCACAAGTGCAGTTTAGACTGTGGTGCCAATTCCACCCCAAAATAGTCACCTGAAAATGACAGTTCTGCTGTGATTGTCAACTTTAAAGTGAAAAATGGAGCTTCCTCTCACCATGGGTGAACAATTGTATCACTCACAATGCAGTAGTGAAGCATGATGACTGTGTTAAATTCATCAATTCCTGCCTGACCAGAAGCAAAACTTACATAATACCCAAAGCTTGGATCAGTAAGAATTACTGATTGGATTGTGAGCCTGGTGAGCACTTGCAACAGAAACGCTAAATGTTTGCACAGTGCAGGGGCTTGGCTCTTTGAACTTCACTAAAGGTAGAGCACATTGTCAATTGCTTACTGCCCAATTTGAGAAGTGTCCCCCTTTAAGCAAGGCCAACAGCCTGCCACCCAAACGTAGACCCTCATCAATCAACATCTTCCCCACAGTGCAAAGGCTGAAGCAGCAACAGCTTTGTTGAATCACACCAGTGATTCAAGTCGCCAGTCACAGCTCAAACAAGAAGTTACATTTATACAGTGTAATGTCTCAAGGCACTTCATACAAGCATAATCCATTTGAAAAAAAGCAAACAGTCAATGAACTGAAGGAGACATTAGGGTCAGTGGCCAAAAGCTTGGTCAAAGAGGTAGATTTCAAGGAATAACATAACATGAAGAAAGAGAGAGCATGGAAAGGGAATTGGTTTAGGTAGTTGAAACACAGTCACAAGGGCAGTGGTAGATGTAGGCCCAGTGTCAGTATTGGAAGATAACAGGGCTTTCTTGTTTTTTTTTTGGGGGGGGGGTCGTATAACTGCTGGAGATTAAAGAAGTGGGGCGGGGGGTGCAAGCTCATGGCAGGATTTAAACTCAAGGGGAAAACAAAGCTTACAGCCCATCACCAACCAGTCAAGAAAACAGAGATACCAAGGTGTAGAGCTGGATGAACACAGCAGGCCAAGCAGCAGAGGAGCAGGAAAGCTGATGTTTCGGGCCTAGACCCTTCTTCAGAAATGGCTCTTTAAAATAAAAGCAAAAGGGAAAACATGCAGCTAACCCTGACCTAGCCAGCACTGAGAACTAGGTGCAGACAGAGAGTCAGCCTCAGCATCATGACAATACTGTAACAGTACCACCAGGTGGGAAAGGGGGCTGCTTCAGGCAGAAGGCAGTCACACAGGAATGCATCAGACCACAGGCAGCAAAACAAGGGACGAGAGGAAGGTAGGCTAACATTTTAGGAACGGAAACTGATCCTTTTCTATGAGGAATGTAGGTGATGGTGACAAGGCCTGCTGCCCATGCCTAGTTAACAGAATCACAGAGGTGTTACAGCATGGGAGGCCAGTCAGCCCATCATGATTGCTGCTTCAAAATAAACATCACTACCTACTGCTGACCTCATGCTTTGTCCCTTGTACCCTTTCATATTATTTCCATCCATATAATCATCCAATGCCCTCTTGAATCCGTCTCCACCACATTTCCAGGCAGTGCATTCCACAACCCCTACTACTCGTCAAGTGAAAAAGTATTTTTTCCTCCCATCACATTTGTTCCTTTTGCAAATCGATTTTAAATTTGTGCCCTCTCCTTCTTGATCCTTTTACAAGCAGGAACAGTTTCTCCCTGCCCATTCATGATTCTGAAAGTCCCTTTCAAATCCTCTTTCAGCCTTCTTCCCTCCGAGAACAGTCCCAACATTTTCAACCTATCCTTAAAACTGAAGTTTCTCAATTCTGGAACCATTCTTGTGAATCACGCCTGCACACTCTTCAACGTGTTTGCATCTTTCCCGAGGTCGAACAGCAGTCTAGTTCAGTGGCTTTCAACTGCTGTGCCCTGAAAAGGTGAGAAGTGCACTGTGAAATGTTCAGGAAGCAGCACCGCTTTACTGGAGCATTGAGACCATGTCCATGCTATTGATCTCTTGTGCAGCCTCGGTACCCATTACTGAAGGCAGTATCTGTGGACACCAGGCACTCTTGTTGACTGCACTCACTCAAGTCTCCAGAGCACTGTAGACTTCTGAAACTCTCCCAAACTCTGGAGTTTTGTCACTGGGTATGCATGGACATTCACATCAATTCAGCTCAATAAAAGGTGAAATTGTGTATCCTGTTGAAATGTGCCTTGATACCGAAAAGGCGTGAAACCACTGGTCTAGTTGCCCTGGGATATGTGTTGATGGGAATTCTTGAAATCACATCAGTTTCCTGCCCCTTCCTTTTTTTCCCCCAATACTGCTGAACCTGTACGATTCCAGCATGACCTTTGTGCAGCACAAATTTGCAGCTTCCATCCACTTTTTCTGCAAGGACTTACCACTGCTTCTAAAATCAGGGAAAAAAAAAATAAGGTGAGGAACTCTTGCCACCCAGTCAGCTGTTAGGTAGAACACTGTTACAAGTTTCAGCTCACACACTAGTGTTTACAATACATGCAAACTATTATTTAGACAATAAGGGTGTATATTTCAGAGTTACTGCCAGAGGAAAGGATTCCTCCACAAGCCTACAACAAAAACAGTATTTACAGAAAATTGTTTTTGTAAGAAATCAATATTTTTAACCTCCTCTTTTCCTCCTTCAAGTTCTGGCTGGCAGGGGAGTGTATTTTTGTGCCTGATCATCCAGCCAAAGTTCCACAAGGACGCCATCTAGATAAACACTGACGATTTAAGCAAGAGACCTGCAGTCACTGGTTCAGCAGACTAGGCAGAGGCTGGGACAGTGTTTAAACCCTGATCAGAAAGGGCTCAGACACCGAGAATTCACCTCGAGGTCAGCAGCAGAGGTTGTCTCTGACATACAATCCTTTCAGCAGGCAATGCAGTGATATTTCAATTGGTGCTAACTAACAAAAGGGGATGCGATGGCCCACTGGTATCATCGCTGGACTGTTAAATCCAGAGACCCAGGTAACATTCTGTGGACCCAGTTCAATTCCCACCATGGCAGATTGTGGAATTTGAATCCAATAAAAATTTGGGATCAAGAGTCGAATGATGACCATGATTGTTGGAAAACCCCATCTGATTCACCAATGTCCTTTAGGGGAGGAAACTGCAATCCGTATCTGATTTAGCTCACATGTGACTCCAGGCCCACAGCAACGTGGTTAACTCTCAACTGCCCTCTGGGAATTGGGAACAGTAATGAATGCTGGCCGAGCCAGCAATGCCCTCAGCCCATGAATGAATTAAAAAGAACTCCAGTCCACAAATTAGCAGAGCACCCATCTTAGTTTTACTATTAATTTAACTATTTGCCGCTGGGCAAATTCAAATTGACTACCGAGAATATAAGTACGTTACCTCTTTGAGGGTCCTCCCTTTGTGCTAGACACAAACAAACAAGAGGTGATGAAATCGAAGTTCATTATCATATTAGCCGCCTGGAGCAACTACAGCTGTTGACTTGCACTACCAGAAATTAGCTCATAAACCTATCAACAATTCCACCAAACCATTCTGGCACTCTTCAAAAGGCAACACAAATCCCTCATACAGACATATGAATCAGGAACAGGAGTAGGCCACTTGGGCCCTCGAGCCTTATTCGCCATTTACTAAGACAATGGTGGATCTGATTAAACCACATATCAGAGTACCCCGATAACCCCTCTCGCTCTTGCTTATCATGAACCTCAGCCTCAAAAACATTCAAAGTCTCTGCTTCCACCGCCCTTTGAGAATACGGTTCTGAACAGTCTTTCCAAACAATGCTATTTCAGACCAAGAGATAGTAGGAACTGCAGATGCTGGAGAATCTGAGACAACAAGGTGTAGAGCTGGATGAACACAGCAGGCCAAGCAGCATCAGAGGAGCAGGAAGGCTGACGTTTCGGGACTGGACACTTCTTCAGAAATGGGGGAGGGGAAGGGGGCTCCAAAATAAATAGAGAGAAGGGGAGGCGATGATGGAAGGTGGATAAAGGAGAAGATAGGTGGAGAGAAGATGGACAAGTCAAGGAGGCGGGGATGAAGCCAGTACAGGTGAGTGTAGGTAGGGAGTTGGGATGTGGGTTGGTCAGTGGGGAGGGAGGGAAGACGGACAGGTCAAGGAGGCAGGGATGAGGTTAGTAGGTAGGAGGTGGGGGTGGGGTTTGGTCAGTGAGGTGGGAGAAAAGACGGACAGGTCAAGGAGGCAGGGACAAGATGGGCTGGCTTTGGGATGAGATCAGGGATAGGGAGATTTTGATGCTTGTGAAGTCCACACTGAGACCACTGGGCTGCAGGGTTCCCAAGACGAATATGAGGTGCTGATCCTCCAGCCTTCGGGTGGCATCGCTGTGGCACTGGAGGAGGCTCAGGATGGACATGTCGTCCAAGGAGTGGGAGGGGGAGTTGAAGTGGTTCATGACTGGGAGCTGCAGTCGTTTGTCACAAACCAAGCGTAGGTGTTCTACAAAGCGGACCCCAAGCCTCCGCTTGGTTTCCCCGATGTAGAGGAGGCCACATCGGGAACAGCAGATACAGTATACCATCTTAGCAAATGTGCAGGTGAACATCTGTTTAAGGTCGAAGGTTTTCTTGGGGCCTGGGATGGAGGTGAGGGAGGAGGTGTAGGGGCAGGTGTAGCACTTCCTGCAGTTGCAGGGAAAAGTGCAGGTGTAGTGCGGCTGGTGGGGAGTGTGGAGCGGACGAGGGAGTCACGGAGACAGCAGTCTCTCCGGAAAGCAGATAAGGGTGGGGAGGGGAAAATGTCCTTGGTAGTGGGTCTATTTCAGACCAAACAGCTCACAGAAACAAATCATCCCAACCTTTGGACAAGGATTCCATTACTACCATGCAATCCATACTTTGACCGTCCCAACAAACAGCCCGAATTAACATGCGACCAATAAGTTGAGAAGTTCAGCGGCATGGTGGCTCTGGTTAGCACTACTACCTCACAGCCTCAAGGACCCAGGTTCAATTCTGGCCTCAGGCAACTGTCTGTGTGAAGTTTGCCCATTCTCCCCTTGTCTGCGTGGGTTTCCTCCAGGTCCTCCAGTTTCCTCCCACAATCTAAAGTTGTGCAGGTTAAGTGGAATGGGCATGCTAAATTGCCCATAAAGTCCACTGTAGGCCTACAAGTATAGGGTAGGGGAGGGTGAGTCTGGGTGCGATGCTCTTCAGAGGGTCAGTGTAGACTCAATGGGCTAATTGCCTACAGTGTGGAAGCAGGCCCTTTTTTATTCATTCACGGGATGAGGGCATCGCTGACCAGGCAGCATTACCCATCCCTAATTGCCCAGATGGCAATTAAGAGTCAACCACATTGCTGTGGGTCTGGAGTCACATGTAGGCCAGACCAGGTAAGGATGGACTCTTAAATCCAGATATTTATTGAATTCAAATTCCACCATCTGCCACGGCAGGATTCGAACCTGGGTCACTAGAGCGTTTTCTGGGTCTTGGGATTAACGGTCCAGCAATAACACCACTAGACCATCGCCTCCCCGTCTATGATTCTAAGTTTCACCAGTCGGCAAGTTGATAATGAGACAGCATAAAATTAAGTCACAAAATAATATGATGAGCTGACTAGAAAAAAAAAATTCTTGCACAGTGATTTAAAATGTGGAATTCAGAATGAGAAGTCATTGCTGAAGCCAAGTTCAAAATCCATTGCAACAAAGATTGTTTGAAGTGCGTGTAGATCAAGCAGGAAGCAGAAAAAATGGTGTTAAGGCCCTGATTAGATAAGCCATGGATTTAGCGTGTGGTGGAACTGCCTTGACGTACTCAGTGGTCTATACCTGCTTCTATTTCTTAGGGATGTTATTAGGCTCAGTGGCAGTGGGGCTCTTATGGTACAGTGGTGGTGTCCTTACCCCTGGAGCAAGAGACCCAGGTTCAAGTGCTCCAGAAGTGTGTAATAACATCTCTGAACAGGTTAATTAGGAAAAAAAAAGGTTAAATAAAAAAAGGTTCAGGGGAAGACTTTGTGGCCTTTGAGCCAAAAGGCCCCAGCTCCAGTCCCACCTGTGATGGAAATATATCACAACAGACTCAAATAGGTTGATTCAGAATGCTACAGACTGATTGGAAACATCAGCACAAACATTAAAGGGCCAAAACGCCTAACATTGCACTGTAACATCTAACCTACAATTGTACCTTGCAGTTGGCAGTAGCACTGCCTTAGATACTGGGAAGACTCCATGTTCCAACAGTGCTGATTTGTCTTGGACAAACAAAAAGCAAAGGTTTCCACTTCTGAGCATGCTCTAGTGACCTCTGTTCGAAAAGTATACATGGGAAGAATGAGTGCAGGACTGGGGTCATCTGCAGTGGTCACCGGTGATGTAGCAACTGGCATCATCCTGACAATCACAAAATGTGCCATCATGGACACAATTTGATGGGAAGGAGACAGAGCCTTGGTTGTGGGTGCAATTCTGTTCATCACATTACAGGAAGGACATAAGAAGTGATCTAGAGAGTAGAGACAGGGGATTTTCAAGAACGTTGGCAAGACGTGATGATTACAACTGTGAAGAGAAACTGGATTTTCCTTAAGACAGAGGAAACTGCACAGTGACTTTAGTTAAGATGATCGATAGAAGCACTGGAGGAGACAGGAGTAAAAAGGTTTTCACCCATAGGGAAACAGATGTCTGGAATCTGCCACCCACTTTGGTGGTTGAGGCAGAAGCACTCAACTTCTGTAAAAGGAACCTTGATCCACACCTGAAGCGTTGTAACCCTTGAGGGAAGTGGAATTAGAAAAGGCAGCCAGTTTACTCAGCGGGTGCAGAGATGATGGGCTGACTGGTCTCTTTGCCGTAACTTTCCTCTGGTGCTTACAGAAGTTTACACTGCTGGAATTACATATTAACAGGAAGGAAGGAGGGCCGTTAAGCAGCATAAGTTGTAGCAGAAAACTGATCTAACTCAATGTAAAATTTCATGCTTTCGGTTGCCTCACTCAAAAGTCACCACCTTGAGACTGCAGGAGGAGAATCTGGTCATTGTTAGCTGTTAATATTTCAAAAAGGACATTCTAGTTCTCTCTCCCAAAATCTCTCATTGTTGGTACAAAAATATAATGTGCTATTTTCTGACAAAAAGTGGGTACCATTTTTTGAAGGAGGTTAAAGAATTGAATAAGCATGAGGGGAACAAACGGACACATCAGTCCAAAGGGAATGGAACAGATATAGATCTGAACAACGTAAGTATATAAAGCTTGATGTGGACAGGGAGGATGTACTTGGATCTCTGAATGGGGTTCATGTTAGCTTAATTCCTCTGCTAATTCCACAGCAGTGAAATGGTTTTCCCAGGATCATGGTTGAAATCACGTCATACGTTAGAGGGTGGGAGCTCCATGCCGTTAGAGAGGTCCACCTCCCTCCTGCCTTTCTGTTGTTTTCAGAATCTTGACTTCCCCGTCACTGCCTTAATTGTAGGTGTTGCTGATCATCTTGGTTCACTACCCTTGATTGGCAGTGACAACTTCTTTGCTGCAGTTAACACAAGAATGAGCAAATATGTGTACATTGCCTGGATGGGTGCAGACCCAACAACACTCAAGAAGCTTCACACCATCCAGGACAGAGCAGCCCACTCGATTGGCACCACATCCACAAGTATCCAGTCCCTCCACCACTGTGTACTTTCTGCAAGATGCACTGCAGAAATTCACCAAAGATCCTAGACAGGAGTAAGCTCACTCATGTCAATCCACATGGACAAGGAGAACGACCATTTCAACTGGGACAACACCAAAATCCTGGGACAAGCTAGGCAGAGACAGGCACGAGAATTCCTAGAAGCCTGGCACTCCACGAAGCATGCTATTAATAAACACATTGAACTCGACCCCATATATACTCCAATACGAAGGAAAACCGGAAGTGAGGCAATCCAGTTCAACAGACCCCAGAGTTTAAAAACCAGGCATGAAAACACACCGATGCTTCATCGGAGGCTGCACTGAGGATGTTACCCAGCATGGTAACGAAACATCTGCGAAACAAGAAACCAGCTTGGCGAGCCAACCAACCTCAAGACTTACGTTTATATAGCATTTTTCACAGCCTTAGAATAACCTAAAGCACTTCACAACCAGTCAAGTGCTTGCCCCAGAGATGTTGTCACAGCTGTGAAGTAGGAAACTTGGCAGTTGACTTGCACACAGCAAGCTCCCACAGAAGGCAATATGACGTTGGCCAGATAATCTGTTTTAGTGGTAAAGTATTGGTGAAGCCAATTGGAAGAATGTCCTCTTGCTCTTCTTCAAAACAATGTTATGGGATCTTTTATGCCCGTGTGACAGGGCCTTTTTTAACATCTCAGTTACAGGATAGCACTTCCACAGTGTAACCCTCCCTCAGCCACAGGAGCATCAGTCCAGACTGCGCTTGTTTCTCTCAGGTCTGAAAGGGCCCTCTAACCCACAACCTTCTATTGTGGAAAGGAGACACTTTCACCTTCCTCTGTGAGGGGAACATGGTTAAAATCCTGTCTGGGGTCAGTTAGAAGGTGCACTGATAAGACCCAAGTTAATCCTCCATACTGGTGGTGTATACAGGGTAGGTAAACCCCAAATCAATTGAGGAGAAAACACAGGCATTGGGAAGAAGGGACAGAGTAATTCTGATAATAAGTGCGCTCCAAAAGAAAATTCAAAAAGCATTTTGGGCTGATGAACTCTATAATAAATCGCTCTCTGTCAACAGACATGAATAAAAACTGGATTTCATAATCAAAATTGGTTCGATGAAGTGTGCAGAGCATGGTGGGAGATGGACAATGGCTGCACCTGTGCTTTTCAACAATTGCAAAGCCTCAAGGCCAGCAGCTTTTGCACTCTCCACATGATCATGACAGCCCAGAGACAGACTGAATTCCCCTGTCAGGATGCTTTTCAGCCATCAATCTCCAGACAGCCACAAGTGCATGGACACACAACCTCCTTTCCTGTGGTGTCCCCTCTGAATTTGCTGTAGCCTCCTCAGACTAGCCAATGCTCTCTAAACAGCACAGCATTATTACTCCGAAATAAAAAAGCTGGCCACACACTAATTCCAGGGATTATGCTCACAGTTTGTTTAATGAGAATTGCTTGTTAAATATTTCAAACCCTGAAACCCCACACAATCCAAATAGGAAACAGCTGGCATTTGTTACTTAGCAACTCGATTCAATCGAACAGTCCTAATACCACCGAGACTTCTATGTCTTTTCAGGAAAAACAAAACAAAACACAAACTCCGCGGTGTCATTTCCCAGAGCTGGGAAAATTCACATTCCATTCTGAGTTAGTGGAAGGTGAAACCAGCCTGGCCTGAGAACAGGAATCGGTGTCAGCACGCCTGGAGTTGGAAACAAGAGATATAACCGACTCTGACAAGTCCCGCCAGAAACTGTGATCTTGGGCAGGATTAAACCCAAACTGAACAAATTATTGTCCACGCTCAGTGAAGTGTGCAAATACTCCTAAAAAACATCAGAATGGAGAGAATAAAGGATTGCGCATAGAGTTTACTGAACTTCAGGAATCATTCATGGTCTCTCAGGATGGATAATGCCAAGCAAGCATATCAAAGAAAATCTCCCACCGAATACAACACAGTCCTCTACGCTATAGTTTTCAGCCCCAGAACATTTGAAGAAATTAAAGAAGCCATACTTCAGGATTTGGATTCAATACAGAAGATAGACTGACAGTAGCAAAAACAGTTTACTTTATCCGTTCAGGGAACATGGACATCGCTGGTTAAATCAGCACTTACTTCCTAACCCTAATGGCCCTTGATAAGATGATTGACAGCCACCTTCCTGAACCACTGCAAGACCTGTGATATACCCACAGTGCCGTTAGGAAGGGTGGTCAGGATTTTGACTCTGCAATTAAAGGAACAGCGATTTAGTTCCAAATCGGGATGGTGTGGGGTTTGGAGACGAACTTGAGAGTGGTGGTGTTCCCAGGTATCTGCTGCCCTTCTAAGTACAGTGGTCACCAGGTTAGGAAGGTGCTGTCCAAGAATTCGTGGTGAGCTTTTAATATCTTTGATTTAAAGTTTGTCCGCAAGGAAGAAAATTAAAGACATATTTTAAACATTGCATGTCTCCAGAACAAAACATTAATAATTAATGCTGTAGGTGAAAACAGAGCTATTACAATTGATGAGATCCTTCCTTTTGTACTCAAATTTGATGAGATAAATAACAGGTATAACAATCCACATATATAATATTTCTGCGATAACAAGGTGTAGAGCTGGATGAACACAGCAGACCACGCAGCATCGTAGGAGCAGGAAGGCTGACGTTTCGGGCCTGGACCCTTGCTGCTTGGCCTGCTGTGTTCATCCAGCTCTACACCTTGTTATCGCAGATTCTCCAGCATCTGCAGTCCCTACTATCTATAATATTTCTGCCTTTGCTTTCTCTAAATCGATGACATAATCAAGCTGGATTACAAAGAACCAGTGTCAATGTTCAAAAGGAAAACTCTACATATTTTATACCAAATGTCTGCTTCCTAGCTGTATATCCATATTCACACAGCAATTAAATCTAACCCGTCTGTTCATTTGTCTCTCCTCCCTTCCGGTCTTCATCCCTTGTAATTGATTTTAAAAGTTCACTTTCTAAATATGAGCATCACCAGCTCAGTTGGCATTTATTCCTCACACTTCAAGGCCCTCAGGAAAGTGGTGACGAGAATTCTTCATAAATCATCTGTGCAGCGAAGCTGTTAATTTCCAGAAGTTTTGACCCAGCAACATCAAAGGGACAGAGATATATATCCAAGATAGGATGGTGTGCAACTTGAACATATAGTGAAATTACAAAGAGTCAATTTCAGATAATACGAAGCTCCACTTTTGGCAAAACCATCAGCCATTTTCCATCAGCAAAATAGGAAATCCAATAGAAGGAAGATCCACATGATAAATCCAAGTTCTGGGCTGGCAACTCTGGATTGGCCAGCTGGTCATAATTGTGGGCAGTTTTTGGGCCCCATATCTCAGGAAAAATGTACTGTCCCTGGAGCGGGTTCAGAGGAGGTTAATGAGAATGGTCCCAGGAATGAAAAGCTTAACATATGAGGAACGTTTGAGGACTCTCGGACTATACTCATTGGAGTTTAGAAGGACGAGGCGGGATCTAATTGGAACTTACAAAATACTGAATGGCCTGGACAGAGTGGATGTTGGGAAGATGCTTCCATTGGTAGGAGAGACTAGGACCCGAGGGCACAGCCTTAGAGTAAAGGGAAGGCCTTTTAGAACGGAGATAAGGAGAAACTTCTTCAGCTAGAGAGTGGTGAATCTATGGAATTCACGGCCACAGAAGGCTGTGGAGGCCAGGTCATTGAGTACATTTAAGACTGAGATAGATAGGTTCTTGATTATCAAGGGGATCAAGGGTTACAGGGAAAAAGCAGGAGAATGGGGTTGAGGAACTTATCAGCTATGTTTGAATGGTGGAGCAAACGCAATGGGCCGAATGGCCTAATTTCTGCTCCTATGTCTTATGGTCTTATAATGCACACAACCAATTGAAACAGAGTTAGGCCATACTAGATTGTGAAACCCAAGCAAGCCTGTAGTGGTGACTGCAAACTGGTCTTGTTGGCATCTAGAATGCACCAAGAGATATTTCAACACAGATAAAGCCAGACTGTTTCCCACCTTTTACCGGATCTTTCTTTATCATCAAAAGATGAAATGAGATTATGGTGGAAAGTGAGTCAAGGAACGTCTCATTCCTGTGGTCTGTGTCAATACAGATGGCACTGAAAAGCCGATTAGAAAGTCCAAGAAGTCACGTTACTTTGTGACGTCAACACAATACCTATGCTGTAGGAAGTCAAAACAACTGGATAACCTCGAGCATTTCTGAGGCATGGATCAGGATAACGGACAAAATGCATCAATGAAAGAAAAGAAAAAAATTCCACCGAGTGGTCTGAAAAATGCCCACCTGTTTCCCTAGCTGAAGCTGCAGCAGCTGTAGAGAGCTTTGGGATTTTACAGACCAGCGCACACAAAAAAACACAAAAAAGCATGTTTGGCTGCATTAAGAACATGGTGACCTCATCTGAGCAGCATACTCCCGATGCCTTTTACTCGACAACGTTAGGCTATTGTAAGGTGGGATCAAACTTTTAAAAATGCCTTTTCACGTATTTACTATGTCATTTGCTTTTCTTTTTTTTGACAAGGAGCACGTTTATAAGCAAACCAGGTTAGCTTGGGGTTTCCTTGGCTCTCGAAGCTCTACACAACGTGAATTTGGAGATGGAGCGGTGCAAAGAAGTGAGAGGAGGTCTTTGAGAACAGGGAGAGAGGGATCAACCATCTCCAGTGACCAGAACAAAAAAGCTGTCTGTCAACCAAATATCAGAAAAAATAAGACAGACCATCTCTATTTTTTTCACATTGCTGTTTCTGGGAGCTTGCTGTGTACAAATTTGCTGCTGCATTTGCTATATCACAACAGTGACTACATCTTAAAAAGTGTTTCACTGGCCATAAGACACGCTACACAAACATAGGTGCTTTCTTTCTAAGAAAAGTACTTTCTTTTGCACTTTCTGTGCAAAATGTGATAGCCATCACTAGGCTCATGGAATGAAAAACCACACTGGTTCCAACTATACTAAACCCATCCCCTAGTGTGGAGGGACCAGACCAGACAAGCCAGTGAGATAAATTGAAACAAATTTTTAAAAAAGTCTCAAGGGATGACTCAAGCCTAACTCTTGTTCATGTTTAGCTGGGTCACTATGGTCTCTTCAACTGGATACAGCTATTGTAGATATTTTCTAACCAACCTGTTCAGAGATGCTATTACACACCTTTGGAACAGGTGGGACTTGAACTCCGACCTTCTGACTCAGAGGTAGGGTCACCCCCACTGCACCACAAGAGCCCTCGGAATCCAAATCCAGCACCTTAGACCATTCAGTCACACAACCACAGTATAATCACACTAATATAGGGAGCAACACCGCTGGGCCTTATTCACTGAGAGATTTCCCCAGACCCACCTGTGTGGCAAAATGACCTAGCAGATAATTGTGGATTGGAACAGTTACAACAACAGTCCAAATAAGGGTTCATTATGCAAAACAACGTATTTAAGGTCATCATCTGGTGAGGTGGGGGCAGGTGGGGAGGAAGAAAGAGAGACAGAGAACGTAACGCCTTTAAATCAGAGCAGACAGTTCCACAGACAATGAAGGGTGATGTATGTTTCAGGAAGGAAGGCCAGCTGCAGAAACGGTCACCCAGTGTTAAACGTATGCTTCCTTCCTTGCCTATCGTGAAGATTTTTGCATCCCTTAGAAACTTAGTCATCACAGCAATGCTTGAGGGGGTAGGGAGGAAGGAAAGAAGGAATTTTTAAAAATGGCTTACTCCTGCTTCTGTTGTGAAGGGGAAAGGACTATGTTGCAGAAGAAAGGAACGGCTGTGACTGTCATTTAGATTTATTTCCATTGACTGAACGCTCCTCTACTTGTTAAATGCAGTATTCTACTTCATCCCTAGGTATTCATTTCCTGCATTACACAGTAATTTTTGTTGTGGGCTCTAAAACATCATGCCAGGGAACAGACAGAATTCTTGGTTAGCAGTTCCGTTTCACATGAACCTGATGAAAGGTGTGTGATATCTATCATTTTTGGAATTTGAATTGTTTTGGAAAAGAGGCAGAATGATGTGGGTAGGTTCTCAGAAATAAGGAAGTCAACAAATCAGAGTCATACAGCACAGAAACGGACCCTTTGGTCCAACCAGTCCACACCGACCACGTTCCCAAACTAAACTAGTCCTACCTGCCTGTGTTTGGCCGATATCCTTCAAAACTTTTCCTATTCACAAACTTAACCAAATGTCTTTTAAACATTATTAGTGTAACTGCATCCACCACTTTCTCTGGTAGTTCATTCCACACACAAACCGCACTGTGTAAAGTTGCCCCTCATGTCCTTTTTAAATCTTTCTCCTCTCACCTTAAAAATATGTCCGCCTAGTTTTGAACTCCCTCACCTTAGGGAAAAGACCCCTGTCATTTACATTATCTATATCCCTCATGATTTTATAAACCTCTATAAGGTCTCCCCTCAACCTCCTACACTCCAGTTAAAAAAGACCCAGTCTTTCCAGAGATAGTAGGAACTGCAGATGCTGGAGAATCTGAGATAACAAGGTGTAAAGCTGGATGAACACAGCAGGCCAAGCAGCATCAGAGGAGCAGGAAAGCTGACGTTTCAGGCCTAGACCCTTCTTCAGAAAAAAAAACTAAAAAAAAACATTAACTAACTGAACAAATTAAAACCAATATATGATCTATCAATCCAGATTTTATTCTGGGATCAGACTTGTCCAGTAGTATCATTCGTTTTAATCATAACATTCTGATGCTCATCAAGTTACCATGTACTTGCAGAGAACTTAAGATGTTGCTTCCTTCATTGGGACACAGGCAAGGCTGGCATCTATTGTTCATGTCCTCCTTGAGCTGCTACAGTCTGTCTGGTGAAGGTGCTGGAACCAGTTGGATCTTACTCAAGTAGCTCTAGTAGCTTTAGAGAATTCTAACAGTTACCCACATTGCTGTGGGACCGGAGTCACATACAGGACAGGCTGGGTAAAGGCAGCAGGCTTCCAACACTGTAGCATCTCTCTTGATAACACACAATACTAAACACTAACAAAAACAGAAATCTCAAACTGCCCACTCTCTATTTCCCCTTCCTCTCATTATTGCGCCCTGACTTTTGCAAAACCTAATGAGCAATTTTTCTTTATTTGCTTACACTGTATCTTGTCTGAATTGCTGCATTTGACCTAGTGTGGCATCAAGAAGCCCTAGCAAAACTGGAGACAATGGGAATTAGGGAGAAAATGTTCCACTGGTTGGAGTGATACCTGGCAGAAAGGAAGATATTTGTGGTTGTTGGAGGTCAGTCATCTAAGCTTCAGGACATTTCTGCTTGAGTTCCTCTGAGTAGTGTCCTAAACCTAACCACTGTTAACTGTTTTAACAATTACCTTTCCTCCATCATAAGGTCAGAAGTGTGGATATTTGCTGGTGATTACACAATGTTCAGCACCATTTGTGACTCCTCAGAGACTGAAGCAGTCCATGTTCAAATACAACAAGATCTGAACATTCAGGTTTGGGCTGAGAAGTGGCAAGTAATATGTATGCGACACAAATGCCAGGCAATGCCCATCTCCAACTAGAAGAATCAAACTATTGTCCTTTGATATTTGGTGGTGTTACCATCATAGATTTAAAGTGATATGCAAACAAGGCAAGGGTGACGTAAGAAAAAACACTTTTCACACAGCGAATAGTTAGAGTGTAGAATGTACTGCCAGAAATGTGGCAGAGGCAGTTTCAATTGAAGCATTTGAGAGGGATTGGATGGTTATTTGGATAGAAATGGCGTGCAAGGATATGGGGAAAAAGACAGGAGATTGGCATGAGGTAACAGAACTGGTGCAGGAACAATCAAATGGCCTCCTTTTCTGTGATAACAATTCTGTGGTTCTGAATTCCCTATTATCAACATTCTGGGGGTTACAACTACTCAGAAACTGAACTGGACTGGCTATACAAAAACAGTTGTTACAAGAGCAAATCAGAGGCTAGGAATTCTGCACCTCCTGACTCTAGAAAGTACGTGTACCATCTACAAGGCTCCAGTCAGGAGTGTGATGGAATACTCCCAACTTTCCTGGAAGAGTGCGGCTCCAACACTTAAGATTTACACCATTCAGGATGAACCTGCCACTTATTTGGTACAACATGCACTCCCTCCACCACCAACGCACAATAGCATCAGTTTGTAAAGGTTCACAGACAGCACTCTACAAGTTCATGGCCACTATTGTCTAGAAGGACGAAGACAGCAGACACAGGAGAATACCACCAACTGCAACTTCCTTTCCAAGCCACTCACTATCATGACTTGGAAATATGTTGCTGTTCCTTCACTGCAACTCAAAATCCTGCAACTCCCTCCCAAGTGGCACTTCAGGTGTATCTACAGCACATGGACTCCAGTGATTCAAGAAGGCAGCTCATCAACACCTTCTCGAGGGCAAGTAGGGATGGACAGTAAATGCTGACCCAGCCAGCAATTCCCACATCCCATCATGAATAGAAAGAAATTATACAGTGTTGGCAATCCTAGATGTCTCCCTCTCATTGGCCTGCTACACATAGTGATCACCAGTTCAAGATGTTCACACAGAGGGTGGTGAGTGTCTAGAATGGACTGCCAGACATACGAGTGGAAGTGAGTACAATTTCATCAACTAAGAAGCATTTAGACAGGTACATGGAGGGATATGGACCAAATGCAGGCAAATGGGACTAGTTTAATTTGTGAAAACTTGGTGGTATGGGTAAGTTGAGCCAAAGGGCCTGTTTTCATGCTGCAGATCTCTACGAGTCTATGTTTGTACACTTGTGCCATGAGCTAACACTACATGCAGTATGCAAATACATAGCTCCCAGATTGTGTGCAGTTGCCTCCAGGTGCCTGACTTCAAACATTTTACTTTTTGTCCCCAGTCACCCAGAGCACCTTTCAGGCCAAATCAAAAGAGGATACATGCCATATTGCCAGTTGGCCTGCAGAAGACCAGACAAGTTGTGAAGAGGACGTACTCAGTTTGGAGATAGTAGGAACTGCCGATGCTGGAGTCAGAGATAACACAGTGTAGAGCTGGAGGAACACAGCAGGCCAGGCAGCAGAGGAGTAGAAAAGCTGACGTTTCAGGTCGGGATAACAAGGTGTAGAGCTGGATGAACACAGCAGGCCAAGTAGCATCAGAGGAGCAGGAAGGCCGACGTTTCGGGCCTAGGTCGGGGCCCTTCTGCTTTCCTGCTCCTCTGATGCTGCCTAGCCTGCTGTGTTCCTCCAGCTCTACACTGTTTGGTTCTGTGCCATATCCCAAAACCAGAATACCTGCTTTGAAGTTAAGTTCTTTGCTTGGGCTTACCTTCATAGTCATCTCCTGCTTTCTCTGTCTCCTTCCCCCATTTTTTTTAAGTTAAATAACACCAATTTAACATTAATGACTTGCAGTGGAGCCTTCTGAATTCTGATAACATTTTGCAAGAGAAAGTTTTGCTTAATCTCCTCCTTTGTGTATTCAGCTTATCTTGAGATCACGACTCCTTGTTGCCAATTTACCTTCCAGTAGAAGTAATCTACTTTTATCTGATCTCTTTCTTTCACTATTCTGAGCACCTTGCTCAAACTGCTTTGCACCTTTTACAATGATCCAATATTAGTTCTTGCCTTGATACAAACAACAAGGATTTTCACTTTCAGTTGTTAACTAATGATCCCAAAAATGACCCGAGGCAGGTTAAGAGTTAAATTTTTCACTGCAAACCAGGCTAATTAGCTACTGTAAAGTGAGCATTAACTGGGGATTTCAAATCATGAAATGTAGGGCCTGCTTTTTTCAGCTGATGTCAAAGGATGTGTGTGCAATGAGTACAGAAGATATTAGTATATATAAACGGACACATTGTGATATTGGGTGTGGGCTTAAATCCCACTCTACAGATTTCAGCACATAATCCATGCTGGCAGTTCTACCTAGTACTGAAGGAATGGGGCAGTTAGTTTCTTTCATTTGAGACATTAAGGCGAGATCCTGTCTACCTCCTCAGGGGAACATAAAAGCACTAGTGTTGCACTGTTACAGAGTAGCAGAAGAGTTCTCCCAATGTCTTGATCAACATTTATACCTCAAAATCCAGATCAAAATCTACTCACATATTTCACTGATATAACAAGGTGTAGAGCTGGATGGACACAGCAGGCCAAGCAGCATCGGAGGAGCAGGAAGGCTGACGTTTCGGGCCTAGACCCTTCTTCAGGGTCTAGGCCC